>NC_092709.1:197505484-197873318 GCF_047496885.1 Scyliorhinus torazame
TCTTAAACAGAGGAACAACATTGGCTATTCTCCAGTCCTCCGGGACATCCCCTGAAGACAGCGAGGATCCAAAGATTTCTGTCAAGGCCTCAGCAATTTCCTCTCCAGCCTCCTTCAGTATTCTGGGGTAGATCCCATCAGGCCCTGGGGACTTATCTACCTTAATATTTTTTAAGACACCCAACACCTCGTCTTTTTGGATCACAATGTGACCCAGGCTATCTACACCCCCTTCTCCAGACTCAACATCTACCAATTCCTTCTCTTTGGTGAATACTGATGCAAAGTATTCATTTAGTACTCGCCCATTTCCTCTGGCTCCACACATAGATTCCCTTGCCTATCCTTCAGTGGGCCAACCCTTTCCCTGGCTACCCTCTTGCTTTTTATGTACGTGTAAAAAGCCTTGGGATTTTCCTTAACCCTATTTGCTAATGACTTTTCGTGACCCCTTCTAGCCCTCCTGACTCATTGCTTAAGTTCCTTCCTACTTTCCTTATATGCCACACAGGCTTCGTCTGTTCCCAGCCTTTTAGCCCTGACAAATGCCTCCTTTTTCTTTTTGACGAGGCCTACAATATCACTCGTCATCCAAGGTTCCCGAAAATTGCCGTATTTATCTTTCTTCCTCACAGAACATGCCGGTCCTGTATTCCTTTCAACTGACACTTGAAAGCCTCCCACATGTCAGATGTTGATTTGCCCTCAAACATCCGCCCCCAATCTATGTTCTTCAGTTCCCGCCTAATATTGTTATAATTAGCCTTCCCCCAGTTACACTTTCCTCCAAATCATTTCTATGTATTACAGACAGCAAAGGTCCCAGCACTGATCCCTGAGGAATGCCATGAGTCACAGCCCTCCATGCAAAAATGCACCCTCCCACTGCTACCCTCTGTCTTCTATCACCGAGCCAGTTATGTATCCATCTTGCCAGCTCACCTCTGATCCCATGCGACTTCACTTTCATCATCTACGTCACTTCCTCGAAAAACTCAATCAGGTTAGTGAGACACGGGCCAGGATTCTCCAATCCTGCGGCCAAGTTCTGACGCCGGCGCGAAAAGTGGTGCGAGCCACTCCGGCGTCAACGGGCCTCACCTGGCAGCTATCCACCCCTTCCTAGGGAGCTAGTATGGCGCCAGAGTGGTCTCCGCAATGCCATGGCCAGCGCGCGTTTGCGCATGCGAGCCATGGACGGCGCGAACACGCGCATGCACGTGCATTCCCGTCTCCCGCCAGGCCCCTGTAGGGCTCCGTCATATTCCCCGGGGGCCGGTGCGGAGAAACATAGGCCCCCACGGAATTAGCCCGCCCGCCGATCGGTAGGCCCCGATTGTGGGCCAGGCCACCGTGGAGGTTCCCCCTGGGGTCGGATTCCCTCAGCCCCTCACCAGGATGGCCCCCGCAGACGGAACTCTGAGGTCCCGCCGGATGGGATCATACGTAACCCACGCCGGCGGCACTCAGCCGAACCCGGCGGCCACTTGGCCCGTCGAGGCCTGGAGAATCAGCGGGGGGGGGCGCTTTCAATGGCCCCCGACCGGCGTGGCGGATATCCCGCGGGCGCCCAAAAATCGGCGCGGAGAATTGGCGAGCCGGCGTCGGGGCGCGATTCTCATGTTAACTTACACTTGAAAGCATCCCACATCCCAGATGTTGATTTGCCCTCAAACATTTGCCCCCAATCTACATTCTTCAATTCCTGCCTAATATTGTTGAAAGTAGCCTTCCCCCAATTTAGCACCTTCATCTGAGGGCTAAACTTATCTTTATCCATCAGTACCCTAAAGCTTATTGAATTATGGTCACTGTTCTCGAACAGCTCCCCTACTGAAACGTCGACCACCTGGCCAGGCTCATTCTCCAATACCAGTCTACTATGGCCCCTCCCCTAGTTGGGCTATCTACATCATGTTTCATGAAGCCCTCCTAGATGCTCCTTCAAAACTCTGCCCCATACACACCCCTCACACTAAGTGAGTCCCAGTCAATACAGGGGAAGTTAAAATCACCCACCACAACAACGCTGTTATTTTTCTCTTCCTATTCCTGAGCTTTGCCCATTTGCTTCGCTGTATGAGCCCTCCGAGGTGTACTCCTGCAGTACAGCTGTGATATTCTCCTTAACCAGTAGTGCAACTCCCCCACTCCTTTTACACCCTCCTCTAGCCTGCCTGAAACATCTGTATCCTGGCAATACGCTGCCAATCTTGTCCTTCCCTTAGCCAAGTCTCTGTAATGACAACAACACCATAGTTCAAAGTGCTAATCCAAGCTCTAAGTTCACCTGCCTTACCTGTTACACTTCTCACATTGAAACAAATGCACTTCAGTCCACCAGACCCTCTTTGATCAGCAACCACACTCTGCCTGCTCTTCCTCTGAGCCTTACTGGCCCTACTCTCTAGTTCCCCTCAACAACACCCTGCCTGCTCTTCCTCAGAGTCTTACTGGCCCTACTCTCTAGTTTCCCTCAACCAAACCCTGCCTGCTCTTCCTCTGAGACTTACTGGCTCTTCTCCCTAGTTCCCCTTCAGTTATTTCACCTTTGCTTTGGTTCCTACCCCCTGTCAAACTAGTTGAAATCCTCCCGTGTTACACTGGCAAACCTCCCAGCCAGAATATGTAGCCCCCTCCAGTTTAGATGCAACCCATTCTTCTTGTACACGTCCCGCCTGCCCTGGAATAGATCCCAAAGGGCCAGATATCAAAACCTCCCTCCTACACTGGCTGTTTAGCCACGTGTGAAGCTGTACTATCTTCCCATTTCTAGCCTCACTGGCACGTGGCACAGGGAGTAATCCTGAGATTACAACCCTAGAGGTCTTGCTTTTTAACTTTCTACCTAACTCCCTAAACTACTGCTCTAGGACCTCATCACTTTTCCTACCTATGTCGTTCGTACCAATATGTACCACAACCTCTGGCTGTTCGCCCTCTCCCTTCAGAATGCTTTCTGCCTGTTCAATGACATCCTGGCACCAGGGAGCAACATGCTATCCTGGAGTGTCTTTCACGTCCACAGAAGTGCCTATCTGTACCCGTAACTATAGAGTTCCCTATATCTATTGCTCTAGTGCTCTTTGTCCCTCCCTGCTTCACAACAGAGCCAGCTGTGGTACCACTGCTCTGGCTGCTGCTGCTATCCTCTGACAGTTCATCCAACCCCCCCTCCCCCTCCAACAGTATCCAAAACGGTATATTTGTTAGAGAGGGGGACAACTTCAGGGGATTCCTGCACTGACTGCCTGCCCATTCGAACTGTCACCGATCTATCTGCCAGCACCTTGGGTGTCACCACATCACTGAAACACCTGTACATGATACTTTCCGCCACCTTCATGCTCCTAAGTGCATCCAATTTCTGCTCCAATTTATCCATGCGGTCTGTGAGGAGCATGGACTTAAACTTGATTTAATGGATTTGATTAGGGCTTTAATGGGGTTGGTTTGAGAGGGGTTGTAGTTTGTATATGTTGTATGTCTGGGATTGAGGGGGCTAATCTTGTTGGAGGGGGGGGTCATGCTCAAGACAACGGAATGTGGAATATATGGTCCTTTAAGCATTGCAAAGGTTGGGTTGTGGTTGCTCATCCGTAGTCGTATGAACTGGGAAGTGTTGTTTTTCTTTATTCTTTGAACATACACCGTAGGTGTGGGGGGGGGGGGTTACCTTTGCTAGCTGTAAAGTTTCAAACGGAGTGAGGTGGGGGGGAAGGGCTGCAGCTTCTTGGTCCTGCTTGGGCAATGTCCAGTGAACCTAGGTTATTTGGTTGGTTGGGGAGTGGGGGTTGGGTGGGGAGAGAGGAGGGAGTTGTTTTTCTGGAAACCTTTTTGGGGGGAGTGGGGTTGGGGAGGTATCTGACTGTGACTATGGGTGTGAACGTGTCTTGTCTTAGGGACGGGGTTGGTGGATGTCTTGGGTGGGTCTTGGGCCCAGGCCTACCGGAGGTGGCACCCTTTGTTTTTTATCTTTAGGAATTGGTCACAGTCAGTGGGTCGGGCGGGATTGGGTTTGTTTTTCTCTTCAAGGGCAGGGGTTTGTAAATGGTATTTTATTTGTACGGATTTGTTTATTTTGTGTTTTATAAAAATGAACACTTTAATAAAAGTATATATTTTTTTAAAAGTATTCATCCATTTCCATTTTGTACTTTAATACTTAATCTGCTTCCACTACCCTTTCAGGCAAAGCAACTAAATCATAACAGATGTAATGAATAATACAGCGAAAATAGCATAATAGATAGAGGACTAAATAAAGGACATCACAATAGAGGAGGTCTTTGCTTTCAACCTTTAACAAGTAATACCAGGACGATATACATTTTCCTTGATGAACACCTCCAAGGAAATTATTTTGCAAGATTCACCTATTATATGTTTCCCAGGTCCCATTTCTCACTTTCTGAAAGATTGTTGAATGATGTGGCAATGCTTTGTCATCACTTCCCACGCCTGCAATTAACCACCTTGAAGGCAAGACAGACTGAACAACAGGGTCAGTATGGATGTTCTTGAACATTGTAAGCCACAGAAATCTTTTCCCTCATAAAACTTAGAAACAAGTTGTGTGAATGGAACTTCAAGGATTGCTCTACTTTACTAGAAGGCCAACCATGGAATAGTGGTTGTGGAGGAGTGAAAGTAAAACAGTGCAGCGCAAACTGAGAATTCCATTGTCAGGGGAAACAAGGGTGTTTTTGTAGTCACCCAGATACCATCATGAGGGGCATCATGAAGAGGCAACAAAAGATTTGGGAGAACAAGGGGAATTGTCAAATGTCATAGTTCCTTTGAAACCAATAACATAGCAAGAAATAGAATTGTGGTCCTACAACAGAGGTTTCAGGAATTAAGAAACAAAGGATACAGTTTTAGGATAATTCTTGGTGTCACATATTTGGCAATATAGGTAGCCAAATAAGGGAGATAATTGCATGACTGGGGAGATAGTAAAGTGGAAAAAATGTGCGCAACACTGAGCTCCAGCACAGTAATGACCTGTGCAAAACAGATAAACATCACATGAACAGAACAGGGACAACAATGTCCTCATTGGGAGATGTGTGGAGGAGAGTTAAAAAAAAACATGGAAGGGCAATGGCAGAAATAAAATAACGGAGCAAAGAGAACAAAAAGGGGAAAATAGTATATGAAAGATAAAAGAGAATTATAGAATGATACACCACAGAAGGAATCTCTTTCAACCCAGTGTGTCTGTCCATTGTGGAAAATAACAAAGTACAGAATCAAGGAAGGGGGATAAAATAGTCAAATAGTGTGTGTTATAATGCCCATGAATTCACTATTAGCCAAAGACACAAATTGTAGGGGGATCATGGTGTGATATAACATCATTAACACAATTGTGGCTTAGGCTGGAGGACTGAGAGCTAAGAGCTCATGGTTAAAATACACGACTGGAAGATTGGGTAGGACAAAATCAGAAGAATGGGAGTATTAAACAAAGATGACAGAGGGAATCCTTTACAGCTGTATGTATCTGTGTAGAATTAAGGAATGTGTCATGTGAGGGTCCCTTTAAGAAAAGTGTGTTTTATCAAATGGCTGCAGTGATGTCACTGTGTGGGTGTTGCTGGGCTGTGATTCTGTCTTTTACTTTCGTTTTGAGCTGGAAGCTGCTTTGTGGCTCTGAGCTTTTTGGTTTAATTTTCAGTTGGGAGCTGCATTCAAACAAAGAAGGTGTATTTTTGGTCTCTCTATCTGCATGCCAAAGAATGTCTCCAGATCACTTGATAACTTCAAAGCAATACCTGTTTTCTGTAAGGAATTCAAACCTACTGTTGTTGTAGAAAAAGGGTGTTTGGCTTATGTAGGTTGTTCGGAAAGTTATTAAGGGTTACCTATAGAGTACTGTATCTTTGGGGGGGGGGGGGTATTTGTGTTGGAGGTTGATAAGATGTTTACTGTGTGTTTATAAAATGTTAACTGGATTCATAGAATAAACATTGTTTTGTTTAAAAATACTTAAGATCTCTGTTGCATGACACCTAGAAAGTGGGCCCTTGTGCTCCTCATAATCAAAATCTATTAAAAGCTGTAGCTCAGGTGAACTCCATGATATACTTTGGTGTTCTCTAAACCAGTGTTTTTCAAACCTTCTTTCCGGGGACCCATTTTTACCAACCGGCCAACCTTCGGGACACAACCCGGCGACCTTCACGACCCACAGCGGCCGATCATCGCGACCCACCATTTTCTCTTACCTTGTTTGCCTTCAAAAAGGCTGCGACCAGATTTTTAAAAATGCGGGCGCACTGCGCATGCGTGCCCGCTCATTGATGCACATGCGCAAAACTCTGCACATGCGCACCGATGAGCGGGCCCGCATGCGCAGTGCGGCCGCATTTTTAAAATTTGATCGTGGCCATTTTGAAGGCCGCTTGCAGCCGGCATTATTAAAAGCCGGTTGTTGCCCGCGGATTTGAGCGATCGGAGCGCCGCGATGAACGGCTCCGCGACCCTCCCGACATCCACCCGTGACCACCCGCGGATCGCGCCCCCGACTTTGACAATGCCTGCTCTAAACCCTGGCCCATAACAAATAGGAAGGGAGCTTCTGGGGGCTTATTATCGAAGGCTGAACAATGGAAAGGAGATATGAAACAAAATAACTTCAAAAATTAGAGAATAACATAGAAAGATGTAGAGAAATAATAGTTGCCGACTTTAATTATAGAAAGATAAACTGGTGATAAAAGTGAAAAAGAAGTAGGGGAAGGGGGTTCCACAATGTGTACATTGTGGTGTTGGGCGTTCTGACACACAGATGAGCCAACACAGTTGTATTTGGTACAACGCTGTTTTATTCAAACTTACTATCTACAGTTTTGTCTTGATACTCTGCACGTGGGGACTCCCTGACTGTGATGTTAAAACAGGTCTTGTCGTTGTCCTTGTCCCCAGATCTACTGCCCACCAGGTGTCGTGTTTGTCCTTTTATCCTGTCCCTGTCTTTGTCTGTGATTGGTTGTGGTGTTGTGTGTTCTGATTTGTCTGTTGGTGTGCCTATCATGATGTGTGTGTTTGAATATCATGACATCCCCCCTTTTTACAAAGATATGTGCCTATGTGGTTATAAATATAATCGTGTCTTGAGTGCATCTAAGAGTGTGTGTGTGTTGTGTACAGCATGTGCATATGACGTAACTATTTACATGGGGCGATGTCGGGTGCGTCATGCGAACGAGGTTGTACCATAACAAAACATGAATGCGAAAAAAACTTTGAATAGTGGTCCGGTCAAACTATATCTGGAACGATAAACAACAACAGGTTATAATACAGTAGTGTTTAACTTTTTAAACGTATGAACAGTGTTATAAGTCCAGTCTAATGGGTGTGCGCCGAATTCGGGTTGACCGCCTCAAGGGTGGGTCAAGAACCACCGGCTGATGTGCAAGCCTGGCCATGGGTGGCGATGGAAGGGGCGTGATCTGCGGCAGCTCCACGAAGTCATCCCCGGAAGCCTGTTGAGGATCCGGCGTGTGTGTACAGTGTGGCTGCGAGCGTGGAAGTCGGCGAAGGGCGCGCCGATTGCGGCGACGCACTGAACCATCCGGCATGCGTATCAGGAATGAGCGGGGAGCCACACGTCGGAGAACTTCGGCCGGTGCTGACCAGCCACCATGCGGTAGATGGATGCGTACTTTGTCTCCGGAAGACAGGGTGGGAAGGTCCGTCGCCCGTGTGTCGTACAGACTCTTCTGGTGATCACGCTGCATTTGCATCTTACGAAGAACCGTATCATGGTCCGTTGTTGGTGCCAGGATGGATGGCACCGTCGTCCTGAGGGAGCGACCCATCAAGAAGCTGTGCTGGCGAGGGACCCGTGGCTAGCGGGGCCGATCGATAGGCCAGCAAGGCGAGGTTAAAGTCCGATCCGGCAGCAGCCGCCTTGCAGAGGAGCCGCTTGGCAATGTGAATGCCCTTCACTGCCTTCCCATTCGACTGTGGATGTAGAGGGCTGGACGTCACATGAGTGAAACCATATGCTGCGGCAAAGGACGACCATTCACGGCTGGCGAAACAGGGTCCATTGTCCGACATGACAGTCATTGGAATGCCATGGCGAGCAAATGTTTCCTTTCAGGCCCCAATGACTGCGGACGACGTCAGATCTTGTAGAGGTATGACTTCCGGGTAATTGGAAAAGTAATCTATAATAATGATGTAATCTCTGCCGAGCGCGTGAAATAGGTCAACACCCACCTTCGCCCAGGGGGACGTCACCAGCTCATGGGGTAGAAGCGTCTCCGGAGGTTGCGCCGGCTGAAACCTCTGACAGGTTGTGCAATTGAGCACCATGTTGGCTATGTCTTCATTAATACCCGGCCAATATACCGCCTCTTGGGCCCTCCGTCTGCATTTCTCGACTCCCAAGTGGCCTTCGTGTAGTTGATTAAGAATCATCTGGCGCATGATGTGCGGAATGACAATCCTGTCTAACTTCATAAGGACCCCGTCAATGTTGGTAAGGTCATCTCGCACATTATAAAACTGCGGGCACTGCCCTTTGAGCCACCCTTCCGTCATGTGGCGCATCACTCGCTGCAGAAGGGGGTCAGTCGCCGTCTCTGCGCGTATGTGGGCCAGACTTGGGTCGTCAGCCGGCAGATTTGCTGCTGTCAGAGTTACGTGTGCCTCAATTTGACGCACGAACCCCTCTGCATCTGGTGGTGTGCTCACTGCTCGGGAGAGCGTGTCCGCCACGATGAGATCCTTCCCCGGAGTGTAGATCAGTTCGAAATCATACCTCCTGAGTTTAAGTAAGATGCGCTGGAGGCGAGGGGTCATGTCGTTTAGGTCCTTGTTTATTATGTTGACCAGGGGGCGGTGGTCAGTTTCGACCGTGAATCGTGGAAGACCATACACATAGTCGTGGAACTTGTCCAATCCAGTTAACAAGCCCAGGCATCCTTTTTCTATTTTCGCGTAGGGCCGTTCCGTAGGGGTCATGGCTCATGAGGCATATGCAACCGGGGCCCATGACGACGTGCTATCTTTCTGCAAGAGTACTGCTCCAATATCAGATTGGCTGGCATCCGTTGAGATTTTTGTGGGGCGAGCCGTGTCGAAGAACGCCAACACTGGTGCCGTGACTAGTTTGTGCTTGAGCTCCTCCCATTCCAGCTGGTGTGATTGTTGCCATTGGAATTCTGTTGATTTCTTCACGAGATGGCGCATAGCCGTTGTATGAGAAGCAAGGTTGGGAATGAACTTCCCAAGGAAGTTGACCATGCTCAAGAATCTTAGGACAGCCTTCTTGTCAGCCGGCCGTGGCATGGCTGTGATAGCACTAATTTTGTCTGCATCGGGACGGACCCCTGATTGTGAGATGTGGTCCCCGAGGAACTTCAGCTCAGTCTGGCCAAAGGCACACTTGGCGCGGTTGAGACGCAGGCCATTTTGTCGTATGCGGGCGAAGACGCGTCCTAGACAATGCATGTGCTCCTGCGGAGTGGTGGACCAAATGATGATATCGTCCACATATACACGTACCCCTTCGATGCCTTCCATCATCTGCTCCATGATTCGGTGGAAAACCTCAGATGCCGAGATGATGCCAAATGGCATCCGGTTGTAGCAGAATCTGCCGAAAGGGGTGTTAAACGTGCATAGCCTTCGGCTGGCCGGGTCCAATTGGATCTGCCAAAATCCTTTGGACGCATCCAGTTTGGTAAATATTTTGGCTTGGGCCATCTCGCTGGTGATTTCCTCCCGTTTGGGGATGGGACAGTGTTCCCGCATAATGTTGTTATTTAGATCTTTAGGATCTATGCATATGCGGAGCTCGCCAGAGGGATTTTTTACACAGACCATGGAGCTGACTCATGGCGTGGGCTCCGTGACCCTGGATAGGACCCCTTGGTCCTGAAGAGCCTGCAGCTGCAACTTGAGGCGGTCTTTGAGTGGCCGAGGTGCGTGAACGACCGGGATGGCGTCCGGTTTGAGGCAAATCTTGTAAGTGTATGGCAATGTCCCCATGCCTTCAAATACCTCCTGGTTGTGAGCAAGGAGGGAATGGAGATTTGCATGGAACTCAGCATCCGGGAAGTCGGATATCTCATCTGGAGAGAGAGACATAATGCGCTGTACCAGGTGAAGGACCTTACACGCCTGTGCGCCCAGTAACAAATCTTTTGATGAGCCAACAACTTCGAAGGGGAGTGTGGCCGTGTGCGTTTTGTGAGTTACCTGTAGCTGGCAAGAACCCATGGACGGGATGACGTTCCCGTTATAATCAACCATCTTGAGCCGGGATGGCTTAATGGGTGGTTTGACCTTCATGGCCTGGAATTCAGAATATGCAATCAGGTTGGCGGATGCGCCGGTGTCCAGACGGAAGGTGACGTGCGATCGGTTGACCGTTAGGGTGGCACTCCACTCATCGGCTGGATTGATGGCGTTGACCCTGTTTACATCGAGGACGGAAACCCGGAAGGCATCCTGGTCATCTGCATCATTTAGCTGGAAGTCTTGATGCGTGGGCTGGACGGTCCTGACTTGTCTGCGAGGTTGTCGGAGATGTGTAGGATCCATGGGTTGAGCCGCACGACAGTAGGCAGCATAGTGGCCCATCTTGCCACATCGGAGGCACTGTCGGTTTTTAGCAGGACATTGCCCTTTTAAGTGTACAGCTCCACAGTTGCCGCACATCATGACGTCACGGCGTTCGTTGCGCCGCTGCGCATGCGCAGTGCGATCTTGCATTGGGCGCGCCTGCGCGGTGCGTCCCTCGATGTTGCCATTGGTTTTGGCGCGCACAAGCGCGGGAGACCGCGAAAAGCGCGGGAAGCGGCCACTCTCGTCGGGGCCGCGGGTCGGGAGATAATCGACAGCCTGGATGCGTTCGGCGTCGTGGGCGGCCTGGCTTGCCGATTCGACGGCTGGGGACCCCCTCCGTGCCAATTTGGACGCCTGAAATCGGGCAAAACGGCTGGTTGCATTCTCGTGGAGGACACAGGCTTCCACTGCAGACGCTAAGGTGAGGCTTTTTATTTTAAGAAGCTGCTGGCATAGGCCACTGGAGGCAACGCCAAAAACAATCTGGTCCCTGATCATGGACTCTGAGGTGTTGCCATAACCGCAGGACTGCGCTAGAATTCGGAGGTGCGTCAAAAAGGGTTGAAAAAGCTCCTCCTTACCTTGCAGGCGTTGCTGAAAGAGATATCTTTCAAAACTTTCATTCACTTCAACATTAAAGTGCTGGTCTACCTTGAGGATGACTGTGTCATACTTGGATTGGTTTTCGCCTTCTTCGAACACCAGTGAGTTGAAGACGTCGAGGGCGTGCTGACCTGCGTAGGAGAGGAGCATTGCAATCTTTGTTTCGTCCGAGGCACTCTGTTTCTCGTTGGCTCGGATGTACAGGTCGAATCGCTGCTTGAAGAGCTTCCAATTGGTACCAAGGTTCCCCGTGACTTGCAACGGCTGCGGTTTATTGGTGAGGTCCATGTCCAGAATGGCAGGTTAGTCGGCAGGTATCGATCCACTCCTGTACAATGTGGTGTTGGGCGTTCTGACACACAGATGAGCCAACACAGTTGTATTTGGTACAACGCTGTTTTATTCAAACTTATTATCTACAGTTTTGTCTTGATACTCTGCGCGTGGGGACTCCCTGTCTGTGATGTTAAAACAGGTCTTGTCGTTGTCCTTGTCCCCAGATCTACTGCCCACCAGGTGTCGTGTTTGTCCTTTTATCCTGTCCCTGTCTTTGTCTGTGATTGGTTGTGGTGTTGTGTGTTCTGATTTGTCTGTTGGTGTGTCGATCATGATGTGTGTGTTTGAATATCATGACATACATGGCCGCTGTCTAAATCAGTATTGGGGGGAGGGGGGGCCACACTTTCCAGTGGGATTCTCCTGATCGTTCAACGTAACTTTGGCAGAAAAGGAACAAAAACCACAGAACAATGGCATGTATAAAGCGCTAGTGACTGCTGCTATATTGTGGAAGAGTCAACATTTAACAGATCAAAATTGCATTATAAATTTTAAGATGTCATTTTAACATTGAAAATGTTGCCATACAAACATGTCCAAATATCCTGACAGCAGGTTTGTGGATAGGAGATGTGCCATGCACATAACCTTTAATGATATATCAGTGTCTTTGTGTGTGTATGGCTGTCATCCATCCCATGAATCAGGACAGATGTCATTGGCTCAGCAATGAGTGTATGCTGATGGAATTTGTATGTTACAGGACCTCTGAGTTGATGACGTTCCTGCCAAGAGATGTCAAGGATATGTTTGAGACAGCAAAGGTAGAAATTATTCAGTCTTTCCTCCTGCCTAGCAAATGGTGTCCAGGGCACACCACTGTGGAGGACTGTGCTGAGGACACAGGCTTGGTAGACTCACAGTTTGGTGTTTTTAGTCAGGTTGCTGTTGTTCTGCACTCTCTTACTCAACTTTGGACACAGCAGCTTAGCTTTTGTGATGTGTGTGTGGATTCAGCATCAAGTGACAGATTCCTGGTGAATGATATTATGAGGTTATCAACAATCTCCAGAGTCATGTTGTTGATGCTGATTGATGGCAGTATGACAACATCCTGGACATTCTGTATGGCGAACTGGTACTGAGCCATGACTTCCTGGACGCCACTACGAGTTATGCAGATATCTAACAACTGGGAGACAGTGGCGTACTACTGTGAGCTCTGCAGGCTGACTGGAAGGGCTTTGGATGAGGCGAGCTTAAACAAAACGCTCAGCTGGCCGAGAAGAGAGTCCAGAGAAAACGGAGGCCAGTGAAACGTCTACCTCCTCAGCCCGCAGTCTTCCTTTCCAGTGATTGTAGCAGAGTCCACAATGCCAGAGTGGGGTCCCTGAGCCGCACCAGATGATGCTTAACACAGAGTTGAACATCTGGTGTAAACCACCATCTTACAAGATGGAAACCATGAATCAATGATCTTAAACCTATTCCTGATTTTAAACAAAACACTTGACATGGTAAAAATAAATGCAACAAAGTTCTACTTGTTTCTTCATCCCTTTTTCTGTCTTTTTGCTCTTCTCTTTGAAGAAGGCAAATCGTGATACAATGAAATCTGGATCTCGCCCAGCGAGGTCGAGATCCAGATCGTGATGTCTCACGAGATCTCATTAGATCTTGTTAGATCTCGCAAGGAGTTCTGCGCGTTGCAAATCTCGTGAGAGGCGTCTCACGTGATATAACGGCCTCGTCACGTCACTGAGTCGGGCGGGTCGAGGCCATTCAATCGCGCCCGGAGTTTACAGTCTGGAATTGTTAAACTCAATGTTGAGTCCAGAAAGCTATAAAGTGCCATTGCTTTATTTTCCCTTCATTAGCCCTGGAAAATTGAGGCGCGATATAGCAGCTTCATCAGTATTTACATGCAGCATAAAATGGCAATCAATCAGGGAAAATAGCTCCTCAAGGTCCTGCAAAAATAAAATGTATCCGCTCGTGTTGCTATAATACTCCTTATGAATCCCTGGATGCAATTTCTGCTCCATGCATTATGAATGAAGGGAATACTCTGCAAGATGTTCTGTTTTAATCTAAAATCTAAAAATGCATTTGACTAACACAAGAGGTCTATGGTCAGCATGTTACAATCTAATTACACAGAAACAGTGAGTGCAGCTTGCCATGACCCAAGACTGCTTACTGCTGTAGGGGAGTAATGTGAAATTGACCTCTCGGAGTTGAATATGAAAATGTTTTTTCCTTCTTTCTGTACAGGATTATACTCTGACAATGTACTTCCAGCAATCCTGGAGAGACAAAAGACTATCTTACTCTGGAATACCTCTGAACCTCACTCTAGACAACAGGGTGGCTGACCAACTCTGGGTTCCTGACACGTATTTTATTAATGACAAGAAGTCATTTGTACATGGAGTTACAGTGAAAAATCGAATGATTCGCCTGCATCCGGATGGCACAGTACTCTATAGCTTGAGGTTTGGATTAACTATATTTGAACAGTTACAATTGAAATGAAATGAAAATCACTTAATGTCACAAGTAGGCTGCAAATATACAGTCTGGGACTAAAAATGGATTATGTATATTCATGCAGTTTACCTGTTCCTAATACAAGATAATATTTTGAAAACCATATGCGGTCAGATTATTTCTCTCCCTCTCTCACATTTACTGCAACACCACTATTTTTCCAGGTCGCCCCTTATCACTCACTATCCAAAAGAAAGAGTAATTGCTTTCATGCAGACGGTGTGGTGATATGCATCTCTGTAAATACACAAGGGGTTAATGTAAATACACTACGACTAAGTAAACACTAGAGGGAGCACCAGAGACGTCATGACATACAGACATACAGCTAATGAACACATAGAATAGGACATGACCAATGGGCAGTCAAGACACCCAGAGGTGACACTACCACAAGGGGGCATTACACAACCCATATATAAGGATAGGGCACACATGCTCTGTCTCTTGCCACAGGTGACACTTAGAGAGTAGGACAGAGGCAGATCAGAAGCATCACACCCACCACGTGGCTTAGCGCAGACTGGTTAGTTAGACTGAGTTACTATAGCAAGATTAGCAGGAGAGTCAAACTCATAGAGAACTGTGCTAATGGTTCAATAAATCACATTGAACTTCGAAGTCTGGAGTATCTTTTGGTCAAAGCTGCATCAAATTGCAGCCTGTGTTATCCCAGAGTACATAACACAACAGTCGAATTTTCCAGCAATTAGGAATGGATAATCATGTGTGGTGCACTTACCTCCCCAACCAAATTCCCAGTAGACAGCCCTGTGTTGTAAAAGCCACAATAGTTCAACAAATTTAAAGATTTATATGTGAGACAACAGTACGGTCTCATATGTCAGAGGCAATGAAGATATGCAAGGCAACAACGTAGATTTACAGGAGTGACTGTGTGGACATATACATATGGCAATATGTATATATGAAAATGAATATGTACATACATGTGAAAGGACAATTTGGATCTAAATATGAGAGGCAGTGTGGATATTTGTGTGAGTGGGAAGTGTGGATATTTATATGTAGGAAAGCAATAGTGCAGAGCAGAAAAGATATGTAGACCAGGGGCTGGATTCTCCGTCGGTGGGATGCTCCATTTTGCCGGCAGCCCAGGGGTTTCCCGATGGTGTGGGGCTGGCCCACAATAGAAAACCCCATTGGACGGCCGGCGTAACGGAGCATCCCTCCGGCGGGGTGAAACAGAAATGTGGTGGGGTGGAAAATCCTGCCCAATAAGTCTGTAAACATGCTAGTATAAGCACCGAGGGTGTACTTACATTATGTGGATTTCAGTGGTTGAAGAAGATGGCTCTCCAACACTTCTTCAAAGGCAGTTAGGGATGGACAATAAATGCAGACTTTGCAAGTTATGCTCACATCCCATGAAAGACTTAAAATGAAGTACTTACGTAGGTGGATAATATACATGGACCACTGTGGATAATTGTTGCCTTGTCATGCTGCCATTATTTTCTGCAGAGGAGAATGTTTCTTTTTAAATTATGAAATAACTAACCTTTCACGAATTATAGCCCCCTGTATAGTTTCTGAAATAACGCAATTTAAAAAGATAATTGCAAGAAGCAATGAAAACAATTATTTTGTGAAGTAAATGGGCTTCTATTTACAATACACTGAAGAAATTTGATGCTACAACAATCCTCGAAGGGGTAATATCTTTTTTTAATCCACCTTAAGGGCCTTAAGGAGTGATTTGATGGATCATCACCAAAGGCAACAGAGACTTACAGCTTCTTTGTTTTCAAAGCTGAAAATCTAGCTGAGTATGAGTCTGCAAGAATGAAGCATAATGTAGTGAATCTTCAGGAACCTTGGAAATGGCCTCTATTTCATGTTTGGAATTTTATGTGCCAGAATAGGGAGACAATTCTTTTCATTGCATTAATGTGCCAAAAAGTTGTGATAGTAGGTAAATTCAAGCAAGATCCAATATAAAATCACAGCTTTACCTTCCCAGCACCTCTCTTGAACCCTCCACTCCCTTTGATTTGTCACACTGCTTGTCTGGTATTCAATATTGGATGAAAAAACAATTGCAATAGATTTCTATGGGTGCAATTCTACAGAAAGGTTTCTAAGTGTGGTAACGAGCGGAAACTGCTGCGAGCTTCCCAGTGCTAGGTCCAGCTAGGCCGGCAACGCTATTCAACATTAATCGGTCCACTTAACGAGGCCCCATGGGCTTCTCGCCGCAAATGAGGGCTTGTCAGACGATTCGCTGGCACCGCGCTCACCAGCCCCCTGCTAACAAGGTCGGGCAGCACTTAAGCAGTTCTTGCTCAGCCAACCCCAACCAGCTTGCAACAATGGCGCCGAGGAGACCGGCCCCAGGATTCGGGGTTGCAGATCGGCGGAGGCTCCTAGACACAGTGCAGGCCAGGAGGGATGTCCTGCTCCCCGAGAGTCTCAGATGGCCAGTTACAGGGCAGCCAGTGCTGCATGGGACGAGATGGCTGATGTGTTGGGTGTTCTGGATCACAAACAGGTCACCAACACTGGAAGTGGTGCAACTCTATTTTATTATAAGGTTAACTATATTAACAAACTTGAACTGTGGGTAAATGCAATACCAGCTTTAACTGTTGACCCTTGCCTTGTCCTAACCAGGTGATGCACTCAGCACATGGTGAATGTCTGTGTTGCAGGCTGTGAGCTCTGTGCTCCGAGCTGGCTGCTACTCGAATGAGCGGGAACTCTCCTGTCCCCTGTCTTTATAGTGCGTAAGCTCTCACTGGTGATTAGCTGCGGTGTTGTGTATGCTGATTGGTCCCACTGCATGTCCATCAGTGTGTGTGTCTGCACCATGATGTACTGGTGTATATTATGACAATGGCGACAGCTATGAGCGCCAGGAGTATGACCAGGAGTACTGGCCTCCAGTGTCGGAAAAAGGTTACTGACCTACACCGAACATGAGTTGACACCCATGCTGTCCCCTCTCCCCCCACACCCGCCCCGAGACCTTTCCGCCCCTACGCGAGCATCAATCCTCCCCAACTCTCCATGTGACCCCCAACACTCCTTCCACCCCCTTCCCCTTCAACCCTCCCAACCTTTCCTCAAACGCTGTCCCCCCCACCCCACCCAGCACTGTGAACCACACATGTAGCTAATGTTGCCCTCTTTGTTTCTCCTCAGGAAAAGCTCTCCCACAATCGCTGGCTGAGGGCCCAGATTGGTGGTGAGGTGCCGTGGACGTGTCCCCAGAGCTGTGTCCCATCTTCTGGGTGCTGGGTGTTCGGATGTTGGCTGCTGCGTGTGTGATGTTGCCTTCCGCAGTGTTCAGGCACAGTGTCCAAGCACCAAGGTGTGTTTAGGATGCTGGGCAATGTCTCCCACATGCCACATGGCCCTCCCACCCATGGGAATCCACGTGGGTTGTGTAACATGCTCACTTAACCATGATTGCCAATTCCGTATCAGCAATAGCCTTCAGCCACACTACCAGAGGCGCTGGCAGTCCGTGGGGGTTATAAGTGGTCAGTGGGGCAGATGGGCAGGGATAAGGGTTGCCCCAGGAATGGATACACACGATCCAGGTGTTGGCATGGTGGTACCGTGTGCAGTTGGCCCCCCGGTTGCCCAGCAGCACCACCCCCCCCACCCTTCCATGGCAGCCCACCCCTGCGGAAGGTTCCCCACCCCCCGTCAAGCACTGGGGTGGCAATCCCAGCGACCCTGGGCTCTTTGCCTGTGAGCAAAGATGGCTACTCGCCTCCTCAGCTCCCCACAGAAGCCCTTCCGCCAGCTTCACGACTTTGAAAAGGAGTACTAATCGGTGCCAGCGTGACCATTTGCTGGGGAGGCCGCTGAATGACGGGAGGCCGTTGGATATGGGGTGACTCTCATTAATTGTATGGAAATAAGGCTTACATGGGGATAATTGGTTTCTCACTGCGCCTCGGCGAGATTCCGATTTCGCCAACAGGAACGGTCGGGCTGCATCGCAAACTGTTTGGCACCTGGCGCAGTTCTCAGTTTCGGCCTCTCCTGCTATTCACTGGCTTTATTTTGCTCGAGTGAGAGCCTAACGAGGCCGGAGAATGACGCCCATTGTCTTTGGTGTCCGCCACAAACTCTTTTCCATATCCACTGACTCCATCCCACTTCTTGGCCACCCCAAGACACTGAACCAGACTGTTCACATCCTTGGCCCTGAACTGAGCAGAGTTTCTGCCACCATCCTCTTCATCACCAAGACTTCCCACTTCTAACATGTAACGTTCATCCTCAGCTCAGCTGTTGTTGAAACCCACATCTATGTCTTTGTTTCTTCTTGACTCAACTATTTCATTGCCATTTTTCTTGCACCCTCATCAAAACACTCTGGGCGAAATTCTCCGTTTGGGCGATTTGGCAGGACTTACTGATCACCCCGCCACATGTTTTTTGGCGGCGGATTCAGCCTGCCAGCAGGATCTCCCGTCCCGCCGTTGGCCCCCTGACAGCCCCCCTCGTCGCCGGGAAACCTGTGTAGTGGTGTGGAGCTTCATGGAAGGGCCGAGCATACTGTGTCCAATACCCGTTCATCTCATTTAAATGCACCCAAATGAAGATTTTGCATGCCACTGCCAGCTCAGGCGCAAACCTTGCTATTGCCACCAGCGAGGAACGGAGCATGGCGCCCGAATCGGGGTCGGGCACAGACCTCGAATTTGACCGGATGCCTGATCTCCACCTGATCGTGGTTTGTGTTTGCGGCGTCACGAGGTGGAGAATTTCGCCCTCGTGTCCCATTCACCCATCACAACAGCGACATGCTGGCCCTCAGTCTGGCAATGACTCATGCTTGTGTTCAACTCCCCCAATCTCTGTAAGTTGCTGAACTCTACACCCACTGAGATATCTTTGTATCTCCAATGCTGCCGACTCAACAGCCTAGATTTTATTGTTCCGCCATTATTAGAGATGGGCAACAAATGTGGTCTTGCCTGTGACACTCGCATCCCATGAAATACATTTTTTTTAAAAGACTTCTGGTTGCGGTGATTGAATGAGCACATTTGGCATCTACCGCGTGAGACGTTTATTCCGGTCCCTTTCCCCGTGTGCTAGGCGGATGTGTTGGTGGGAAAAGGTGTAGAGGTGGTGAAGGAAAGGGAAACTCCACTGGTGGAGTCAGTGGATGGAGGCGCAGACCAGAAGTGTGTCGAGAAGGAAGGAGCTGTTAGAACAAGAAACACTTTGTGTGGCACATGGAAAGATGCCGGTGGGTAAACGGCCGCCCCTACCAGCCCAATGGTCGGTGGAACAGCTGGTGGACTTCCTGAATGAGAAGTTTAGCCAGCAGAGAAGGGAGGCTCAGGAGGACCTGGCGAAGGTGGTGGACCCGCTAAAAGCAGGGATCGATCGGGTGGAGCAGAGGCTGGAGACCCAGCGCCAGGCGTTCCAGAAAGTGGAAGAGAAGGTGGGGGTGTATGAGGAGCAGCTTACCTCGTTGGCGGCCGAGATCTGGATGATGAGGGAGACCCAGAAACGGCTAAAGGAGAAGGTGGAGGATCTGGAGAACTGCTCCCGAAGAAAAAAGTGAAGAATTGTTGAGATGCCAGAGGGCATCGAGTGAGCGGACGCTGGTTCTTATGGGGGAGGTCGACCCCGCGCATAGGGCGCTGGTGAGAAAGCCACACGTGAATGAGCACCTGAGGGCGATGGTGGTGAGGCTCCATCGGTTCCTAGATAAAGAGAAGGTCTTGCGTTGGGTCAGGCAGACGTACCTGCGAAGGTAATGAGCTCCGTCAAGACCTAGGTGCGGAACTGGCCAACAGGAGAGTCGGGTTCAACCGAGTGAAGGCTGCCCTCTTCAAGAAGGGGGTGAAGTTCGGGATGCTGTACCTAGCCCGCCTTTGGGTGACTTTGAGGGAGGACATTGAACTCCGGCCAGGAAATGTGAAGAAATGTGGGTTCTCTCTGTCTTTTTGTTTGATTGTTCTTGAGGGGATGGTTAGGGGAGAAACTCTCTTCTTTGAGGAGTTTTTATGGGGTTCTGTGGTGGGATGCTGGAGGAATACGGAGGGTGAGTGCACCTTTTTCTTACTCTATTGTTGTTTGCAATACGGGAGTGTGCGAGCGGGGGGAGGGGAATCAGTGGGGGGTAGGATGTTTGGCGTCATGGGTGGGGGCTGCTAGGCTAGCTGGGCAGGCTAGTTAACAGGAGCACAGTGGGGGGTGAGCAGGTGGTTATAGTGTTAAAGGGGGATTGGACTGTTGTTTTGTTTAGGGGAGGGGTGAGGGCGGGACTGCTGACAAAGGTTAGGCTGTTGTGGCGAAGTGGGGAAGGGGGTTGGTGACGATGGACACCCGAGAGCGGGCCTGGAGGGTTGCATGACGCGTACTGGCCCAAGAAAGGATATGATTGATCGGCAGGGAAAGGGGCGGGGTGCCTCCCGACCAGGCTGGTCACATGGAATGTGAGAGGACTGAATGGGCCGATCAAACGGTCGTGCATCTGCAGTTGGGCCGTGCCATCCTGCGCATGCGCAGGGAACTTCTTACGCGCGCCGGCCCCTCACCAACATGGCGCCGGGTTCTGGGGCCGGCCGCGGAAGGAGGTAAGCCCGGGGGGAGAGAGGCCGGTCCGCCGATTGGTGGGCCCCGATCGCGGGCCAGACCCCATCGGAGGCCCCCCCCCCCCCCCCCCCCCCCCGCTGAAGGAGCCCCACCCCCACATGCCATCCCCCCAGCGTTCCCGCACAGTTCCCGCTGGCAGCGACCAGGGGTGAACGGCACCAGCGGGACTGTCGTTTTTCGCGCCGGCCGCTCGGCCCATACGGGCTGGAGAATCGCCGCTCGCCATTTGCGGCGATTCTCCGAGCGGCCCGGCGCGATTCGCTGGTTTCAGGGGGGTGGGAGAATATCGCCGTGGGGGGGAGAATACCGCCCTTGAAGTCATGGGAGGTGGCGGTGCTAATAAATAAGTGGGTAGCGTTCGAGGTGCGGAGTATAGTGGCAGATTCAGGGGGGAAGGTCTCCGATGGTGAGCGGGAAATTGGAGGGGATGTCAGTGGTCTTGGTTAACGTTTATGCCCCAAATTGGGATGGACAATGTTGAATTCATGAGGGGCGTGTTGGGGAAGATCCCGACCTGGACTCACACCGGCTGATTATTGGGTGGACTTTAATATAGTCATTGAGACAGGGTTGGTCCAATTGAGTCCGCGGTCAGGGAGGGTGTCGGCAGTGGCAAAGGAGTTGAAGGAGTTCATGGAGCACATGGGGGGGAGGGGGAGGTGGACCAGTGGAGGTTTGGGAGGCCAAGGGCGAAGTAATTTTTGTACTTGTCCCATGTGCACAGGGTGTACTCGTGGATCAATTTTGTTGTGGTGGACAAGGCTCTGCTGTTGGGGGTGGTCAACTCTGGGTACCCGGTGATTGTGGTCTCAGACCACTCGCCACACTGGATTGACTTGCAAGTGGACCAGGGGGGGCCCAGTGCCCGCCGTGGAGATTGGATGTGGGATCGTTAGTAGATGAGGAGGTGTGTGAGCGGGTGAGGGCTGCCATTCTTGGGTATGTAAAGCTGCCAAGCTATGGAAGGCGCTTAAGGCAGTGGTCAAAGTGGAATTTATATTGGTGTTAACACATAGGGCTAAGATGGAGTGAGCTGAGATGGTAAGGCTGGTGGAGGAGATTCTGCGGGTTGATAGGAGGTATTTGGCGGCCCCAGATACAGGGTTGTTGACGGAGAGGCAGAAACTCCAGATGGAGTTCGGGCTGGTGTCAACAGGGAAGGCAGTGGGGCAGTTGCAGAGGGCCAGGTGGGAAGTATATGAGTATGGGGAGAAGGCGAGCAGGATGTTGGCTCACAAGCTTAGGAAGCAGGAGGGGGCGAGGGAATTGGAAAGGAGAAAGATGGGAGGGAAAAAGCGGTTCTGGACCTGGTGGGGGTGAATGGGGTTTTGAGGAATTTTATAAGAGGATCTATGAATCGGAGCCCCCGGCCGGTGAGGAGGGAATTCAGCGACTCCTAGACATGGGGTCCCCATTGGATTGGTGGAGGTAATGGAGTGTATGGGGACGACGCAGGCAGGGAAGCCCCAGGTCCGGATGGATTCCCGATGGAATTTTACAAGATATTTTCTGGGGATCTAGGGCTCCTGCTATTAAGGGCATACAACAAGGCGAGGAATAAGGGGGAACTTCCCCATACGTATCGCAGGCTTAATTTTGAAGAAGGATATGGACCCAGAGCGGTGTGGGTCCTACCGCCCTATATCGCTGTTGAATGTGGATGCCAAACTGCTGGGAAAGATCTTGGCCTTGCAGACAGGAGATGGAAGTCGATATGGACGCGGCGAAGATGTTCGTTTGGATGGAATGGGAGTATCTGTGAGGAGTGCTGGGATGACTCGGGTTTGGGCAGGCGTTTGTGGATTGGGTCCAATTGCTATACAGAACGGCGGTAGTGAGTGTAAGGATGAATTGGGTAAGTTTGGGATTTTACGGGCTACACCATGGGACAAGGCAGCGATGCCCACTCTCCCCGTTGCTTTTTGCCTTGGCGATTGAGCCACTGGCAATGGTGGGAGGTGCTCCCGTTGTCGCTGGCGGGGCGGGTACAGAGAGTGAAAATGACGGTACTCCCGAGGCTCTTATTTGTTTCCCAGAACCTCCCGATCTTCATTCCAAAGTCTTGCTTCAGGAAAATTAATGCTCTGATTTTGGGGTTTATGTGGGCAAGGAAACCTCCACAGGTAAAGAAGGTGCTGCCGGAGAGGGGACGCAGGGGTGGGGGAGCTGACCTTGCCAAATATAATGAATTACTACTGGGCAGCGAATATAGCCATGATTAGGAAGTGGGTGGTGGGGGTGGGGTCGGCATGGGAGCGGTTGGAGGCAGCCTCTTGTTAGGGCACAAGCTTAGGGGCAATGTTGACGGCACCTCTGCCGTTCTCGCCGGCCAAATACTCCCTGAGCCCTGTGGTGGTGGCGGCCCTGAGGGGTGGGGACAGAGGCGGCAGCATCGGAGGTTGGAGGGTGCCTCGGTGTGGGCACCAGGAATCAAAGATTTGCACCAGGGGGGCTTGGACACAGTGTTTCAAGGGTGGTGACTGGCACGGATTGAGCGGTTTGGGGATCTTTTTGCAAGGAAACGCTTTTCAAGTTTATAGCAATTGGAAGAGGAGTATGAGCTGCCCGGTGAGAATGGGTTCCGTTACTTACAGGTGCGGCATTATGTGAGGAAACAGGTACCTTCCTTTCCTGATCTGCCACCCCCAGGGCTACAGGACAAGGTGGTATCAAAAGCAGGAGCGGGTGAGGATAAGGTATGCGAGATATAAAAGGAGTTAATGGACTGGGAGGGAGCCCTGATAGGAGAAGTTAAATGGAAGTGGGAGGTGAAACTGGGGGTGGGGGGGGGGAATTGAGGCTGGGTTGTGGGAGGAAGTTTTGAGGAAGGTGAACGCTTCTTCCTCATGTGCTAGGCTTAGCCTTATTCAATTCAAGGTAGTGCGTAGGGCGCATATGACGGTGGGTTTTCCCAGAGGCGGAAGCCGTTTATCGACTTCTTCAAGGACAGTTAAGATGTCAGTGGGGGGGTGGGTAGGGATTGCGGGGTGGGCGGGGGGGGGGGGAAATAAAGGGGTTAAAATGGGGGAGGCAGGATGGGCAGAGA
Organism: Scyliorhinus torazame; assembly: GCF_047496885.1. Lineage (NCBI taxonomy): Eukaryota > Metazoa > Chordata > Chondrichthyes > Carcharhiniformes > Scyliorhinidae > Scyliorhinus > Scyliorhinus torazame. The sequence continues at coordinate 197,529,150 of NC_092709.1, forward strand.
GGAACGGCAGGGAGGGTGGGGTGGTTGGGTGTTATTTATTTGTTGTGAGGTTTCCTGTTTGTTTTTATTCTGGTTATGGTTGTGTTTAATGTATGAACAAAATGCCTGAATAAAAATTTTATTTCAAAAAGGAAAGAATTTAAACAAACATTGACCTGTATTTTCATGTTGGCGGGCCGTGGCCTCCACCATCTGAAGTGTTGGCGGAGAACACATCCGCACCGATTCCAGAAGCCCCAATGCCATTTTATGCTCTAACGAGTGTTGATTAGCATAAGGCCGGACTTCTGTCCCTCACTTGGGAGGAGCCCCACCTTGGAAGGTTGCTGGCTAATCAGATTAGCTGCCAGCTCTCCAGACCCTCCAGGCACAGGGCTGCAGTGGCCAGGAGAGGCACTCAGTCTCCGAAACCGTAGGACAAGATACGTGGCAGGGATCCCTGGGCTTGGTGGGTAGGGAATCTCTGGAGGGTCGGTCGGGGTCTCGGGGGATAGGCTTGGTGGGGGGGGGGGGGGGGGGGGATGACGTTGGGAAGGGAAATCTGGTGGTCACTGGGTCTTAAGGTGAGGGAGCCCCCAGCCGGAAAGAGGGTTCTGTTTAAGGCACTCCCCTCCCCCCCCTCCATTTTCCTGTCTGAGGTCCAACAATCTTTATTTCTGTGTTTTCCCTGTCATCCGCCCGTCAGCCTAAAAAACTGAATGTGGGGAAGAAAGGCTCTTTCATGGCCATTAAGTGATCAATTAAAGGCCTTGATTGGGACCAGATTGGGCTTCCCATCTAAGGCCCTAACTGCCCCCAACGTAAAATCATAACCAATTTGGGATAGGGGGGATCCCAGAGGGAATCTGTTCGTGCAATTTCATGCCTCACAACCCATGGTGGGAGGGAGGGGGGAGTATAAAATTCTAGCCATTGGCTGCTATACCTTCAGATGCCTAGGCCCTAAACACTGGAATTCCCTCCCTAAATCTTTCCACTTCTCTGCTTCTCTTCTCATTTCAGACACTCAGTAAAATCTTTCTTTTTAATCGAGCTTTTAAACACTTGACCTACGATCTCCTTATGTAGGTTGGTATTAATTTTTCTGCATTAATTGATTTTGTGAAGCGCACCGGGACATTGTACTACATTAAAGTAGCTTTATAAATGCAAGTTGTTATTCCTATTGAACAAGTTTATGATCAGTTAACTTACCATGGTATAATAATTTAATAAATATTAATGGTCTAAAAATTAATCAGCAGATTGTGTTGTGTAACACAAGGGAGTATATGAAGTATCAAATACATGCTTACACTCCAAAAATAACATTGTGCATCTGATGCCAGTCTATTAATAAATTGTGAAGAATAACTGATTAAAAAGCATGCCTGATATGCTGTCATTTAAAAACATTTTATACGTCGTACAATTATAACTGTTACAATATTGGTACTACAGCAACTTCATTTAATGCCTTTGAAAGTGATCATAGGATCCCTACAGTGCAGAAGGAGGCCATTCGACCCATCGAATGTGCACCGACTGTCTGAAGGAGCACTGTATCCTGGCCCAATTCCCGCCCTATTCCTGTAACCCACCTAATTGTTTGACACCAAGGAACAGTTTAGCATGGCCAATCCACCTAACTTGCATATCTTTGGACTGTGGTAGGAAACCTGAGCACCTGGAGTAAACCCCCGCAGACACGGGGAGAAAGTGCAAACTTCACACAGACAGTCACTCAAGGCCGGAATTGAACCTCGGTCCCTGGTGCTGTGAGGCAACAGTGCTAACCACTGTGCCACCGTACCGTCTGCCATATTATAGGTTCTACATACTAGCATTAAGTCAAAGGTAATGTAAGAGATAATACAACTGATAAAAGACATTAAATATAAATACTGGGCAGGAACAAAGCAGACTACTTTTATATAAATTAGGGGCTGTTTTTTAAATTTTATAAATAGGGGCTGGTTTAGCACAGGGCTAAAGAGCTGGCTTTTTAAGAAGACCAAGGCAGGCCAGCAGCACGGTTCAATTCCCGTACCAGCCACCCCGAACAGGCGCCAGAATGTGGCGACTAGGGGCTTTTAACAGTAACTTCATTTGAAGCCTCCTTGTGACAATAAGCCATTTTCATTTCATTTCAAATTAATTTAAGAAGGAATATAAAAGCAAATCATGTCTGACAAATTTGATTCATTCATTAATGTAATAACAAAGATTGTTTATGAAGATAGTACAGTTAATGTGTGTATGGGCCTTCAAAAGACATTTGATAAACTTTCACATAGTAAACATAATAGCAAAATTAAAGCCCAAGATGTTAAAGGGACAGTGACAGTTTGGATACAAAAACTGGCTAAGGCAGAAAGCAAATTGTATTGGTTCTTATTCTGGGGGAGGTGTTCTATATATATATATTGTTTTATATATAACTAAATAATGCAATTATGAAGGGGGTACAAAACCAGATAAACCTGGGGTTTCACACATACTTATCTTTGAAGGTGACTGTACCAATTGATACACCTGTCAGAAAATTCATAAGGAATCCTGGACTTTATAATAGATGCATAGAGCATAAAAGTAAGAAATCTTTTAAATCACCGGTAAAGTCTCAGTTGGGGGTTTTGTGTCTAATTCTGATCACCTTATTTTAGGAAGGGTTTCAACGCATCGGAAAGAGTAGGGAGGAGATCAGGAACTTCAGGTTTTTTGGGGGATGTAGGCATCACTGGCAAGGCCAGCATTTATTGCCCAACCATAGTTATCCTAGACTATTTCAGTGGGTAGATAAAGAGCAACCACATTGCTGGGCTTTATTAATAGGGGCACTTGTACAGAAATATGGAGTTGATGACCTCAGCTGGAATATTGTGAACAGTTCTGGATTCCAGGAATGAGGTGGACATATTGGAAAGAGCGGAGAAGAGGTTTCAATTGGAGGTTGAGCTCCAAGCCTTCATCAAAACCTTCACCGAGGCATATGAGAGCACTAAACATCCATAAGACAAAGGTCCACTAAAAACCTGCCCCTACCACACAGCACTGCCCACTTTTATCAAGATCCACAACGAGGACTTGGGACAATATGGACCACCTTCCATACCTTGGTTGACTACTGTCAAGGGCAGACGTCAACGACAAGGTTCAACACAGCCTTCAGAGTGTCAGCACAACCTTCCGTAATCTCAGGAAGAGAATGGGGAGGCAATGGCGTAGTGGTATTGTCACAGGACTAGTAATCCAGAGACCCAGGGTAATGCTTTTGGAACATGGATTCAAATCCCACCAGGGCAGATGGCGGAATTTAAATTCAATAAAAATCTGGAATTACAAATCTAATGACGACCATGAGACCACCGATTGTTATAAAAACCCATCTGGTTCACTAATGTTCTTGAGGGAAGGAAATCTGTCATCCTTATCTGGTCTGACCTACATGTGGCTCCAGACCCACAGCAATGTGGTTCACTCTTAATCACCCTCAGGGATGGGCAACAAATGCTGATCTGGCCAGTGACGCCCACATCTCATGAACAAATTATAAAAAAGAATATTTGAAGAAAACGATCTCAGACCCAGCATGAAGCTCATGGTCAACAGAGTAGTAGTGATACCCACCTTCCTTTCTGGCTCAGAGACATGGGTTATGTAGAGCAGGCACCTAAAAAGTCTGGTTAAGTACCACCAGCGCTGCCTCTGTAACATCCTTCAAATCCATAGGCAGGATAGGTGCATCAATGTCCATGTTCTTGCTCAGGCTGGCATCTCCAGATCGAAGCATTGACCATGCTCCATCAGCTCAGCTGGGCAGGCCACATCATCCGCATTCCTGGCACCAGACTTACAAAACAAACGCTCCACTGGGAGCTTTGACTTCGCAAGTGATCCCCAGAAGAGCAGAGGAAATGTTGCAAAGAAACCCTCAAAGACTACTTGCAAAAAGTGTAGTGTCCCCACCGACACCTGGGAATCTCTGGCTCATGACTGCCTGAAGTGGAGGAAAAACATCCAGGAAGGAGTGGAACCCCTCGAGTTTTATCAGCAAGAGCAAACTGAAGCCTAGTGTCGACGGTGAAAGGAGTGCATGGCAACCGAGGCACCCACCCACTTCTCCAAACCATGGGTCCCCCCAGCCCTCACAGACCCCCCCCCCCCAGCCAGCAGGACAGTTCCCGCCCGACTTTGGCGGCGCTGGACACAGTTCACAGCCACCACGCCGGGTTCCCGACTGCTGAGATCACACATCAACCACGCGGTCGGGAACTCAGCCCATCGTGAGCGGAGCATCGGGGGAGGGCCTTCAGGTGACGCACTAAGGCCGTCCCAAAGGCTTGCTGCATGCGACACAATGATGCCATTTCAGAGGGGGCGGAGGATACAAAACCTGCGTCAAACAGGCACCGCCCCCGATTTCGGCGTCAAAAGGGATTCTCCGTCCGATCGTCGATTGCAAAATCGGATTCGGGGAACGGAAAATTCTGCCCCATGTGTCCCAACCGTGACAGAGATTGTAGGTCGCACATTGGGTTCCGCAGTCATCTGAGAATGCATTTTTAGTGTGGTTTTGAGTCATTCTCGACTGTCGGACTTCCGAAGAGAAGAGCCTATCAGTGCCCACCCTGTTCATGTTGCATCCTAACTGACATCTTGGTTTCATTTCCTGCTAAGTTAAGTGCTTTTGCCATTGGCTTCCCTTTATCTCCAGATTGCATTAAATCCCCCAGAATAATCAGAATTATCAACCATGCTATTGGTCACTTAACAGCTACATACTAAGTGAGTAAAACTAATTACCATTACTGCTTTGATGCAGGGCCTTACAAAATGTACTTAAATTATGAATTGTTGAGGGAGATAAAACCTTAATATTGCCCATCTAATCCTGTTTGAATACACTTCTTTCAACTGCCCACTGCTCTAATGTAATGTAATGAATGGTAATTAGTTTTACCCACTTAGTATGTAGCTGGTAAGTGACCAATAGCATGGTATTAATAATCATTTCCCAATCGCTTGCCAGGAATGCTTCTAGATTCAGGCAATAATTTTTCACTTGTTTGAAAGTGAAGGGAGATTGATGGTCCCTGAAGGACTAATACCATCGTCTTCATGCAAGTAGCAACCTTCATCAACTCCACAGAGCCTAGGTACAAGACCCATGTGACCATCACTCTTTTTGAGTGCACTATTAATATCTTGAATAGTGCTTCATACGTCTGGTAAGATCAGTGATACAACAGTGTAGTCCCATCAGCAGCATCTCCATGATCATCTTCTGCTGCACTTTCATCACTTTGCAATAAGTGTTTACTAGTTCGCGGGTTGACCAGAACAGGCCAGCCTTGGGGTTGGGCGCATAATCGCTAATGTAAAGACATCATGACAGAAACATTGAAGGATTTTGCAATTGCATAAGTTACATTGCATTAATTGGTTGTGAGCATTCTAATTAGCAGCATGTGTCCATTATTGATTGTAATTTAAAATGGTGAGACAAGAATCTTGATATGCTCAGGAGAGGAGAAAATGTGAAAAAATGATTGTGATGTTTCTCTGTAGTCAAATAGCAACTGTTAATTGAGAACAGTAAAACTTGTGGAGGATGCAAAACAATGTCATAGAACATAGAGTGCAGATGGAGGCCATTCGGGCCATCGAGTCTGCACTGACCCACTTAAGCCCTCACTTTCACCCTATCACCGTAACCCAATAACTCCTCCTAATCTTATTGGACACTAAGGGCAATTTATCATGGCCACCCACCTAACCTGCACACCTTTGGACTGTGGGAGGAAACCGGAGCACCCGGAGAAAACCCACGCAGACACAGGGAGAACATGCAGACTCCGCACAGACTGTGACCCAGCAGGGCATCAAACCTGAGACCCTGGCACTATGAAGCCGCAGTGCTATCCACTTGTGCTACCATGCTGCCCGACATCCATGCTAAACATCCTGACACCCACTCCCATGTCATAATATAACAAAAAAAGCACACCATTTGAAATGTAATTATCCATTAAATGTGTGAGAGACCTATTGGGTCATGAAGCTCTTGCAAAAATGATCATAGAATTATAGAATGGTTACAACAGGAAGAAGGCTGTACAGCCCATCCCATCATGCCAATGCCAGCTCTCTGTAACCGCAAGACCCAGTTCTTTGCCTTTACCCAAAGTCCTGAAATATTTTTATCATGTGCTCATCCTTCTTGAAATCATGATTAATCTGTGTCCACCAACTTCTCAGGCAGTACGTTCCAGATCTTGGTGACTTGCTATTTGTCACGACAACAGGAAATTGTGAATTAGTGATGTCAATCGATAATTTCACCAGCTAACCAAAAATATATCAAACTGTTTAAAAGGGACCCTTTTTTAAAAGACAAGAGGAAAAAAAAAAAATGATGCCTAAAGATGGCTGCCATTAGTCACCTGATATGTGGCAATGCACGTTGACGACTAAGTTGCTATATGGATTGCACTGAAGACATGATCTGACATGATTGCTCATGGGATATCACACCTCGGGTGTCAAAGCCCACTTCAAAAAGGAATAATGGAGACAATGGGGAATTGCTAGCCAGCCGGGATATACAACCAAAGACACTCAACCCCCCCCCCCCCCCCCGGAAGTTGTGAAAGACCCCCCCGTGGAAGATGTGAAAGACCCATTTCTGTTGCTTTCTACTACATTGAAATGGGCCTAAATGTTTCTGTATGAAACATCAAAACAGGCAATTATTTGTCCTACAAAATGACTACAGCAGACATTGTAATCAAATTCATTTGGAATATACATCTACAGCAGGTTTTAAGAACTGAACTTTACCAAGCCAATAGGGACAGATGTTTGGAAAAACACTTCAGCCGAGAAACAGGCTGAAGAGAGATCTCTCACGTGCTCTCTCTCTTTATCGCTCCCTGGGAATAAGCACTGCATCCAGTTCAAGAAATCAGCACACTCAAGACCTACCAATGAAATGAACACTTGTAAGAATTACAACATCTTCTGCATCTACCTGCTCCAAAGAACCAGAAAGCTTCAATTGGCCGCAATGTTTAATAATCTTGGCCTCACGCATACGACTTCTAACTGTATGTTCATTTAATTTTTGCACTCTAACTTTCTTTACTTCTGATACCTGTGTGTGTGTGCGATGTCACAACTGTAATTATTTTTTCTTGAGTTTAGTGGCTAATAAGCTTGTTCTTTCTTTGACTGAAGAAAACCTTTTTGATCAACTCCTTATTGTTCACTGCATAGATAGTGAAAAATCCATTTGGATTTGAAAAAGGTATCCACAGGGAAAATAAATTGAAAAACCATTGTTGTGACCAGCCAAGGAGGTTGTATAGAGGGGAGCCAGTTCACTCATCCTCACCTGTTCGTAAAATAGTTGAAAGAAGTATTTCCTCATGTCACCTTTGGTTCTTTTGCCATTCATCTTAAATTTGTGTCCTGTGGTTCTGGACCCTTCTACCAATGCAAACAGTTTCTCTCAATCTACTTTGCCCAGAACCTTCATGATTTAAGCACTTCTATCAAATCTCCTCTAAATCTTCGCTTCTCTAAAGAGAACAGCCTCCATTTCCCCAATCTGTCCTCAGAACTGAAGTCCACATCCACGGAGCCATTCTTGAAAATATTTCCTGCAGACTCACTAATACCTTTACCTCTTTCCTTATTCGAAGCCAGATTTGAAGCTTTGCACCTAAATCTCCTGCACATGGCTAAATCCACGGGCACTCCTAGGTTCAACAGTAACATCGGAGGTGAGCTCTCAGTTTGAATAGGACTTCCTGCAGGATACTGTTTCAATGGATGACAAAATCCTCAAAACTGCTGTATCTCTTAAAATGGCTACAACAGTCATTTAAAAGAGCAGTATAGTTTTCACAGCCATATTTCATAGGCAGCTTTCGGTAGGTGAGATTTTCACTCCATGGTCCATAATGTAGTTCAAGGGTCTGACACATAAAGTGGGAGGTTTTTTAAATTCGTACATGGGCGTCACAGGGTGTGCCAGCATTTATTGCACGTCCCTAATTGTCCTTGAGGGGGCAGCAACCACACTGCTGTGGGTCTGGAGTCACATGTAGGCCAGACCAGGTAAGGATTTCCTTCCCCAAAGGACATTAATGAACCTAATGGATTTTTCCAACAATGGTTTCAATAACCATCATTGGACTTTTAATTCCAGATATTTTTTATTGAATTTAAATTCTATCACCTGCTATGGTGGGATTTGAACCTGGGTTTCTGGAGTATTAGTCTCGCGACAATACCACTGTGCTACCACCTCCCTCAATAGTGTACTCACTCAATCGTGAGTACACTATTGCCCACACGGTGATGTAAGAGAACACATGACCCACACGTATGTTTCAGTGTATTGTTGGACAGAAGTTGTGTAGAAGCAAACATGGAGACAACATCTAGCTTGGACCTTAACTGTACCTATGTATATAGTTTCTAGGAGCTAATAAATAGTATTAAGCTACCTTAGACTATGAATACCTTAATACGACCGTTTGAACTATGCACAACACCCTATAACATGATGGCAGCAAATGGGACAACTGAAAACCTTGCAGAGATTGCAGAAGACAACTAAAATCCTGGAAAAATGGCCTGAAGAAATGCTCATGAAGGAAAGGTACAGAAGGAAATCACCAGAGAAAAAATCCAAAGAAAGGCTGAGAAACTGAAGAAAGAAACTTAATTCCTCACTGCAGCAGAACACTCCATTGAATCCAATGTAAGTCCGGCATTACTGCCCAGTGTGTGCAGAGACAGCTGACCTAGCTAAACATTTTAAATTTCTGGACAAGTCTGGAAAAATGTTAAAAACTCCAGTGGTCAGAAATCACTGTTTGAACCATAATCCAAGACAACACAATTCCCAAAGTTGGTGCATAAATATATGGCAGCTGAACTCACTCCCAACAAAAAAAAATATTTAAAATGAATTGCGACGGTAACTTTAAAAACATGGTGCTGAAGCAGAGGAGACTCTCACCAGTTGATTCAGGTAGCCATTGTGGGAAAATGTAAACGATGAGTCTGCAAATGCCATTAATGTGGTAGCCTGCCAAAAACAACAAAACCCTTTGTGCAGAAGCACAAGGCAGTGCCATCTTCGATTTTCAGAAACCTCTTAAAGCTGAACCTGCAATTTAAAACTTTTAACCATGGATCAGAAATCCATTCTTCCAAATCAATCTGGACTGACCCGAGGCCCAGATCAGTCATAAAATTGGGGACTCTGGAGAAAGAGATTCCTTTGCCACATGATTGTTTCAGATCTGGATAAAAAGGTCAAAGCTGAACAAGTTAACTCGCTGCTTTATTCGGTAGGCCCAATAATCAATGATATGATAGCTAAAATCATCTGCAAAATTCGATGACATTTTAAAATCATTTGATGCTTATTTTGACCTCAGAGGTAACAAAATCCTTGAAAGGCCTAAATTTGAAAAACATGTCCAGTAACCAAGAGAGCCTGTCAACTCCATCATTAATGATTTTTACACGATTGTGGTACCTCCACAGGTAATGTTAATGCTGAGCAAGCCAGATTTTAAATTGAAATCCGTCATGGTTGATTGTAATTTTTATTTTGTATTGTAGAAACGTGGGGGGAATAACTACGGAACTCAAAAGCTTGGAACTCCTATGATAACTTTTACATGGACGCATTAAAAATGTTCGTTGAATGAAAAGTTTAATCATAAGCGCACAAGATAAAAGATACACAATCAGAAAAGATCTTACAAGATTAACCCCCAAAATTGCTTTAAAACAGTTTAAGGGTCCTTCCGGTCTGTTCCTTTATTTCCCCTTTTATTTTTGCCGTTAAATTTTTGTTTCATGGATGATTAATGGGCATGTATCTTTGAGGCAAGTGGCCTTTGCCTTTAATCCAAGCAGAGAATTCCAGCGCCAGGAGAAATCACTGTGTTAGTCTGTGCTGATTCATACTGGAGTTGTAGACTGATCGGTTTGGTTGATTCGGATTGGGCTCGGTTTGATTGGGACTCGGTTTGATTGATTTGGCTGGTGGCCAATGAATTAGCCCAAGTAACCAGTGGTGGTTGGATCTGATCCCACTGGAAAGTTTTTCAGCACTCCAAGGGTTGAGGTTGGTTTTAAATTTTGATCTTGGAAGCCCAGGAAAGCACCTGCTATCCTCTCCTCTCTGTTTTTCTCCAGAAAGGCTGTGTTTCTGAACTGGCAGAGAGCCTGGATGAATCTATGTACAGGTAGAGTACAGAACTGACTAGCTCTCTCTCCTGAAAGATAGAGGCCTGAATATGAACCTCGAGCTGAAGGCCCAGTTTGATGAGAAATAAGGGGCGCGATTCTCCGACCCCCCACCGCGTCGGAGAATCGCCGGGAGCTGGCGTGAATCCCGCCCCCGCCGTGTCCCGAATTCTCCGCCACCAGAGATTCGGCGGGGGCGTGAATCACGCCGCGCCGGTCGGCGGGCTCCCCCCCCCCCCCCGGCGATTCTCCGGGCCGCGATGGGCCGAAGTCCCGCCGCTGTCAGCCCTCGCCAGCCGGCGTGGATTGAACCACCTACCTTACCGGCGGGAGCAGACGGCGCAGGCGGGCTCCGGGGTCCTGGGGGGAGCATGGGGCGATCTGGCCCCGGGGGTGCCCCCACGGTTGCCTGGCCCACGGTGGCCTGGACAGGCAGGCCTGTGTCGTGGGCGTACTCTTTTTCTTCCGCCTTCGCCATGGTCTTCACTATGGCAGAGGCGGAAGAGACCCCCTCCCCTGCGCATGCACGGGGATGCCGTGAGCGGCCGCTGACGCTCCCGCGCATGCATCGCCTGGCGAAGTCCTTTCCCGCCAGCCAGCGGGGCGGAAATCACTCTGGTGCAGGCCTAGCCCCTCAAGGTGGGGGCTTGGCCCCTAAAGGTGCGGAGAATTCCACACCTTTGGGGCGGCCCGACGCCGGTGTGGTTCACGCCATTCCATTACTCCGGATTCCCCCGCCCCGCCGGGTAGGGGAGAATCCCGCCCAAGGTGTCTCTCCAGAAAGCCTGCTGTCTGTCAGTACTGCATTTGCTAAACTGCGGGACCCTGAATGAATGAGTCTACAAAGAAGACATTGACTGGCTGAAAACCAAAGATTCTAGTCTGTAAACTTGCTGTGAAGAAAGTGTGCTAAAGAACCACCATCTGAAGCAAAGACTTAACTTTTGACCTTCATCCTTCTTATTTTTTACCCCTTCCGCCCCCCCCACCCTCCCATGTTTTTCTGTCTTATGTGTGTGGGTCGAGGGTGAAACAGTTAAAGTGGGTAGTAAATATTAGCGTCCGTTAAGTATTTACTGTGTATTTCATGATAGTCCTTGTTATAAATAAACAGTAATCGTGTTTACATTTACAAACCTGATGACTAATTATTTGGCAGCCAAGGGTTAAAGACTGGGTATTTTTATAAGAATTGATTAATTCACTTGTGTTGTGATTCCGAGCATGTGGGGCTGGAATTGGCCATGTACTAGCTCCGAGTGTCCTAACAAAAAGTACACAATTAAACTAATCTGTTGGAAGCAACCCTTACAGATTCCTAACTGAAAAACCAAGGAATCAAGAAATTCCCTTTCAATGCACATTCTATGACCCCCCAGAACCAAACCCATTTGATGTGATTTTCTAAAGACAGATTCGAAAATACTGCTTCACAACTTGTTTTTCTCGATTCAAACCTTCCACAGCTTTCCAGACACACCACTCAATGAGGTGGAGTGAGGAAAGAGAAACATGGCGGAGCCCTCGGATCATCGACGCCTTACCTGGAGCCAACAGAGAAATTGTTGGAATTTCCTTGTGGGGGGTTCCATAAGCAAAGGCAGTAGATTATGGAAGATCTTTCCAGAACAATCAAGGAAGTGGTGGCCCCCCTTTGATTAACCTTGGAGGGGGTAGAGCAGCGGATGGAGGCACAAGGCACAAAGATCCTTGAGATGGAAGAAGCGGTGTCGGATCATAGTGACCGGATTGCCTCTTTGAAGGCTGAGGTTCTGTTGATGGCGGAGACCCAAAAGGTTTCAGGGGCCAAGGTTTAAGATCAAGGGAACAGGTCCAGGTGCCAAAATCTGCACAGATTGTTGGGCTACCAGAGGGCACCGAAGGCACGAATGCCACAGAATTTGTGGCAAAAATGCTCTGAACGTTGGTGGGGGAGGGGGTCTTTACTAACCCTCCCGAGGAGGACTGGGCCCACCGGTCACTACGACAGAAACCAAAATCCAGGGATTCACTGCGGGCGGTCATAGTCCGTCTTCATAGATTTCTCGATAAAGAGCAGATCTTGAAATGGGCAAATTGCCATGAGGGAAAGCACCGTATTTGAATTTACCAGGACATTGGGGTGGAACTGGCAAAACAACGAGTTGGGTTCAACAAGGCAAAGATGGCACTTTACAAAAGATAAGGTGTGATTTGGAATGGTGTATCCAGCTCGATTGTAGGTCATGTTTAAAAACAAGGAGCATTACTTTAATATGCCAGACTTTGAATGACTTTGTGAGGAGGAGCGGACTAGGAGAGATTTGATTGTGGTTATGGGATGTTTTGGGGAGTTTTTTGAACTTTGCCTGTTCATATTTATAGTTCCTGTCACTGTTTGTGTTTTAGCTACTTGGGATTCCATTTTCTTCTTCTTCTCGCATATGATAGTAAGGAGTAGTTTGATTGGTCAATGAGGGGTGTGGGCTCTTTATTTCTTGTGCCGAATATGTACTTTTACTTTGGTTTGGATGATGGACGGGGGTAAGTGGGTGTCAAGATCTTTTTCTGGTTGGGTTTTCCTTTTTTTTCTCTCTTTTTGGCTTGCTGGAGAGGGCCGCCTGGCTAGCGGTTTTGCTAGTTAACGGAATCAAAGTGGAGGTGGGGGCTGCGGCTAGATTCTTGGGGTGGGAATGGTTTCTGTTTTGATTGTTGGGTGAGGTAACGGGTTTACATTGATTTGGTTTTCTGTGCTGGAGGTGGGAGGGGGAGGGAGTGGGTGCCTATTTGAGCTGGGAGGGAGTGGTTAGAAGATGTTTGGAAGGGTGAGGGGGGTGGAAGGGTATTGGTCAACAGCCGAGGGGTGATTGGGAGTGGGGGTGTAGATAAAATGTTGGCGACGAGAGTCACTTTACATATCGGCCTCTTTACATATCGGCCTATGTGAGGGTGGAGTGGGCGTTCATCTTGGGTTGGGCTGGATTTTAGGTAGGTCGGGGCCCAGTTGGAGGTCCTCACGAGGAGATATAGCTGACTCTGCTAGAGGGAGGGTCCAGAAGCCCCCCACTTGGTTGGTGATATGGAACATTTGGGTACTTAATGGTGTGGTTAAAAGGTCTTCAGTTTTTACTCATTTAAGGACTTTGAAAGCAGAGGTAGTCTTCTTGCAAGATGAACATTTGTGAACTCGGAATTAGGTGAGAATGAAGAAAGTGGGTGGGGTAGGTGTTCCACTCAAATTTTGATTCAAGTTCGAGAGGAGTGGCGATCTTGACAGCAAAAGGATGGCATTTACAGTGACTAGAACTTTGACAGACTGTGGTTTGCCAGAATTCAGCAAAGTTTACCTGCAGCGACAGTACTCCTACGACAGTAGTGAGAACAATGTAGGGAAAGGATATAAGGTCTCAAAACTGCGTGAACCTAAAACTTAGCCATGATGTGGAGATGCCAGCTAGTGATTTGAAACAAACCGGCTGGACTTTAACCTGGTGTTGTTAGACTTCTTCCTAAAACTTAGAGTCCTGGAGGGTGGGGAGATGGGGTAGTATTAATGGTGTAAATACATGGAGTAAACCGGGATAACTTGTAAATACTTTGGATAAAGACTTGGGGGAGGTATCTGGCACATAAAGGGTAATGTGGGACTGAGTACAATGCCTGCCACACTGTGATGTAAAAGAATACCTGACCCACACCTAGGGATCAGTATAATGTTGGACAGCGCCAGGTGTAGATGCAAGCATGGAGACAGCTCCTGATTTGGACCTTTACCTATGTATATAGTTTCTAATTGTTAATAAATACTTGCTGTTGAACTGCATTAGACTATGAATAACTTCGTAAGACTTACTGAACTATGCCCAAAACTTACCAATAGGGAAGAACTCCCACTGGCCTGTTTTAAGCACCTTAGTGACACAGGATGTGGTAGGCCGTCTTGAGAAGAGGCAACACGGCGGTCTCGCCAGCTCTGTCTGCTCATCGAAGCGGTTTCTCAGGGAGTGACCATTTTCACATATTAACAGCTACATGGAGCCAGAGCTGAGAGCTGGGTAAAGGTGGAGACCAAAACAGGAGGAGCCACACCACTTGTGTGAGGTGCCATCCTTCCCTTGCACCCTTCACACCCCAAAAAGCATTGATAATATTCACTTTAACCACTGCCCGTGATAGCGAATTCCACATTTTCATCACACACTGGGCAAATAAGTTTCTTCTGAATTCCCAATGCGATTCCTCGTGATTACCTTATATTGATGGCTTCTGGTCGTGCTCTTCCACACAAGAGGATATATTCTCTGTATCTACTCTAGCAAAATCTTCCATTATTTTAAAGACCTCTGCTAGATCATCCCTCGGCATTTCTTCATGAGAAAAAATACCTAGCCTGTCAAGCCTTTCCTGATATGTCTTCCCACCATTTGGGCAACCTTGTAAATCTTCACTGCAGCCACTCCAGTACTTTTATATATTTTCCACAATGGCGGCAAATACTGCACACAGCACTCTAAGTTACAATGAAGAGTCATATTGAACTTGATATGTTAACTCGGAGCACGATCCAACAGAAACATTTCTAAGTGTCATTTTGGATGTGTTGGCGGGGTATTCCTCAACGGCCGAGTTGGCGAGATTGGGGCCCGTATCCAACCGCACTTAGTGCTGAAAATGGGCCCCCACATGAATGTCGCCATCACTGACTGTCCTACTCATACCTCAGCGTATCGCTGCTAACAAAGCAAGGGAGCTGCTTTCAAACACTCCCTGAACACTCACTCCCAGTTAACATACAAGCATGGCAGCGCGCAGACCTGCTCCTCGCTTTGGAGCGGCCGACCTGGCCAGGCTACTTGACGCCATTAATGAGAGATGGGATATCCTGTTCCTCCAAAGGGATCGCAGGCCCAGCAGCAGGGTCAGCAAAGCCGCCTGGGAGGCAGTGACAGCGGCTGTCAGTGCAGGCAGCATGTCAAGGAGATCCAACGTAGAATGAAGACCAATGACCTCCATCGAGCTGCAAGGGTAAGACCACTTCTCTCCTGGCATCAGTTCCACCTGCCACTCCCCCCCCCCCCCCCCCCACACACACACACCCCAGCCTCACAAACCACTGGCTGACACCTCGCTCCCTCCCTACACCAATCTTTGGGATTGTTCCTCAGAACCTTCTGGCATCCACCAGCACAATCCCTTCAAGTCCAGATGCAGTGCCCACACATTCCACCTGCTATATACCCCTTGACCCATCAAGTGAGTGGCTCACAATGTCCTCTCTTTGTCCCCACAGAAGAAGATTTTCCGTAATAAATCAGAAAGGGCCAAGACGGGTGGGGTCCCAGAGATCCGAGTCCTCACCCGCTATGAGGAACGGGCCTAGAGTTTGCGGGGCTTTCCGAGAAGAGAGCAGAGACCAACAGTGAGTTTGGCTTACGCCAAAGAGGTGAGGATCCACTGCCCCTTCCCCCAGATGACCTGTCTCCAATAAGTAGTTCAAGTCAGACAAAACTTTATTCCCTCTCACTGACCACATGTCCATCATCTCCCAGGATCAGCATCTGAGGAGGCTGCACCATGTGGAGTCGCTCCCACCCTTGCCACCCAGGAGACCACCTTGGAGGAGAGCTCCAAGGAGACCACCAGTGAGGTGTCACAACTATCACCCCCGCCTTCCACCAGCGCAGAGACTCACACCTCGGTGTGTGACATTAGTGGGGAGGCTTCTGGGGCACAATCTAGTGAGCAACACACAGTTGCTAAATCACATCAAGTGGAGGCAGGAACATCCATCGGAGTCAGAATTTGAAGGTCTGCTGGATCCCAGGACTCAGCTGGGTCCCAGTCTGATGCCAAGCCTCTGGACAAGGTTCTCCCAGAGCTGATGCAGATGATAGGACACAGCCATAACATTCAGGAGGGGATGTCAGCTACAATCCAGCAACTGGAGAGCCGATTGGAGGAGTCCCAAAGGCTTCGGTCGCAGGAGATGTTGCCGACTACACGTGGTACCGAGCTCAGCATTGCTAGGGTGGCGACCGCAGGGGAAAATCTGGAGCACGACATCCGCGTCTTGAGTGCTGGTGTCCAAGGCATGGCCCAGTCTGTGACGACCATGGCTGAGGGCCTCGATATCATGTCGCAGTCGCTGAGGGATGTGTCCCAGATACAGGTGGACATTGCCGAGGCACCGCAGAGCCTGGCCCAGTCACTGAGGAACATCACTGACGAGCTGCGGCTCCTGGACGGACAATGGCACTGATACGTGGAACAAGTCATATATTGATGGACAGATCATTTCTACGGCCAGATTCTGGACATGATAACACATTCTCAGGTTTATCGCCCGTTTCTGTTGAGGAACCTGCGAGGGGTGATACTGTGTGTTTGTTTTTTGGTGAAAATGAGCTGATATAGCTTTGTATTGGTACCAATATGGAATTTCCTTGCTATTTCATGGTTAATGTGTTATGTGGAATGTTCCGAAGTTGAGAGAAGGCATAAGTGTCGGGAAGGCTCAGGGGATAAGAGGGTTCTGAGGTGGAAGCCCTTCCTGACTCATAGATCACAATCAGTAAGAATAAACAACAACACCTCCTCCATGATTGTCCTCAATACAGGGGCCACGCAAGGCTGCGTGCATAACGCCCTACTATACCTCCTATACACACATGACAGTGGGAAAATTTGGCTCCAACTCCATCTACAGGTTAGTTGATAAAACGATCGTAGTGGGTCGGATTGCAAACAACGACGAATCAAAGTCCAGGAGGGAGATAGAGAACCTAGTGACATGATGCAATGACAACAATCTCTCCCTCAATGTCAACAAAATAAAGGAGCTGGTCATTGACTTCAGGAAGTGAAGTGTTGTCCACGCCCCTGTCTGTATCAATAGTGCCGAGGTGGAGATGGTTGACAGCTTCAAATTCCTCGATGTGCCCATCACCAACAATCTGTCCTGGTCCAACCACAGCGCCCATTCTTCTACAGGAAATTAAGAAAATTCAGCCTCAATGACCCTTACCAATTTCTATAGGTGTACCATAGAAAGCATCCTATCTGGCTGCATCACAGCCTGGTATGGCAACTGCTCGGCCCAAGACCGTAAGAAACTACAGAGGGTCGTGAACATAGCCCAGTCTATCACACGAACATGCCTCCACCCATTGACTCTGTTTACACTCCATCTCAGCAAGGACACAGGGTGGCATCAGTGCTACGTACTCACAGCCTTGGCACTCCCTGGAGGAGGAGGACACCTGCTCTCGGTGGTCGTTAATGTCATCACAGCGCTGAATATTTATGCCACTGGATTTTCAAAGGCTCAAGCATGGAAGTGTGCGGCATATCACAAGCTACAGCCCACAAGCGCATGCGTGAGGTCACGGATGCCCTGCGTGCTGGGCAGCTGACTATAACAACTTTGAGCTTGACCAAGTCCATCAAGTTGCCCAGGCAGCAGGATTCTTCACCATCGCCGGGATGCCCAAGGTCCGGGGGTAATTGATGGCATGCATGTCACCTTGCACGCACAGGGAAATCAGAGAGTGTCCTTCATTAATAGGGAGGGGTTACACTCCCTGAATGTTCAACTTATGTGTGACCACTGTCTCTGGATCGTGGGCGTGTGTGCACACTTCCCAGGGAGCGTGCATGACAGCTACATCCTGGGACACACGGAGATCCCCAACGTCTTCGAGCACCATCCCTGGGTTGGTTCTTTGGGGATTGGGAATGCCCGCTGAGGGTCTGGCTGATGGCAGCAGCGCAGAGGCCAGATACCGATGCGGAGGCAATGGCATAGTGGTCTTGCCACTAGATTAATAATCCAGAGACACAGGATAATGATCTGAGGACCCGGGTTTGAAGCCCACAACGGCAGATGATGGAATTTAAACTCAATAAAATATCTGGAATTAAAAAGTCTAACGATGACCATGAAACCATTGTTGATTGTTGGAAAAATCCATCTGGTTCACTAATGTCCTTTAGGGAAGGAAATCTGCCGTCCTTACCTGGTCTGGTCTGTGACTCCAGACCCACAGAAATGTGGTTGACTCTTAACTTCCCCCTCAAGGGCAATTAATTAGGGATGGGCAATAAATGCTGCACAGCCTGCGATGCCCACGTCCCATGAACCAATAAAAAAAAGACCCAATACAAATGAGGCCCATGCTCCCACCCGGGTTGTCATTGAGTTGTGCATCGAACTGCTCAAAGTGCAGTTCCGATGCCTGGACGGCTCTGTTGGTGCAATGAGCATACCCCACGAGAGGGTCGCTCGCTTTGTGGTGGTCTGCTGTGTCTCCACAACCTGGCACAGCAGTGGGGCGACATGCTGGAAGAGGAGGAGGATGAGGAGGAGCGGGATAAGGGGCCAAACCTCCCATACCCCACACCCCTCCCCGACTACCCTGTTCCACCTTTCCTGGGTCTATGTAACATCACCTCAGGGTGATGGGCCTGTGTTGACACTGTCAGTGTGTCAATATACAAGGCAGGAGAGTGAAGATCACTCGATGTGATGTTAGTTCTAGTGCTTCTCAGTTCATGCCAAATTCTGGCTCCTGTCTTTCTCTGACAGCGCGCTCACACCCATCACATGAATGGGGTCTCCATCGGGGGCTCGAGGGGCAGCAGATGCCCATAGGGCCCTGGGGTCTCCACGGGGCAGAGGGGACGCTGGAGTGAACTCCAATGGCTTCTGCGTCAACTGGCTCTGGAGGTCCTGGCACCATCCCAATATCAGCACCACGGTGTTGACACCCTCAGCAATGCTCCTCAGTGACTGAGACATGCTCTGGAGTGCCTCGGCCATGTCCACCTGCTCTGGGCCATGCTTTGCAGTGCCTCGGCAATGTCCACCTGCATCTGGGACATGTCCCTCAGCGATTGGGACATGGTGTCAGGCCCTCAGCCACTGACTGAGCCAGACCTCCACTCAAGGCGCTGATGGCATGCTCCAAGCTTTCCACTGCGGTAGCCACCCCAACAGTGTTGGCCTTGGTGCCATGCATTGCCAGGGCCATCTCCTGCACCCATAGCCTTTGGGAGTCCTCCAATCAGCTATGCACTCATCCGAGTGTCTCTGACATCCTCTAATTAATCTCACGACTATGCCCTTATGTCTGCATCAGCTCTGGGATAACCTTGCCTAGAGGCCTGGCATGTGACTAAATCTCAACTGAGTTCTAGGATCCAGCTGACCACCAACTGGTGACAACACCTAATATGCATCAGCATCTGTGTGGTGCTCGCTAGACTGTGCCCCAGAGGCCTGTCAACTAGTGCCACCCACCGAGGGGTGTCTCTGCGCTGGTGGAGGGCGAGGATGACAGCTGTGATGCCTTGATGGTGGTCTCCTCAGAGCTGTCCTCTAGTGTTCTCTGGGGTGGCAGGGGGCCCCCAGATGGCCCTACCCTATAATGCGGGAGGAGGGACATGTGGTCAGTGAGATCATATAGTCTGACTTGAACAACTCACTTGAGGCAGGTCATCTGGGTGAGAAAGCAATGGATCCTCAACCTTGCTATCGGGGACTGCTCTCTCCTCGGCCAACCCAATGATCTCCAGGGCCTGTTCCTCATCGGGGGTGAAGACTCCGATATCGGGACTCCACCACCCATCTGGGCCCTTTAACACCTATTGTGGGCTAACTTCTCCTGCAGGCTTAGAAGGAGGGCATTGCGTGGCGCAGTGGATGGCACAGCTGCCTCCCGGCGCTGAGGCCCCAGGTTCGATCCTGGCTCTGGGTCACTGTCCGTGTGGAGTTTGCACGTTCTCCCCGTGTTTGCCCCCACAACCCAAAGATGTGCGGGGTAGGTGGATTGACAGCTCGAAAAGGCGTTTCGTTGGGAAAAATGAATTGGGTACTCTAAATTTATAAAAGGAAAATAAAAAGAAAGTGGGCATTGCGGGCCGTGCGCTTGGTGCATCAGTGGCAGGTGGCATATGTGGGAAGTGTACCTGGACATAGAGGGATTGTGCTGGTGGGTGCCAGGGTGTGCTAGCATATGCAAGGTGATTGGATGTGGGGAGGGTGTGAGGTGATGCCAGGGGGCCGGTGTTAACTTACCCTTGTGGCCTGGTGGAGGTCATTGTTCTTCTTCCTGCACTGTACTGCCACTGCCTCCCAAGCAGCATTGGCTGGCCTCAGCTGGTCACCTGACCCCCCTCAGGGAAACAGGCTGTTCCATCTCGCCGCCACATTGTCCAGAAGCCTGGCCAGGTAGGCATCCCCGGAACGTGGAGCAGGTCTGCATGGTGCCATGCTTGTGTGCTGACTTGGAATGAGTTCGGAGGGAGCGTTTAAAAGCAGCTCTCCCTTGTTAGCAGGTAGCTGTCGGGCACGTGTCTGGAAAATCAGCTGGCAGGACAACCAGTACCGACATAAAGCCCGTGGGGTATCATTTTGAGGCACAAGAACATAGAACATTACAGCGCAGTACAGGCCCTTCGGCCCTCGATGTTGCGCCGACCTGTGAAACCACTTTAAAGCCCATCTACACTATTCCCTTATTGTCCATAGGTCTATCCAATGACCATTTGAATGTCCTTAGTGTTGGTGAGTCCACTACTGTTGCAGGCAGGGCATTCCACGCCCTTACTACACTCTGAGTAAAGAACCTACCTCTGACATCTGTCTTATATCTATCTCTCCTCAATTTAAAGCTATGTCCCCTCGTGCTAGCCATCACCATCCGAGGAAAAAGGCTCTCACTGTCCACCCTATCCAATCCTCTGATCATATTGTATGCCTCAATTAAGTCACCTCTTAACCTTCTTCTCTCTAACGAAAACAGCCTCAAGTCCCTCAGCCTTTCCTCATAAGATCTTCCCTCCATACCAGGCAACATTCTGGTAAATCTCCTCTGCACCCTTTCCAATGCTTCCACATCCTTCCTATAATGCGGCGACCAGAATTGCACGCAATACTCCAAATGCGGCCGCACCAGAGTTTTGTATAGCTGCAACATGACCTCATGGCTCCTAAACTCAATCCCTCTACCAATAAAAGCTAACACACTGTACGCCTTCTTAACAACCCTCTCAACCTGGGTGGCAACTTTCGGGGATCTATGTACATAGACACCGAGATCTCTCTGCTCATCCACACTGCCAAGGATCTTACCATTAGCCCAGTACTCAGTCATTCCAAAATGAATCACCTCACACTTTTCTGCATTAAACTCCATTTGCCACCTCTCAGCCCAGCGCTGCAGCTTATCTATGTCCCTCTGTAACTTGTAACGTCCTTCCGCACTGTTCACAACTCCACTGACTTTAGTGTAATCTGCAAATTTACTCACCTATCCTTCTACGCCCTCCTCCAGGTCATTTCTCAAAATGACAAACAGCAGTGGCCCCAAAACAGATCCTTGTGGTACACCACTAGTAACTGGACTCCAGCCTGAACATTTCCCATCAACCACCACCCTTTGTCTTCTTCCAGCTAGCCAATTTCTGATCCAAACTCCTAAATCACCCTGAATCCCATGCCTCCGCATTTTCTGCAGTAGTCTACCGTGGGGAACCTTATCAAATGCTTTACTGAAATCGATATACACCACATCAACTGCTTTACCCTCATCCACCTGTTTGGTCACCTTCTCAAAGAACTCAATAAGGTTTGTGAGGCACGACCTACCCTTCACAAAATCGTGTTGACTATCTCTAATCAAATTATTCCTTTCCAGATGATTATACATCCTATCTCTTATAAACCTTTCCAAGATTTTTCCCACAACAGAAGTAAGGCTCACTGGTCTATAGTTACCGGGGTTATCTCTACTCCCCTTCTTGAACAAGGGGACAACATTTGCTATCCTCCAGCCTTCTGGCACTATTCCTGTAGACAAAGATGACTCAAAGATCAAGGCCAAAGGCTCAGCAATCTCCTCCCTAGCTTCCCAGAGAATCCTAGAATAAATCCCACCTGGCCCAGGTGACTTATCTATTTTCACCCTTTCCAGAATTGCTAACACCTCCTCCTTATGAACCTCTAGCCCTTCTAGTCTAGTAGTCTGAATCTCAGTATTCTCCTCGACAGCATTGTCTTTTTCCTGTGTGAATACTGACGAAAAATATTCATTTAGCATCTCTCCCATCTCCTCGGACTCCAAGCACAACTTCCCACTACTGTCCTTGTCTGGCCCTACTCTTACCCTAGTAATTCTTTTATTCCTGACATATCTATAGAAAGCTTTAGGGTTATCCTTGATCCTACCTGCCAAAGACTTCTCATGTCCCCTCCTGGCTCTTCTTAGCTCTCTCTTTAGGTCCTTCCTAACTAACTTGTAACTCTCGAGTGCCCTAACTGAACCTTCATGTCTCATCTTTACATAAGTCTCCTTCTTCCTCTTGACAAGTGTTTCGACTGCTTTAGTAAACCACGGTTCCCTCACTCGACCATTTCCTCCCTGCCTGACAGGTACATACTTATCAAGGACATGCAGTAGCTGTTCCTTGAACAAGCTCCACATTTCCATTGTGCCCATTCCCTGCAGTTTTCCTCTCCATCCGATGTATCCTAAGTCTTGCCTCATCGCATCCCCCTCATTGCCTTTCCCCCAGATATAACTCTTGCCCTGCGGTATATACCTATCCCTTTCCATCACTAAAGTAAACGTAATCGAATTGTGGTCACTATCACCAAAGTGCTCACCTACCTCCAAATCTAACACCTGTCCTGGTTCATTACCCAGTACCAAATCCAATATGGCCTCGCCTCTTGTTGGCCTATCTACATACTGTGTCAGGAAACCCTCCTGCACACATTAGACAAAAACGGACCCATCTAATGTACTCGAACTATAGTGTTTCCAGTCAATATTTGTTTTAACAATTGACCCTCCCACCCCCCATTTCTCTGCCCTTTTCATTAGTTTTTTTATGGGTCAAAGGTCTTTTGAAAATCCAGATAAATGAAATCCACTGCATTACCATTGTCTACACCCTCTGTTTCCACCTCAAAAAATTCAATAAATTCGGCCAAGCAAGATTTTCCCTTTTGAATCCATGCGAACCATTCAGAAATGAAAGGTGGTGTTGACAGGTTCTGGGTGACACATAGCATACATGTCAAAGGGAAGCGCCAGAGCAAAAACACAGATCATTCATAAAGAACCAGCAGTAAGAGTGGACTATCAACGAGTAATTAGACCTCTCGTATATACTTCTGTAGTTGTACTATATTTTAAGCTGACTGATGATGAAACACATAATGGTACTTGGATGTGACATATAGGATAATAGATGGTTTTCAGTTCAGGGCAGTCATTCAGTTCAGTAATGACTGCAGAAACCAGGTGAGCAAAGTCTGAACAGTTTATAAATGTCAAGGGAAGCAAGATTGAATTACTGCTTAGATGGATTGAACTGAACTCGCTAACAGCTGTTTGCTATTCTTTAGAACAATGTGGGTTTTTGTAAGGCATCAAGGAGTGATGTCAACATATTAAAGAACCTTCAATTGGGTTGGTAACCAGAAGACAAAGAATTAAGGTAATTTGGATTTGGACTTTGTTTATTGTCACGTGTGCCGAGGTACAGTGAAAAGTATTTTTCTGCGAGCAGCTCAACAGATCATTAAGTACATGGAAATAAAAGAAAATACATAATAGGGCAACACAAGATACTACATAGCACCGGCATCAGATGAAGCATACAGGGGTGTAGTGTTAATGAGGTAAGTCCATAAAAGGGTCGTTTAGGAGTCTGTTAACAGCGGGGAAGAAGCTGTTTTTGAGTCTGTTCATGCGTGTTCTCAGACTTTTGTATCGCCTGAGGGGTGATGAGGAGAATTTTTTTACCCAACAAGTTGTTATGATCTGGAATCTGGAAGAAGCTGGCATCCTAGCTGATGATATAATGGCATTATTTTTATTTATTTATTTTCTGGATATGAGCCCTCAGGTGGTCCTGGTGGATTTCCTCTTGAACCATTCCAATTGGTATGATGATTGCACTCCCACATTGGTATTAAACATGGAATTCCAAGATATTGGACTAGTAATGAGAAAGAATAGTAAAATGTAGCCATGTTAGAATGGTGTGACTTGTAGAGGAAATTAGAGATGATTATTGTATAATAACTCAAAAGGAAGCTGTCAGGTGAATTTATTTGCAATTACATGCTTAGCACAGCATCTCACTCCCAATGCAGACCTTGTTGGGAGGGTAGATCCCATCAGGCCCTGAGTTGGGCCTGCTTTTATCCCCTGCCTCAATGAACCCCAGGTGTTTGGCCTCCTCCCCCTACCAAGGGAGCTCGTATTCTATGAGTCCCACAGGGAGATCAATGATTGTTTCCCCATGATCCTCATGGGGAACACCCCTCCTCCCCAGAGTCCAAATGTCCTCCATCAGCTGCCACTGGTGGAGGCCTTCTAGGGAGCTTAGACCATGGCTAACCATCCACTTGCGCTGGATCTGAGTAGGGTGGAGTGTAACGTTGCTTCCTGGCTGACCGCCGCAGGGGAACAATAGGGGCTTCAGTGCTGGACATACTGTTGTCTGCTGGCGCGGATACCTCCGTGTCCATATTGGAACCAGAGTCGTAATACTCTTGCTGGGCCGGACATGACAACCCGGATGGCTGGGCCCTCAACCCATGGGGTGGCCCATGTTGCAGTGGCAGCAGTACTACCACGTGGGACAGCATAACAGGCAGCCTCATGGCTGTCAGATAGTCCTCATACTTCTTAAGGGTCTTGGACTTGGGCCCTATATGAGACCAGGCCAGTCTGGTCCAACACCATTTCCGGGAACCATAGAGTGCCATTGCCAAAATTCCACACATAAACGGTGTCCCAAGCGTGGAACATTCATCCGGACACCCCGACACTCAGATGATTCTTCTGCGACTCCAGGTTTGGAAGGGTAAGATCCAAACTATTCGGAGTCATTATCGCATCAAGAGTTCTTTTTTAAAAAAATCTTTTTATTGCCCTTTCTCATATTTATAATCAGTTGTTACTTATATACATTACATTTTCCTTGCCTGCGCTAATTTGCTTTATTTTACAGAGAGGTTTGTTTTGTCCTTCATTTGACTAACTGTATGTACATTTTGCTGCCCTCTGGATAGGTCTACGATATCCCCCCCCCCTTCCTCCTACCCACCCCCCCCCCCCATTGGTTTCAGCACCCTTCCTCTTCTCTTGTGGTTTCCCCATTCCTCCTCCCCCCCCCCCTCCCCACCTTCCCCTCCCGCCCCCCGGGTTGCGCAGTCCTTTGGTTCTTCATCTTTTGTTCCCCCTGTGTTATGGGTGAGGCGTTTTCAGAACCCCAAAATGTATCATGGAGTTCAACCAACCTCTCCCTTTAATGTATTTGTTGCTTTTCCGAGCACACGGTTTTTTCCCTAGGTGTGGGATTACAATTATGGACACGTGGGTTTTTAAACACAAAACACTGTTTATTCCATGAACCCAACTTAACATCTTAAATAAACATTGGATCTCTTCACACTCCTTACTTCAAAGATAACTCAGAAAATATTGCAACAATAAATAATTCCTCAAAATGTTCCTTCAAACTTCCAAGAGACTTAACACCTTTAAACAGTATCACATCAGGTTAAAGGATATTTTTTTTTCTGTAGAATGGCAGAGACTGTCGCAAACTGGCTTTCTACTTTTAAACTGCTCTCAGCAAAACCAGCCAGGCACTTTTTAGCTGCTCTCAGCAAAACCAAACTGCAAAACTTGCAGCTCTCTGGAAACACACAGACACTGCTTTTAAACTGAAACTAAAAACCTGCAAAAACCAAACTGCAAAATGGCTGACCTAAAGCCCAGCCCCACCCACTCTCTGACATCACTGTTTTCTTAAAGGTACATTGCTTACACATTCATTTCTTAAAGGCACTCTTGAATGACACCTGGCTTACTCCTCGTTGCTGGCCTCGAACAGGTTTTGGAACAGGCCGACAAACTGCCCCCAAGTATCCAGGAAGCTTTCCTCTGACCCTCGGATGGCGTAATCTTCTCCAGGTGGAGAAATTCTGAGAGGTCAGCGAGCCAGTCTGCAACTTTGGGTGGTGCTGCCGATCGCCAGCCGAGCAGGATTCTCCGGCGTGCGATTAGGGAAGCGAAAGCAAGGGCGTTGGCCCCCTTCCCCATGTGTAACTCTGGCTGCTCTGATACCCCGAAGATTGCTACTGTTGGGCATGGTTTCACCCTCACCACCACAAGCTTGGACATTGCCTCAGAGAAGGCTGTCCAGAACCCAGCAAGCTTGGGGCAAGCCCAAAACATGTGGGTGTGGTTGGAAGGGCCCCTCTGGCACCGCTCACATTTGTCCTCCACCTCCGGGAAGAACCTGCTCATTCGGGTTCCGGTCAGGTGCGCTCTGTGCACCACTTTGAGCTGCATTAGGCTTAGCCTTGCGCAGGAGGAGGTGGAGCTCACCCTGCTCAGTGCTTTGCTCCAGAGTCCCCATCCCATCTCTGTCCCCAATTCTTCCTCCCATTTTTGTCTGGTCCCGTCCAGTGGAGTCCGGGCTCTGTCCAGTAGCTGTCCGTATATTTTCCCACATAGCCTCCCCTTCTTGCTACTTGTGCCTATCAGGTCCTCTAGTAGTGTGCTTTCTGGGGCCCCGGGGTACCCTACTGTCTCTTTGCGGAGGAAGTGCTTTATTTGGAGGTGTCTCAGTTCCTGTCCTCTTGAGAGTTTCCACTTCCTCGTCAGTTCGTTCAGTGTTGCCAGTCTGCGCCGTAGAAGTCCCCGTAGAAGTCCCTGACCGTCAGTATACCTCCGTCCCGCCTCCATCTTTTGAAGGTGGTAACTAGCATGGCTGGGGGGAATGTGTGATTGCCACAGATGGGGGCCATAAGGGACATTTTGGCTATCCCGAAGTGCTGTCTCAACTGGGTCCACGTTCTCAGCGTGGCCGCTACCACTGGGCTCGTTGTGTATCTTGTTGAGGAGGATGGGAGTGCTGCTGTGGCCAGGGCCCAGAGGGTTGTTCCTTGACAGGATGCCTCCTCCATTTGTACCCAAACTGTGTAGGGTCTTGTACCCATCCCCTTACTTTTTCTGCCGTTGCTGTCCAGCGGTAGTATTGTAGGTTTGGTAGAGCCAGGCCCACTCTGACTTTCCCTCTTTGCAGTGTCGGTTTGGGAATTCTCGTGTTCTTACCCCCTTCACACAAGCGCCATGATTAGACTGTCTATGTTTTAGAAAAAGGCCTTGGGGATGAAGATCGGGATGGATCTAAACAGGAAGAGGAACCTCGGCAGTACGTTCATCTTGATCGTCTGCACTCTCCCCGCCAGGGAGAGTGAGAGTGAGCTCCACCGTTGAAGGTCTTTTCTTACTTCCTCCACCAGGCTGGTCAGGTTCCACTTGTGGATCTGTGTCCAGTCTCTGGCTATTTGGATCCCCAGGTAATCGAATCTGTTCTGGGCCGTTTTGAACGGGAGCCCCTTCAGCTCTGTCCCTCCCTCTTTTGGGTTCACTGGGAATGTCTCGCTTTTGCCCAGGTTAAGTTTGTAACCCGAGAAGGTTCCAAACTCTTTCAGTATTTTCAGTATTGCCTTCAGTCCCTCCTGTGGCTTCAAGACATAGAGGAGCAGGTCATCTGCATAGAGTGAGACTCTGTGCTCTCTGTCTCCTCTCCGGATTCCCTTCCAGCTTTTTGCGTCCCGCAGGGCTATCGCCAGGGGTTTGATCGCTAGTGCGAACAAGAGTGGGGACAGTGGGCAGCCCTGTCTTGTTCCTCTCTGATCAACAGTATACCTGCTCTGTCTGGCTTCAGCTCCCACACTGAAAACAAAACTAAAACACACCCTGCAGCCTGCTCAAAAACGAAAGTAAAAAGCTGACAGACAGCCCAGCTCCACCCACTCTCTGACATTACTGCAGTAGTAAACACCCATTTCTTAAAGGTACTCTCACTACAGATATTTATATACACACCCATTTAGAAGCACCCATTTCTTGAAGGTACTCTCACATGACACCTGGCTATCCTCTCTTTCCTATCTCTACTTGCCTTGTAGGCTATGATCTCTCCTCTGGTCATGGCCTTCAGTGCTTCACAGAACGGGGAGGTGAGACCACCCCGTTTTGGTTGTTACTAACGTAATCGCCTATGGCCTGCGATATATTTTAGCAGGAAGCCTTGTCGGCCAGGAGGTCCATGTCCAGCCACCATGTTGGGTGCTGGGCCAGGCCTGTCTCCAACCTCACATCCATATAATGTGGAGCGTGGTCGGAGATAACGATCGCGGAGTAGTCCATTCCCGTGATCCCTGGAAGCACCGATTTCCCCACTGCAAAGAAGTCGATACGGGTGTATACCTTGTGCACCTGCGAAAAGAACGAGAACTCCTTCTCTCCCGGGTGCAGGAATCTCCATGGGTCCACTGCCCCCATCTGGTCCATGAAGGCCCCTAGCTCCCTAGCCATGCCAGACGTTTTCCCCGTTCTGGGGTTTGATCGATCGGTCAGTGGGTCCAGCACGTAGTTAAAGTCGCCCCCCATAATCAGTCGGTGTGTGTCAAGGTCGGGGATTTCCGCCATGGTCTTCTTTATGAATTCTGAGTCGTCCCAGTTGGGAGCGTACACATTTACCAGTATGACAGGTGCCCTTTCCAGGACACCGCTGACCATGACGTACCTTCCCCCTGGGTCCGTAACTGTCTTGATTTCCGTAAATCTTGTCCTTTTGCTAATTAATATTGCTAGCCCTCGTCCCGTAGCATAAGTGGTATGCCTGTCCCACCCAGCCCTTCCTTACCAGCCGTCGGTCCTTCTCCCTCAGGTGCGTCTCTTGTAGGTAGATTATGTCTGCTTTTAGGCTTTCTTCGGTGGGCGAACACCTTGGATCTTTTCACTAGGCCGTTGAGTCCCCTTACATTCCAGGTAACAATCCTGGTGGAGGGTTTCTAATCCCTCAGTCCTGTGGGATTACCCATTCTTACCTGGTGGACGCGCCCCTGCACTCCGGGGTTTCACTTTGCTAGGCGGCCATCCAAAATGGCCAGGGTCACCGCTCTCACCATGGGGTCGGGCCACAGCGCTCAGAGATTTCCCTTTGCCCAGGGGGCACCCAATGTGGCCACCAGCTGTGTTTACACCACTTGGGTGCGCCCCTGCGCTCCGGGGTCTCCCTCCGCCCTGATGCCCTCTCGAGTGGCTGTTTGCCGTGCCCTCTTGGTTCCTCGCCCTGCCCGCCGAGGCCTACGTCTGTACTGCTTCATTATCTCAC
This sequence comes from Scyliorhinus torazame, assembly GCF_047496885.1. Classification (NCBI taxonomy): domain Eukaryota; kingdom Metazoa; phylum Chordata; class Chondrichthyes; order Carcharhiniformes; family Scyliorhinidae; genus Scyliorhinus; species Scyliorhinus torazame. The sequence continues at coordinate 197,558,601 of NC_092709.1, forward strand.
CCTTCTCTTTGCTTCTCTTTTGTTCTGCGTTCTCCCCCAGACTCCTCTCCCCCCCCTAGCCCCTGTCCGTTTGTCGTTGTCACCCGTGTTCTCCCCCCACCTTCTGTCCCCCCTCCCCTCCTTGTGCCAGACGCTCCCCCTCCCCTGAGAGGGGCACCGCGGCCCTCCTTCCGTCCTGCCCTACCGTGCTGGCCCTCCTCGCTAGTATGGTGGCCCTCCTCCTAGGGGCTGGTTTAGCACAGGGCTAAATCGCCGGCTATGAAAGCAGACCAAGGCAGGCCAGCAGCATGGTTCAAATCCCGTACCAGCCTCCCTGTACAGGTGCCGGAATGTGGCGACTAGGGGCTTTTCACAGTAACTTCATTTGAAGCCTACTTGTGACAATAAGCGATTTTCATTTCCCAGTATATGCCCAGTTCTGGCCCTGTTTAACCTTTCTCCTACTGCCCTTGTCTCGCCCTCCTGTTTGCTTTCCTCACCCTCATTTCCCTCGCTGCACCCCCCCCCCCCACATTGCATTGAGGGAGGAGACAAGCTCTGAGACAAGACAGCACAGTCCCGCGCAAGGCATAACACACATGTGCACAGTTCATGAGTCCATTGTCCTTGTTTGCGTTCTGTCCTCCGCTCTTTGTTCTGGTTTTCCCTTCCTTTTCCGTCCCCATGTCTTTCATTGCAGTTGCGTGTGCTCCTCTCCCAGCTTGTTCGCTCTAACAAACTCATCAGCCGCTGCTGGGGTGTTAAAATACAGCTCTTTTCCCTCAAATGTTACCCAGAGTTTGGCCAGGAATAACATCCCAAATTTTACCTTGCTTTTGTGCAGTGCTGATTTCGCCTTGTTGAATTCAGCCCTCTTTTTGGCCAGGTCCGCCCCAATGTCCTGATACACCCTTATGGTCTTCCCTTCCCATGTGCTCTGTTTCGTTTGCCGGGCGCACTTTAGGATTCTCTCCCAGTCTTGGAACCGGTGCAGCTTCGCAATAATTGCTCTGGGCTGGTCCCCGGCTTTGGGCTTGGGTCGGAGCGACCTGTGCGCCCTGTCTATTTCCGGTGGGTTTGGGAATACCTCCTTTCCCACTAGCTTGCCCATCATTTGGGTGATGTAGCCTGTTGGGTCTCTGCCCTCTATCCCGTCTGGCACTATTTTAATGTTCTGCCGTCTGGACCTATTTTCCTGGTCCTCCACTTTCTCTCTTAGGCTCCCCTGGGCTGTTACAAACCTTTTGACCTCGGCTTCTAAGGTTATCATCCTGCCGCTCTTGTCCAAGGCGGCACTCTCCAACTCCAGAATCGTTTTTGCTGCGCCTTCACTTCCCTTTCCAGGCCTTCGATGGTCTGCTGCATTTTGTGCGTCGTCTCCTTCATCATTGCTTGGAGCTCCGACCAGAGCGCCCCCTTTATACTGGTCGCTGCGTCCTTCTCATGCTCCGCTGCTTGATCCGCCATCGTTTTCCCTTTCAGGCTCGCCTGTACCTCCGTCTCGTCTTGTGGGGCCGCCTGCCTGCGCGTCCGCCGCTCTTGCGCCTCACCCTCGCTGCTGCTGCTGCTTGTGTCTCGCTGTCCTTTCACCTTGGTGTTTTTCTTTCCTCCAGTCATCTGTCTGTCTCTCTCTCTTTCCCCGCTGCTGTTCCTTACCCTGGGGTTGCTCTCACTTCCCCCGCTCCTCTGCTCTGCCTCGTGCTTTGGGTTTCCCTTTTTATTTTTGTTGATGGGAGGGGGGGTGGGGGTTATGGTTGGTTCCCTTCCTCCCTTCCTTCCTTTCTCTCTTTCCTTCTTTCTTTCTTTATTTACTTTTATTTTTCCCCCTTCTCCTTCTCATTTTTTTCCCCCCTTCCTTCTCACTTCTCAGGAGAGTTTGGGAGAGACGTTTCCTGGTGCAGACGGGAGTCCCTCTTTCTCCCATCTAGAGTTCTGTTGGAGCAATCCCGGTGGTCACATGCGACATTGTACAGCGATTGAATAAGAAGCTCGCCAACTGCGTGTCCATAGATCCGGTCATCAGCATTTTCGGACCTTGTTTAAAAATTTGCACTGCCCTCTCTGCCAGTGCATTAGAGAAAGGATGATATGGCACTGTACGGATGTGTTGGATGCTCGTGCGCCACATAAAAACGGCAAATCCTCGCTGGTAAAAGGAATTCCATAGTCCGTTATCAGCACCTCCAGAAGTCCGTGGGTACAAAAAGATCGCTTGAGCTTCTCAATAGTAACCCTGGACATTGTGGAAGACATTCTGAAAACTTCCAGCCACTTGAAGCAGGATGCTCATGTCCTCCTGGAATAGGTCGAACAACAGCCTGTGGTCCATTCTGATAATGAAATGCTGTCCATACACATATTGATGGAATTTCTTAATTCAAAAGATAACCGCCAGACCTTCCTTCTCAATTTGTGCGTATCGTTACTCAGGGACCAGCAACTTTCTCAAAGCAAATGCAATGGGGCGTTCTGTGCCGTCATTCGACGCATGGGCCAGCAATGCTTGGATGCCATAAGGGGAAGTATCACATGTTACAATTGGGGTTTTAGCCAGGTCATAGTGTGTCAAGAGTTGTTTGGAAGATCGGCGTCTCTTTACGGCTGCAAATGTCTCATCCTAGGATGCGCCCCAGCACCATTTCTGGTCTTTTGCAACAACACATGCAATGGGGCCAATAGGGAGGCTAGGTTTGTGATAAACTTGCCATCATAATTACAATGAGATCCAAGAAGGACCGGAGCTCAATGTCGTTCTGCAGGATGGAGACCCCGTTTATAACCCGGAATCTATCCTAGACTGGGCGCAGTGCATCACTATCCGCATGGTATCCGAGGTAGGTCACTGCCTTGACACGGAAGAAACAGTCCGGCATCCACATGGGCAAAACAGCCGAGTACCTCCTGGAGATTTGTCTTGTGCTCCTGCTCCATGGAACCGGTGGAAAGAATGTCATCTAAGTAGACGGCAACCTTTGGACGGCAGGCCCTATAGGATGTTTTCCATCACTCTCTGATATATCGCAGGGGCTGACGAAACGCCAAACAATTCTCGATGTGTATTTATCGTGGCAAACTTTCAAGACTCCGGGTCAAGCTCCACCTGTAGGTGCCTGTGGCTCATATCGAGTTTTGCAACAAAACAGCCCCTGGCCAGCCGAGCATATAATCGTCGACCCGGGGCATCGGGTAGCGGTCCAATTGCAAAGCCCTGTTTACAGTAAACTTGAAGTCCCCACACATTCGGATGTTTTTTTCAGGTTCCATCACCACTAGCGCAGACCATTCCGCAAGCTGTATGGGTCGGATGATTCCTCGATCTTGCACCCATTGCAGTTCTGTGTCCACTTTAGGAAGTAACGCATACGGAATTGGCCTCACCCGGAAGTATTGGGGCTGAGCAGTAGGATTGATATAGATGTGGACTCTTAAGGTCCCCTTAATCCTGCCCAGACTTGCCTGAAAAACCTCCAGATATTTATTCAACATGTCGGAAAGATTTCAGAGCCCATTCAAAACATTTGTTGCCAATCAAATCGAAGGACCGTCAACTGGTCTCTTCCCAGTAAATGTGGACCCGGACCATGTCCAACCACTCGGGGCAGGCGGACCGCCTGCTGTCCAAATGCCACCAGCGTCATGGTAGTCACCACAATTTTAACAGTTCCCCGTGTAGGTGGCCAGTCGAGCCTTGGTATCCCGCTAGGTCAGCAGTATGATTTTCATACGCATCCGTTGAAAAGTGTGGAGGTCCACAATGGAGACGGCAGCCCTATAACGATCTCCATTGGTAATTGCTGTCCATTAATCTACAAAGTAATCCGAATCGTTGCAACCCTTGGAGCAAAATACAATTCAACTACATCAAGCAGTCACCGTTGTCGTCGGTCTGGATGCCCATATGCAAAGCCCTCGTCCGGGGTTGCTGCTGTTGTCCGGCTGCCCTGACCCTCACAAGAGCTTCGACAACAATGGCGGCATGATAGCCACCTCTCAACATCCTCCTCAGGCAAGGTATCCCACTGGACAACGGCAACGCTCGCAACATAAACTCCGCCATGAACCTGCCTCAAGGGCTGCTCCGCCGGACGAATTCTGGCTGTACCTGCATCGTGCCATGACCAATATGAGGTCCAAACAGAATGGTGACCCATGCTAGCCACACCATAATCAATGGACCTTTGTAAATCCTGTACACCCTTCTCTGCATCTTCACAAGAGAGGGAATGTTCAATAGCTTGCTTTAAATCCAGCGTAGTTTCTGCTAACAACTTCAGTTGAGTGGCTGAATTATTGATACCACACACAAGTCTGTCCTGTAACACACTGAGAGGGACTGCCCGGATGCACAATGCTCAGCCAAGTGCCCCAAATGAGTTAAAAAGTCCGTAATCAACTCACCAGTACCTTACCATAATCACAGGTGGTTTGGGGTGGTAGTGGTCCGAAACCATTGCACAAGTTCATTGAACGACCTGAAATCCGATGCAGCCGGGTAGGTCAAAATTTTGATGATTCTAAATGTCTGGGCCCCGCAGGCCGTCAGAGGGAGAAGTTTTTGTCAGTTTTCTCCCAACATACCGTTTGCTTGGAGGATGTAGCTCATGCACTCTGCATGCTGATTCCAATCCTCCAGCCCCGCATCGAAGGCATCTAATTTACCAAACAACGGCATTTTAAACAATACGACGTACCGCACTCAATCCGAACTTCCGGCGGATAGGTGAATCAACGGGCGAGTCCGGGACTTCATAAATCCTCATCGCCATTATATCTCATAAGGAAGGTGTTGGGAATGAAGGTGAATTTATTTACATATTTTCAATGACATGCTTAGCACAGCATCTCACTCCCAGTGCAGACCTTGCTGGGAGGATAGCTCTGATCAGGCCCTGCATTGGGCCTGCTCCTATCCCCGGCCTTAACGAGCCCCCTACCTAGGGAGCTCGTATTTCATGAGTCCCATAAGGAGATCAGTGATCGTTTTATCAAGGTACTCATGGGGGTTATGACAGATTAGAGAATCAGAGAAAGAAACAACATAAAGTAGGCCATCCAGCCCACTTTGCCTGAAGGAGCTGTCCAATTAGTCTCACTCACCTGCTTTCTCCCCAAAACGTTTCAAACTTTCCCTTTTCAAGTATTTATTCAGTTCTCTTTTCAATGTTGTTACTGAATCCGCTTCCACCACCCTTTCAGGAAGAGAATTCCAGATCGTAATTAGATTAAAAAATTCTCCTCGTCTCCCCTCCAATTATTTTACCAATTACCTTAAATCGTTGTCTTCCGGTTACTAACCTCATTGCCAGTGGAAACAGTTTCTCCTTAATTACGTTTTTAAAAATATTTTTTTCAAGGCTTTTCATACATAGGGATATATATATATATATATATATAAAAATATCAGGAGACCAAAACATCAGCCTGAACAAAAGCCACAAGCACCAACTCCTCCGTGACTCCTCAATCCACCTTGAAGAAACCAATGAATGGCTTCAACCTCCGGGTGAACCCCTCCTCCAACCCCCGCAAAGCAAACTTGACCTTCTCCAACCTCAGGAATTCTGCCAGGTTGCTCACCCAAACCCCCGCCTACGGCGACTCCGAGTCCCGCCAACACAGCAAAATCCGTCTCTGGCCTATCAGGGAGGCAAAGGCCAGTACATCGGCCTCGCTCCACACCTGGACTCCCGGAGCTTCTGACACACCCAATATCGTCACCTCCGGACCCAGGGCCACCCGCACAGCAGAATCACGGACATAACGTCCGGGAATCCCTGCCACAACCCCCTCAGCTTTGGACACACCACATGTGAACGTCATTTGCGCACCCCCCCCCCTCAGCTTTGGACACATCACATGTGAACGTCATTTGCGCACAACCCCCCCCCCCCATGCACACCGCCCATAACTATCCCCACCCCTGCAAAGAAACGGCGCACCCTCGCAACCATCATGTGGGCCCGATGCACAAATTTAATTGGATGAGGCTTATCCTCACACACGAGGACATGTTCACCCTCCGCAGGGCTTCCTTCCACGTCCCGGCCCTCACCTCCCTACCCAACTCCTCCTCCCATTTGCACTTAATCTCCTCCACCGGAGCACCCTTCCCGCTTCATCAGCTCACTGTAGATATCCAACTCCCTCCCCTTCCCAATATCATCCTCCAACGACAACCTGTCCTGCAACTCCAGTTCAATTTGAGTAGCTGGGCCCAGCTCCATGCCACCTGGATTCCGAGATACCGAAAACTCGACCCCACCACACCCCGCTCTTCTCCATGTTCAATTTGTACCCCGAAAACCGGCTAAATTCCCTCAGGATCTCCATAATGCTTTCAAAGCTGCCCACTGGGTCCGGAATGTATAGCAACAGATCATCCGCGGACAGCGAAACTCTGTGCTTAGCACCACCCAGCTCAATCCCATTCCAGCACCTCGGCACCCTACGTGCCGTTGCCAACGGCTTTATCGCCAAGGCAAAAAGCAACAGAGAGAGCGGGCATCCCTTCCTCGTCCCCTAATGTAGCCCGAATGACCCTGAACTCGTCCTGTTCATCCAAATGCTCGCCATCGGTACCCTGTACAGCAGCCGAACTCAGTCCATGAACCACTGACCAAACTCAAACTGATTCAACACCTCCAACAAATACGCCCATTCCACCCGATCAAAGGCCTTCTCCACTGCCATTGCCACCACTACTTCTGCCTCCTGCTCCCCTGAAGGCACCATAATAACATTAAGTAGCCTATGCACATTCGGCCAACAACTGCCCTCCCTTCACAAATCCTGTCTGGTCCTCCGCTATCACCCCCTCTATCCACGGCACCGAAACCTTCGCCAACAACTTTGTATCAACATTAAGCAGCGATATTGGGCGGTACGACCCACACTTCCCTGGGTCCTTAGCTTTCTTCAAAATCAGGGAGATGGAAGCCTGCGACAATGTGGGAGGGAGCTTCCCCCTACCCCTCGCCTCATTGCACTTTCTCACTAATAGCGGCTCCAGCTCTGCACCAAACCTCTTATAAAACTCCTCTGGAAACCCATCTGGCCTCGGGCCTTCCCTGCCTGCATTGCACCCACACCGTCCATCACCTCCCTTAGCCTTCCTCCAGTGAGGTTAGCCGACCCTCATGCTCCACCACCGACTCCTCCACCTTCTGGAGCACCAGTCCCTGAGCCTCCTGCCTCTGCTCCAACTGCTTGATCGCCGCCCTAAGTGGCTCAACCACCTTGGCCATATCCTCTAAGGCTTCCTTCCTCTGCCGCTGGAATTCGCCATTTAGGAACTCGACCTGCTGCTCCATCAACCACTTGCCAGGCAGCGCTGCCCCCTTGCCCTCTGCCATCTTCACCTGTGTCGCACCACAAAAACTTTCCTGCTCCAACTGATCTCTCTTTCTTGTGGCACTCCTCGTCTGATGAGCCATACATCAGCTCCACCAGAGGAGTATTACATTTCCTTGACAATTCTGGTGGGAAAGAACTGAAATAATCCACCTCGAACGGGAGCCACCAAATATGCGACCACTGACTCCTTGGCCGCCACTGGAAGTCTTCTCAGCACGGTAGCATAGTGGATAGCACACTTGCTTCACAGCTCCAGGGTCCCAGGTTTGATTCCCGGCTTGGGTCACTGTCTGTGCGGAGTCTGCACATCCTCCCCGTGTATGCGTGGGTTTCCTCCGGGTGCTCCGGTTTCCTCCCACAGTCCAAAGATGTGCAGGTTAGGTGGATTGGCCATGATAAATTGCCCTTAGTGTCCAAAATTGCCCTTAGTGTTGGGTGGGGTTACTGGGTTATGGGAATAGGGTGGAGGTGTGGGCTTGGGTAGGGTGCTCTTTCCAAGAGCCGGTGCAGACTCGATGGGCCGAATGGCCTACTTCTGCACTGTAAATTCTATGATTTACTCGATTAAAATTCTTGACTCCGAACACCCATATTAAATCACCTTTCAAAGAACAAACCCAGCTTCTTCCAGTCAATCTCATCTCCGTCCTTCCTGAAATATGGTGCCCAGAATCTTCACAATACTCCACCTGGAACCTAACTAGTGATTTATAAAGGTTTAGCGTAACTTCCTTCTTACTATTCTGTGGTGGGTGTTTTAACAATCTCATATCAGGTGGGGGAGGCACAGGCATGGGGGGTGTTGGGTTAAACATGCAAATTTGTGAAACCTGAGCACAAACCACTGTGAATGGATCTGCTTCTGTGATGTTGGAGGTGTCTCAGTAACCTTCTTTGGAGTGGGTGCATTCACGGTTAGAATGTGGAACTGAGACTCCCATCCTAATATTTTGTTAGCCATTTAAATGTAGTGCTGTCGACTGCATTTCCCAGGCTTGAGAAACCCAGCAGTCATCATAGACCTGTTCTGCCATTGAGAACTTTTTGGACCACACTTTGTGATGCACGATCAATTGCACAAAGACTAAAGTTGGGACAACTGTGGCTTTATTACAGTCAGATGCGTGGCCTCCTGCTGCAGCTGGCGAAATGGCAGGGCACTGGAGGTCATGCATGTTTATACAGTTCTCCCTGGGCGGAGCCAGCCGGCAGGAGCTCCCGACGAACCTGTAGTGCAGGTCCTACCTTACATCTCCTATTACAGTGGATCACCACATTCACCCCTTGTTAAAAATGAGTCCAGCGGGGGTGACATGAAACTATATACAATTAGTGCAATTATGTACAGTGGTAGGGAAAGAAAAGTCCATGTTGACAGTCCGGAGTCCGTCAAAGGTTCAGCCGGTCCTGTGCTTCGTTGGGAGCGACGTAACGGTGGCGGCGAAGTCGGTGCTGGCGGTGATGGAGGGGGCACTGATGGCAGTGCTGATGCTGGCCAGTCATCGGGGAACTCCGGGAGCGTGCAGAAGTCCTCTTCGTCCTCTTTTGCGGAAAAGAGGAGGGGGGGGATGGTCTTGTGGTGTCAATATTCGCGGCGCAGTGGGGGGCGGGGGGGGGCACATTGGTGGGGGGGGGTGGAACCTGACGGTGCCCGGTCCCTGAGTGAAACAGTATCTTGGCGGCTGTCGGGGAACTCAACATAGGCATATTGAGGGTTGGCGTGGAGCAGGTGAACGCTGTCCACCAAGGGGTCCGCCTTGTGGAGTTGGACGTGCCTATGGAGAAGGACCGGTCCTGGAGCCGCGAGCCAAGTCGGGAGCGACACCCCGGATGTGGACTTCCTGGGGAAGGTGAAAACACGTTCATGGGGTGTGTTATTAGTCGTGGTGTACAATAGTGACCGGATGGAGTATAGAGCGTCAGGGAGGACCTCCTGCCAGCGAGAGGCTGGGAGGTTCCTGGACCGTAGGGCCAGCTGGACGGCCCTCCAAACCATCCCATTCTCCGGTTCTACTTGCCCATTACCCCGGGGGTTGTACCTGGTCATCCTGCTAGAGGCAAAACCCCTACTGAGCAGGAACTGACGCAGCTCATCGCTCATGAATGAAGATCCCCTGTCACTGTGGATGTAGGCAGGGATACCAAACAGGGCGAAGATGGTGCTTAGGGCCTTGATGACGGTGGCAGACGTCATATTGGGGCATGGGATGGCGAAGGGGAATCTGGAGTACTCGTCGACCAGACTGAGAATGTACGTGTTACGGTCGGTGGAGGGGAGGGGCCCTTTGAAATCAACGCTGAGGCGTTCAAAGGGGCGGGAAGCCTTCACCAGGCTCGCACGGTCCAGCCGGTAGAAGTGCGGCTTGCACTCCGCACAGACCTGGCAGTCCCTGGTGACTGTCCTTACTACCTCGACAGAGTAGGGCAGATTGCAAGCTTTGACCAGATGGTACAATCGAGTGACCCCTGGGTGACAAAGGCTGCCATGTAGTGCCCGGAGTTGGTCCACTTGTGCGCTGGCACATGTACCTCGGGAGAGGGCGTCTGGGGGCTCGTTGAGTTTGTCAGGGCGATACAAGATCTCGTAATTATAGGTGGAGAGCTCGATTCTCCACCTCAAGATTTTATCATTTTTGATCTTGCCCCGCTGTGTGTTATTGAACATGAAAGCTACCGACCGTTGGTCCGTAAGGAGAATGAATCTCTTACCGGCCAGGTAATGCCTCCAGTGCCGCACAGCTTCAACGATAGTTTGGGCCTCCTTTTCGACGGATGAGTGTCAAATTTCCGAGGCATGAAGGGTGCGGGAAAAGAATGGCACGGGTCTGCCTGCCTGGTTTAGAGTGGCGGCAAGGGCGACGTCTGAAGCGTCGCTTTCTACTTGGAAAGGCAGTGACTCGTCCACTGCGCGCATCCCGGCCTTGGCGATGTCTGCTCTGATGCGGGCGAAAGCATGTTGTGCCTCGGCCGCAAGGGGGAATTGGGTGGACTGAATGAGTGGGCGGGCCTTGTCCGCATAGTTTGGGACCCACTGGGCGTAGTAGGAAAAGAACCCCAGGCAGCGTTTGAGGGCCTTGGGGCAGTGGGGGAGGGGGAGCTCCATGAGGGGGCGCATGTGGTCGGAGTCGGGCCCGAGAAGTCCGTTTTGGACTACATAGCCGAGAATGGCTAACCGGGTCGTGCTGAACACACACTTCTCTTTGTTATAGGTCAGGTTGAGAAGAGTGGCAGTGCGGAGGAATTTATCGAGGTTGGCATCGTGGTCCTGCTGGTCATGGCCGCAGATGGATACATTATCTAAGTACGGAAAGGTGGCCCGCAAACCGTACTGGTTGACCATTCGGTCCATCTCTCTTTGGAAGAGCGAGACCACATTTGTGAAGCCGAAAGGGACCCTAAGGAAGTGGTAGAGGCGACCGTCCGCCTCGAAGGCAGTGTATGGCCGATCCGACTTCCGGATGGGGAGCTGGTGGTAGGCGGATTTCAGGTCAATTGTTGAGAAGACCCGGTACTGTGCAATCTGATTGACCATATCAGATATGCGTGGGAGGGGTTACGCGTTGAGCTGCGTGTGCCGATTGATGGTCTGGCTGTAGTCCACGACCATCCTGTGTTTCTCCCCAGTTTTAACCACTACCACTTGGGCTCTCCAGGGGCTGTTGCTGGCCTCGATAATACCCTCCTTAAGCAGCCGCTGGACTTCGGATCTGATGAAGGTCTTGTCCTGGGTGCTGTACCATCTGCTCCTAGTGGCAACGGGCTTGCAATCCGCAGTTAGATTGGCAAAAAGGGAGGGGGATCGACCTTGAGGGTCGCAAGGCCACAAACGGTAAGGGAGGGTAAGAGCCCACCGAATTTGAGGGTGAGGCTATGGAGGTTGCACTGGAAGTCCAGGCCCAACAGGAGCGCAGCGCAGAGATTAGGAAGTTACTAAATTCTACGCCCTGGACCGTGAGGGTGACTGTACAAAAGCCTCGGATCGGGACAGAGTGGGATCCGGAGGCTAGGGAGATCCTTTGATTGGCAGGGTGGACCGCGAGGGAGCTGCCTTACCATATCTGGGTGAACAAAGCTTTCGGTGCTCCCGGAGTCCAGCAGCACGAGGTCGCGTGGCCGTTGATTTTAACCGTCGTCGACGCGGTGGCCAGGTTGTGTGGGCGAGATTGGTCCAGCATCATCGAAGCGAGCTGCGGGTAGCCATCGGATGCTTCGGGTGGTGAGTGTGTGCGGTTCCGATGTCGGGATGTCCGGGGACCCTGTGGGGAACAAGATCGCGGCGCCCATGGTGCGCACATTGTGGGGTCGGGACAAGATGGCGGTGTCCATGAGGCGCACGTGGCCGAAGGGGGAGAAGATGGCGGCGCCCATTGGTCACACACGGACCCGGTAGGAGAAGATGGCGGCTCCCATTGGGCGTCTGGCATGGGGGAGGGGGCGATAGTGGGCGCGATCGCAGCGACTGCGTGGGCCTGGCATACAGCCGCGAATTGGCCCTTTTTACTGCAGGCTTTACAAACTGCAGTGCGGGCCAGGCAGTGTTGGCGGGGATGCTTCTGCTGAACGCAGAAGTAGCAGCGAGGACCCCCGGGATGCGCGGATCGGCGCAGGCGCAGGCGTATTGCGAAGGCAGGGCCTCGGCTGAGGAGGTCGTCGGCGGGGTCCAGGAGGGGTAGGAAGGGGTAGAAGGGTGGGCAGCACGGCGAGAGAGGTACGATTGTACGTTACGGGATGCGACTGTCATGTAGAGTGCCAAGGTTTTCGTCTCCGCCAGTTTGAGCGTGGCCGCTTCTAGCAATCGTTCTCGGATGTGGTCCAACACAATCCCCGTCACAAAGGCATCGCGCATGAGGAGATTTGCGTGTTCGACGGCCGTGACGGCCTGACAGTCACAGTCCCGGACGAGTGGAATTTGGGCCCGCCAGAAGTCTTCGATGGACTCACCAGGTAGTTGCGAGCGGGTGGCAAGTACATGCCTGGCGAAGAGCATGTTCGCCTTCTGCACGTAGTGTTCTTTTGTGAGGGCCACGAAGAATCCAGCACGAGTTTTAAGGATACAAAGTAATAACATTTATTTACAATAACATATATATATAACAGCAGCAGCAACTCCCCTGGCTGCACACTCCTTCCTGCTGGTTCCTAAACTGGCCAGCTTTATTTATACCAGGAGTTTACTAATGGTTTCTCTGCCCCCCTCATTGGGGAAGCTCATACTCCCACAGGATTGTGGGATTGTCATTAGTCCCCAGCCAATGGTAAGTAGGCAGGTTATAACAGTTCTTTGAGGAGTTCCATTGCTTTTGTGTAAGTCGTGGCGTCTTGGATCGACGGGAACACGCTGGAGCCCAGTCTGGAGTGCAGGACGTTGATCTTCTGAGCCTCCATTGGCGCGGGGTCCGCCGCGTTGATGTAAGCCTCAAAACATGCTAGCCAGTGAGTAAAGTATTTCCTGGCGTCGGGCGAGTGAGGATCCAGCTGCAGGCGATCGGGCTTAATTCGGATATCCATTCTGTGGAAAATCTGACTGTAATAAATTGATGCACGATGAATTGCACAAAGACTAAAGTTGGGTACAACTGTGGCTTTATTATAGTCAGATGTGTGGCTTCCTGCTGCAGCTGGCGAAATGGCAGGGCACTGGAGGTCATGCATATTTATACAGCTCTCCCTGGGCGGAGCCAGCCGGCAGGAGCTACCGACGAACCTATAGTGCAGGTCCTGCCTTACATCTCCTACTACAGTGGATCACCACACTTTGTCTGGCAATCCTCCCCAGTTTCTCGCCATGAGTGTCCCTACAAGGAGCAAGGGGGTCCCCATGGAAATCCTCAAGGGATCACCAAAGCACACTATCCCCTCCACTGCAGCAAGGGGGTGATCCACGGAGGGGAAAAATTCAAATTGCACTGACTTGCAATCACGCTGCTAAATTCAAAATGTTTACTGAATGATTGAGAATTTCTGTGGCCTACATTGTATGATAAATGTTTCAGCATTGACAGATCACTGATGTATGGCTCGCTGCTGTCAGCCAAGGGTGGGGGATGGTTGGAGAGGAGAAGTAGAATTTTCATTAAAGTGCAGTTCAGGCTGCCTGTTTAGTCTGCCTTAATTCAGATCTTATAATCAGGACATGGAAGTTGAAGGTCTTTTAATGTGGTTCGATTCCAGTTCAACTTAAGGTGCACCATGAAAGACATTTTGGGTAGGTGTGTTAAATATGTCAGCCCCCGAAATAGGACATGGGGATTGTAATCCTCAATTATCCCACATTAATTCAAATCTCCGTGCTGTCTGTTAATTACAAGGGGTGTGCAGCCCAGTGCTAAACCTGCTTGTTGCTGAGTGGCTGTACACCTCAGAGGGGGCCCAAGTTTCTGCAAAGCTAGCACCACTTAAAGCTAACCTGTAATACTTAGTCAGCCTGTGCCTTTCAACAGGGTTGGGGTGGGGTTAGAATCCTGGCTGCAACAGGGCTGGAACAGCTTAAAGAAGAGAGGAAGAAATAATTGTACAACGCATTGGCGAGCGTGCCCCAACATCATCAGATGCCACACTGGAGGCCTTGGTGCTGGCGGTGAACCGTAAGATAGAGGTCCTCTTCCCTCAGGGGACGAGGAGGCTCTCTGTACTCAGAAGGCTGAAACCATTGAGAAGGATGGCAAAGTGGAACTGTTTAACAATGACATTTGGGATTTTATTCAGGGTAACCACAGCTGAATGATGTGCACTTTGACAGCCCATCCAGCATGTGGACATGCCAGCGCCTTCCTCCCCCTGCTCCTCCTGCTGAAGGGATCATCGAATGTCTGTGGCAAGGACAGTGCTCTCATGATGGCCAGTTTATGGAGAATGCAACAGACTACTGCAAGTCTGGACATCTGTGTTCCTGCAAGTACTGGAACATTCCCCAGGTCATTTGAGGCAGTGGAACTGTTATTTCAGAAGCCGAAGGTCTGCCCAATGACATCCCACATGGCAGCATAACTCTCATTGTATGAGTGCTTCCACATCTAGTTGGGTTATGGATGGAAGTCAGCATCCCCTTGCTTGACATGGTGGCTACAAGACTGCTGGAACAACAGACTAGAGTAAAATGAACAGACATGACTTCTGCCAGAATAACAGGAATGCACCAGTGTGACATGCTAAGCTGGTTTCCTTTGGGTTCTCCGGTTTCCTCCCACAGTCCAAAGATGTGCAGGTTAGGTGGATTGACCATGGTCAAATGCTCCTTAGCGTCCAAAAAGGGTTAGGTGGTGTTATTGGGTTGCGGGGATAGGGTGGAGGCGTGGGCTTGGGTAGGGTGCTCTTTCCAGGGGCCGGTGCAGACTCGATGGGCCGAATGGCCTCCTTCTGCATTGTAAATTCTATGATTCTATGATAAGCTGCACATTGGGTGAGTTATACTCTTTGCAGTATCAGTACATCCCGCTAATTAGATGCAGTACTCACATAGCTATGAGCACACAGTCAATGGCACCCTGAGCATCAGAGAAGCCTGCTATCCTGGTTGAGCTACATGTACATAGTACATAGAACATACAGTGCAGAAGGAGGCCATTCGGCCCATCGAGTCTGCACCGACCCACTTAATCCCTCACTTCCACCCTATCCCCGTAACCCAATAACCCCTCCTAAACTTTTTGGTCACTAAGGGCAATTTATCATGGCCAATCCACCTAACCTGCCCATCTTTGGACTGTGGGAGGAAACCGGAGCACCCGGAGGAAACCCCCGCAGACACAGGGAGAACGTGCAGACACCACACAGACAGTGACACAGAGGGGAATCGAACTTGGGACCCTGGCACAGTGAAGCCACAGTGCTAGCCACGTG
This sequence comes from Scyliorhinus torazame, assembly GCF_047496885.1. Lineage (NCBI taxonomy): Eukaryota > Metazoa > Chordata > Chondrichthyes > Carcharhiniformes > Scyliorhinidae > Scyliorhinus > Scyliorhinus torazame. The sequence continues at coordinate 197,573,772 of NC_092709.1, forward strand.
TGCTACCGTGCTGCCCTTACGCCTGTTTCTCTCTGTTCAGAGAGCAGACATTCAGTGCCCTCTCCTGGCACACAATGATGGACAGTGAGACTGTTAGCCTCTTGTTATGTTATCTCTTTCAGCCTGGAAGGATCCTCTTGTGAATAAAATCAGGACCATGGTCATCTTCACAGCCATTTACAATGATGCATTCACCCTGCTTTGAGGCTCCAGGTCTGTTTCCAAGACATGGGCAGCACGGTAGCATTGTAGATAGCACAATTGCTTCACAGCTCCAGGGTCCCAGGTTCGATTCCGGCTTGGGTCACTGCCTGCGCGGAGTCTGCACATCCTCCCCGTGTGTGCGTGGGTTTCCTCCGGGTGCTCCGGTTTCCTCCCACAGTCCAAAGATGTGCAGGTTAGGTGGATTGGCCATGATAAATTGCCCTTAGTGTCCAAAATTGCCCTTCGTGTTGGGTGAGGTTACTGGGTTATGGGGATAGGGTGGAGGTGTTGACCTTGGGTAGGGTGCTCTTTCCAAGAGCCGGTGCAGACTCGATGGGCCGAATGGCCTCCTTCTGCACTGTAAATTCTATGATTCTATGATAATGGCAGAGTTCTGAATTTCAGACAGTGATTACGCTACTCCTTGTTTAGGTGGAGATAGAAGTGCTGCTTGACTGAGACCCCTTTTCCCCCACCTCCTCTGCCCTTTTAGAGCGGCTCGTCTTCTTTGCTGCCTCTGATACTGCAAGCCGAGGGGATGCTTAAACTACAGTCCCCATTACTGTGAGCAAAGGGTCCACTCAGAGCCTTTGCAGCAGCAACCAATGCCCTCCTCACATGCAATCCATTCTCTGCAGACTTTACCAATAGTTTTTCATGAGTCCAAGCACCCAGATCTTCTGTAAACTCAGCAAGAGCCAATAGAAAGTCATAACCAAATAACATGAAAGTTGTTGATGACCCCTTTAAACAGCACTAGTTGTTGATGACCCCTTTAAACAGCACTAGTCGGAGAGTCCTTCGTACTGCTGAATGTATGTTCAGCTGTGCAGGTGTAAGAGAGGGTGCTCACAGAGGGGCAAATTTGAAAATGGAAAGTTGGGCAACAACTCAGCTTTTGACGCTGACTGATGGCACAATCTGCCCACCCTACATGCTTGTGGTACACCCAGGTAATGCTCACACTAAGACAGTTTTTGGCATGGGTCATGTCAGGTGTGGACAGAAGCAGCAAGGACCTAATTTTTCTTCCGTACCAGCACCTCAAGATGAGATTTGCAGCCAAGGATTTTTAATCTGGAACAATATTAAATTAGAACACGCTTCCAATTACATCCAACGTGGAGTTGGAAAATTGGCTGAGGCAATAATGTTGAAAGACAGTTGAATTTATCAAAGGCTTGACTGAAGGTGCAAGTTAATAACAAAAGTAATTGAAGTACTGCATTGATTATTCAACCGATGCATGTGTATTGGTCATGGGTAACTGACAAAGAACATTTATATTCCCCATTCTCATTTGTATTCCCTGATCTGCTATTTCTGAAGTCACGGGTAATATAGTGATCGTAATTTAAGAGAAGCAGTGACGTAGTGGGATTGTCACTGGACTAGTAATTCAAAGACCCAGTGTAATGTTCTGGGACCCAGGTTCGAATCCCACCATGGCAGATGGTGAAATTTGAATTCAATAAAAATCTGGATATGATGGCCATAAAACCATTGTTCATTGTCGTAAAAACCCATCTGATTCACTAATGCCCTTTAGGGAAGGAAATCTGCCATCCTTACCTGGTCTGGCCGACATATGACTCCAGACCCACAGCAATGTGGTTGACTTAAAATGTCCTCAGGGATGGGCAATAATTGCTAGCCCAGCCAGCGATGCTCACATCCCATGACGAATAAAAAAATTAATTGATTTCACATCTTTTAAAATTCAGAACCAACTGGTTTATGTTTTATACAGTCCTTTACTGCCAAAATTCTCCGTGCATGTTCCTGTGACTGTGTGTATGTGTGTGTCTGTGTGTGTGTCTGTCTGTCACTTTGAAATAATTAGGCTATTTAATTTGAAAAGCAGCCAGTTTTGCAAGCATTAACACTTAGCTCCATGAAGTGTCAGTGAATTTTAGATTTGTTACAGTTACTGCACTACTCATGCACAAACTGGCACCAAACCGATTCGTGACAACATATATCTTCATAATTCACAGTGACAGTCTATTATTCCATATTTGCTCACTGATGTGCACAGGGTAGTGTGGAAAATGATTACATTATCAGCGAGAACGTACAATGAGAAAGAATATCATCCCATATTTATTCTGGCAGCTGCTACACCACAGCATTGGATTTTGAACGGAGAATTTACTTTTTAATTTTTAGCCTTAGCAGACTATCACCCTCTGGTTTCTGAAGTTTCTGAAGCAAGTTTGCCTCAGATAGTGAAGGAATAATTCAAGTAATTGGTGAACCATTTAATAAGTGACATTGATGGCACAACATAACACGGCACGGTGGCACTGTGGTTAGCACTGCTGCCTCACAGCGCCAGGCACCCAGGTTTGATTGCGACCCTGGGTGACTGTGGAATTTGCGCATTCTCCCCGTGGCTGCGTGGGTTTCCTCCGGGTGTTCCACTTTCCTCCCACAGTCCAAAGGTGTGCAGGCTAGGTGAATTGGCCATGTTAAATTGCCCCTTAGTCCCCAAAGGTTAGATGGGATTACAGGGTTACAGGAATAGAGAGGGGGAGTGGGCCTAGGTAGGGTGGTCTTTCAGAAGGTTGGTGCAGACTGGATGGACCAAATGGCCTCCTTTTGCAATGTAGGGATTCTATACAACATGAAATAATGCACCTACCACATATCTAATCATACGGGAAAGACGGTACAAGATTCAATAACCAGCTTGTGCTGAATTAGGGTATCTCAGCCTGGGCAGAAATTGGACTGTTACAATTGACAGCATGCTCCAGTGATATAGAAGAGAAATTTTGAGCGACGGCTATCACATGACCTTTGCTCGAAAGTGGGTCGGTGTCAACATTGTGTGACTGTGATAAACTCAACTGTGGCGAACTTCATGACTACACTAGTTGGGTGGGCTCAGACATTAACAACAGCTACGTAAGTGAAATATTGCAGAATTGTTGGTTCCTGTGCAACCATAACGTGGAATAGATCAGTTCCTTCCAGAGAGGAAAGGGTAAAAGGTAGGGAAAAAAAATCAGTAACTGCCTATTCTATTACTCAAACCTCTGCTCTCATCCACCAGGATGACATCAATAGCGTTCCTCTGGTCCTCACCTTCCACCTCACCAGACTCCACTTTCAATGGAACATTTTCTTCCATTTCCACCACTTTTAGCGTGATGAAATTATCAAATACACCTTCCCTTCCCCTTTCAGTAAGGGACCATTCCTACTGTGACACCTTGGTCCACCCCTCAGACCCTTCCCACAGCACCTTCACATGAAAGCGCAACAGGTGCAACAGCTGCCCTTTTACCTCCTTCTATCCCATCTTCCAGGGCCCCAAACACTCCTTTCAGGTGAAGCATCATTGCACATGTGCTTTTTTTTGTAATTAGTGTACTGTGGTTTGCTCTACATTGGGAAGACCTAACACAGATTGGGTAACCATTTTGCAGAACAACTCTGTTTAGTCCACAAATATGATGCCATGCTTCCAGTCACCTATCATTTTAATTTGGCCTTCCTGTCCTCGGGCTCTTACACTGCTCTGAGGAAACTTAACCTGAGCTTGAGGAACAGCCGTTCTTTTGATGAGGCACTTTACAACCTGCTGAACTCAACATTGAGTTAAACAATTTCAGATTATAACCACTGGTCCATTTTTTGGTGATAATTTTGCTGTTTTAATTTACAGTTCTTCTAAACCTATCGTTTCTTTACGTATCACATTCTCATAATTCACATATCCATTAAATCTCTCTTGCATTCCACCCTATCACAGGTCTTCCTTTTCTTCTTTCCACACCGCACCATCATAGCCCTGCACCACTTTACTATGCTCTGTACTTGCTGAAAACCTATTACATTGTTAACATTTTCCAATTCTAACAAAAGGTCAGAAACATTGGGTGGAATCTCCCGCCCTCCATGGTGAAGAGCTTGGAGGTGGGAAGGGCATGTACTTAAGTGGAACCTCACTGCCTTCCTGCCTCTGCCAGAGTTAGGTTCGGGGTGGGAAATCCCATGGCTGACCTCGTGGCGCCACCTCCGATTGAAGCCCTTTAGTGGTCAATGAGTGACCACTTAAGGGCCTCATTGCACTGCTGCTGAGATTATCCCTCATGGAGGCAGGAACTTAGCATGCATGGCAGCTAAGACTATGCAGCCAGTTTGTCACCCCCTGGGGTGGGGAGGGGGGCGGGGGGGGGGGGGGGGGGGGGGGGGGGGGGGAGGTGACAGTGTCTTCAATCAAAGACATTCAAGGCTTGATCGAGGGACTGGGTATTGGGAGGGTGGGGTGGGGCTACTGAGAGCCCTTGCGTTTTCTGTTGACCCACACCAAGCTCCACACGAACCCTACTCTGTGACCCCCCCCCCCCCCCGCCCCATATTACTTAACTGTGGCCTAGTTTGCTCTGTGATCCTGGGACTCTAGTGCATGGTCTTTCTGTAGCAGCCATGGCCTCTCCAGTGGCGCTGCTGAGCAGAAGAGCTGTCAGCCTCCGATTAAGCGGCAGCTTTTGGTATGTGGGACTTCTGCGCCCAGGATACTGATTCTAGGAAAAGGTCCACCTCTGACCTTGTCCCTGCCTGATTGGCTTATGGTTCACCAGACGTACCCAAAAAAAGAGGTAGCACAGTTCTCCAGCGACTGAATCTCCAGTGAGTCCCTCAACACCTCAACCAGTCTGTTAACTCTGTTTAACTCTCCACAAATGCTGACAGTTGTATTAATTAACCTATTTTCTTTACTCAATTTTAAAATATTCTAAATTGGAAAAGAACAATTAGCGTGTTCCTCGGCAGCGCATCCTCGCCGGCAGCGGGATTCTCCATTCCTGCCTCCTGCCAATGAGATTTTCCATTGAGGCCACCCCACACCTCCGGGAAATCCACAGGTGTGGGTGCGCTGCCAACGGAGAATCCCACCACAATATTTGAGTCAACTACAATACTTATCCTGTTTAAGTTAGTTAGAGACTGAATAATGCTGTTTAAAAATGTTATCTTATTCAGTTGGCAGTGTTTAATTAACTGTTTCCATTTTGTGTGCATATGCAGAAGAATGTGTTTGCTCCATAGAATCCACCATGTCCATGTCTTTAAAGTGCCTAGTCATTCAGATTTAGATCACCTGTACGACTGAAGAAATATTATTCATTTGCAAGATGTGGGCACCGCTGGCCAGGCCAGCATTTATTGCTCATTCCTAATTGCCCTTGAGAAGGTGGTGAGGACACTTACTTGAACGGCTGCAGGCCAAGTGCTGTAGGTACACCCACAGTGCTGTTACGATGGGTGTTGTTGGATTTTGACACAGTGATAATGAAGGAACAGCGATAGATTGCCGAATCAGGATGGTGTGTGTCTTGAACGAGAACCTGCAGATGGTAATATCCCCAAGCACCTTCTGCCCTTCTAGGCATTATGATATGGCAGGTCATGAACTTACAGATTGTGGTTAAATACAGTTTTGCTGCAGATGGTCCAAAGCGCTTCATGGATGAGCAGTTTTGAGTTGCTGGATCTGTTCTCAATTTATTCCATTTAGCTCAATGGTAGTGCCACACAATGCGATGGAGAGTATCCACAGTGTGAAAATGGGACTTTGGTTCCACAAGGATAGTGGTGACTCTTAACAATACCGTCATGGGCAGATGCATCTGAGATAGGTAGATTGGTGAGGATGAGGTCAGATCTGTTTTTTTCTCTTGTTGGTTCTCTCGCCTTCTGCTGCAGACCCCACCCAGTAGTTATGTCCTTGAGGACCTGACCAGCTTGGTCAGTAGTGGTGCAACCAAGCCATTCCTGGTTATGGCCATTGAGGTCCCCCCACCCAGAGTACACTTTGTGCTTTTGTTACATTTAATGCTTGCTCCAGACGGTATTTAATATCAGCAGAGCGAGATTGGTAGGTGGTTATCAGCAGAAGTTTGACCTGACACTATGAGATGTCCCTCTTGCTTGTATACCACTGCATCACCATTTCTGGTGGATCTGTCCTGCTGGTTGGACAGGACACAACATGCAATGATAACATGATGATGAAGGAGTCTGGAATATTGGCTGTGAAGTATGATTCTGTGTGTATGGCTATGTCAGACTGTCCCTTGTCGTGTTCCCATGACTAAGTCAATACTGAGTGGTTTATCCAGTTGTACTCTCATTGTAATTTCTTGTCGTGGCTCGATACAATTGAGTGGCTTGTTAGACCATTTCAAAAAGCAGTTAGGAGTCAACCATATTGCTGTGGGTCTGGAGGCCAGATGAGGTAAGAACAGCAAATTTCCTAACCTAAATTTCAACTCTGGAGTTAACAACAGAAGGGACAATTGCCAGTCATTTATAGAGAACTAAATGTTGGTACTTATTCAAAATATATCAAATTATCACTGTTATCCCATGCAGAATGTGATGACCACCCCAAACCTTTACCTCTGCCTCTAAAAATGCAGAACAAAGACATTAGATTGTGAAGGGCTTTCAGAATGGCAAACAATTTTTGCTTTCCAGCAAGTCTATTTCCATGCAAAGAGCTTTGTAACATGTAAATCCTATTGTAATGTATTTTTGGAGTAATGACTACTATGACAATAATTTAATTTAATTGAAGAGGTAATGAATACAAACAAGGATTAATTTTATGAAGCAAACGTTCCACAGGGCAAGCATGCTCAACAAGAGCATGGATCATAGAATCTGGGAGAAGGCCAGATCCATGGCATTCATCATTTTCCAGGGATTGGAATTCATCACCAGAAATATAGAGAATGTTGTGAATTAGAAACACTGATATCGGGCACATACAATTCTGCAATGAATGCTCCCTTCAGTGGCTTGAGAAGTTACGCTGTGACTTCTTGAAGCAAAACCTTGATTCAAATATTGATAGTTACCTCCACTTTCACGCCATTTTTATTTCTAACAATTTATTTTCGTTTCTTCCATCAATCTGTTTTTTCCTTCACTATTGTACCCGCCTCCCCCCACCCCACCCCACTTTGCCATCTGTTCCCTGTTCCTAGGTACCCTTTGACACACTGCTTACATTTGATCTGACATTAACACATTCTAATCTCTTTATGTGCCACTATCAGCATCCTAGTTAACCTTAATCACCCTCATTTGTCTTGCTGTCCATGGCATCTTTGTCAATCTCCATCTATCGCTGGGCCTCTATTCAGACCCACTGCTCCACCCCCCCCCCCCCCCCCCACCACCACCACCCCCCCACTACAGTATAAACCTGATCCTATTTCCAGTTCTCTCCAGCTTTTTCAGAGTCATCCAGACTCAAAACATTAGCTCCCTTCTCTCTCCACAGATACTGTCAGATTTGCTGAGATTGTCCAGTATGTTCTGTTTTTGTTTTAGATTCCAGCATCCATAGTAATTTGCTTTTATCATTTTTATGTTTAGATAGTTGCTTCTACAGGAATTACTTGAATCTTTACTACAAATGGAACACAAAGAGATCTTTCACCTCTGAGGGGTTAACAGCTCAAAAATATATTGGTGGAAGTGATTTTCACTGGTATGGTAAACCACTCAGAGAGAAAAGTCAACAAATCTGCAACCACCAGTTCTGCCTTTGCCCAAAGTCAGAATTATCCCCTGCCATTGTGACCAAATGGTTCCCTGACAGTTGGCAACTGCCTCACCCAAGTGCTTATGTCTAGCATTTATCAATGTTGAAGAGAAAACTGGAAATATTTGGAATGTAGATATGTAGCCCTTCTTTTCAACACCATTACATGATGAAAAATTAGATTTGATTCAATACCCAATAAAAACACGTCAGTTGTATGTCTGAATTAGGATCACCCAAGAAAAATGGACAATTCTTTCAACAACATCATTGTACAAAAACTATTCACCTAGAAGTGAACGATGTGTTCTAAGAGACCTATCTAAGGAGGGAGATTTGCAATTTCTTATCTGTTTATTTGTCTCTGAAACAGTCTTGTTTTCAAGCAGGGATCAAAGTTAGCCAATGAGAGAACAGATAGTAACTCTGCTATTCAATTCATCAAATTGCGTGTAAAACAAGTTAGAGAAGAAACTATGCATCTGCTCTCTAATGTAGTTCCAGGATAACTGTCCTAAACATTCCTAGGCTATCCAATAAGATATTGAATCCTAGATTTACTGTGAGACAGGAATCCTGATGTGTTTCCAGAGTAAGGTTCCTTGATAAATGGATGCTCATCTTATACCAGGTATTCATGAGGCCACTCAGGAAAGTATACCTGAGCATAACTTATCTCTGCTATCTCAGTGACCGACTGCACATCCGCAAAAGTGAGAACAAGGACAGAAAGCGCTGGAATCACTCTGGCAGCATGGGAAGAACAGACCCGCGAACATTTTGGGTGTAGACCCTTCTTTGTTTGAAGGGTTCATAGCCGAAGTATCAACTCCAGAGATGCTGTCTGCCCAGCTGAGTACTTCCAACATTTTCTGTTTTTACTTCAGATTTCCAGCATCTGTATTTTCTTGTTCTCTGCCTTCAAAAATCGATGTTTGTTTGGCAGACACCAATATTTCTCACAGTTACATGTGAGTATGAACTAAATCAGTCCGGGGGTCAGCAGAATTGAGCAACAGGCTGGCAGAGAGTCCATTATTTTCAATGCTGACAAGGCAAACTAAATAGTTCTGCCAGTAAGGTTGGGCTGCATTGCTGCACTCCGGTTTCTTTCTCGATAAGATACCAACCATTCATTAGTTATACCTGCATCTGTGTCACAGTAATCAAATCAGAGGTACACTAATGAGAGCAGGTAACTGGACAAGTTAACAGAAGAGTGAACATCCTTGAGGAAGTCTGTATGCCACAGCCAGCAACATCAGTACTCTTCAAAGTCACAAAGATCACTGCACCAAATGAAATCGGCCTATTCCATGCAAACACTGCAAGGATATGACTGAGATGTCAGATCTGTACAAGATAATTACCAGGATAACATCAGATTTGTCCGCACTTATACCTGGGGCGCGATTCTCCGACCCCCCACCAGAGATTCGGCGGGGGCGGGAATCGAGCCGCGCCGGTCGGCAGAAATCACGCCGGTCGGCGGGCCCACCCCGGCGATTCTCCGGTCCGCGATGGGCCGAAGACACACCGCTGTCAACCCACGCCAGCCGGCGTGGATTGAACCAACTTTTGAACAGCGGGACAAGGTGGCGCGGGCGAGCTCCGGGGTCCTGGGGGGGGGGGCGCGGGTGGCCTGGCCCGCAATCGGGGCCCAACGATCCGCGGGCGGGCCTGTGCCGTGGGGGCACTCTTTTCCTTCCGCCTTCGCCATGGTCTCCACTATGGCGGAGGCGGAAGAGACCCCCTCCACTGTGCATGCGCGGGGATGACGTGAGCGGCCGCTGACCCTCCCGCGCATGCGTCGCATGGCAAAGTCATTTCCGCGCCAGTTGGCGGGGCGCCAAAGGCCTCTCCCGCCAGCCGGCGGGGCGGAAATCACTCCGGCGCGGGCCTAGCCCCTCAAGGTGAGGGCTCGGCCCCTCAAGCTGCGAAGAATTCCGCACGTTTGGGGCGGTGCGATGCCGGACTGACTCGCGCCGTTTTTGGCGCCGGTCGGCGGACATCGCACCGATTGCGGAGACTCCCGCCCCTGATCTCCACATTTATGCTAGAAACACAAAAGCTGCTACAGTTGAACTTTAATATCAGCCAAAGAGCTTTCAGCAAAATGGCAGTGACAAAGTTTCACAGGCCTCAAATCCCAGTTTCCAAACGCTTCCAAGCCACTCATCCCAGTTTTACATTCCCGAGGCAACACGGCATTACACTTTTATTTGCCGCATCCTGCTAATATCTTAAAAAACACTGGGCGCGATTCTCTGAAATGGAGACCGAGTGTTCACGCATGCGTGGTTGCCGTCCTCTCCGAGTCCGCCCCGCAAGAAGATGTCTGACGGATCTTGCGGGACTGCGGAAGAAAGGAGGTCCTCCTTCAGAGAGGCCGGCCCGATGATCGGTGGGCACCGATCGCGGGCCAGACCCCATTTGAGGCCCCCCCGGAGCAGGATCCCCCCTCGCTCCCCCCCCGCAGGCCGCCCCCCAGTGTTCCCGCGCAGTTCCCGCCGGCAGCGACCAGGTGTGGACAGCGCCGGGGGGGAACCCGCCGTTTTGGGCAGGCCGCTCGGCCCATCCTGCACTGAAAATCGCGGGGGTACCGGTGAATCGCCATTTTGGCTGTCTCGGGCGACTCACTGGACCGCGCCGTGCAAAATGCGATTGTACCGATCTGGCCGCTTCCGTGAATCGCGGGAGGGAGTCGGACCGGCGTCACGGGAAGATTTGGCGACCCAGGCGATTCTCCAAACCGGCGCGGGAGCGGAGAATCGCGCCGATGATGTCAACATTTTATTTTTAAACTGCCAACTATTATAAAAACTATTGGGCTGGATTCTCCATTCCTGAGGCAAAGTGCCGACGCCAATGGAGGACCCGTGGTGTTTAACGATAGGAAAATCGGCGTAAATCCTCTCACCGATTCCGGTACCGGTGAGGGCCTAGCATCGCGTGAAACACCCGCGGATCGCACGGAGAATGGCCGGAGAATCGTCGGGTCCGGGCCGCGTATGCGCAGGACTGACAAGCTGCAGCCACGAGCACCTACACCCCCATCGGTCGTGCAGGGAAACATGGCGTCAGCCATGCTGGACCGCGTACCCACCCACCCCGACCCCACAGCTCACCCCTTGGCCACCCCCCACCACTCGCCCCAGCCCTAGCAGAAGCCCCCTGGGCAGCTGCACGGATCTCGGCCGAGTGTGGCGCCGTTGGATACTGTCCGCAGTCAGCACGTTGGGTTCCTGACCGTTGAAACCACATGTGGCCTGCGCCATCGGGAACTCGGCTCATCGGAGGCGGAGCACCACGGGTGGGCCAGCTGATGATGCGCCGCCAGCATTGTGGCTGCGCATGGCGCAGCCCGATGATGCTGATTTGGGGAGGGCAGAGCATCATGAACCAGTGTCAAATCGGTGCCTGCCCCATTCTCCGCTCGATCACCGTTCCCGATTTCGGCGTCATGTTACGGAGAATTCCGCCCAACGTGTCTTGCTTTTTCCAAACAACAATCTATGGTTTTAGTGAGGTATGTGCTGCCAAAATAGCAGCTTAATGGTACAGGTTTTTAGCAACGCCTCGCTATCTTTCACTCCCTTTCCATTTAGGTTTCACTTGATGCCTGCTGGGTATCAACACTTAGGAACCAAACCATGTAACAGGAACACAAAGGGCTGGATTCTCCGGACCCCGACGCCAAAATCGCGTTCGGTAACGGGGCGGAGAATCCAGTTTCCCGCACGAAATCGGGGCCAGTGCCGATTCAGCGATACTCCGCCCCCCCCCCGAAAAGCGGCGTACTCGGGGAGAATGGCGCGCCGATTATCAACCACCAGTCGGGGGCGGGCTGATCGGAGGACAAGGGGGCCTCATCCGGGACTGGGATATTTTTGAGCGGGCCGTCGGGTTCGGGAGCGTGGCCGATCGGGGCCATTATTTCCGCAGACCATGTCCGCGGTCTGAGTCCGCCATGGAGCACGGCACGGCCGCTGGAGGCCGCCGCCATGCGCATGTGCGGCCTCTGACCGTATCTGCAGCTGGAGCTGCGAGCTCCACAACAGCTCCCTGCTAGCCCCCTCCAAGGCTGTGAATCTGTAGCTTTTTGACGCCAGTTTTTCTGGCATAAAAGACCACAGTTTTTACGACGGCGTGGGGACATAGTCCTTGAAACTCAGAATCCATCCCAAAATTTTCCTCAAGAAATTGAGCCTTATACAATATACATATTATATATAATCCAGTCCAGAAAGACCATCAGTGCCGAAACATACTGAACAACATTTATGGAAGGGGAGCAATGGGCCAATGCAGAGAGTCAGGGAGGGTGTGGGGTATCAAGTAGCTGGTGAAGAATCCAACATGGTCAGAGGCGTGGAGGATGTACTGATCTTAATGGCAGGACCTCAAATAAATCTGGGCAGACTCTCACGCAATACCTGACCTAATTGACTGCCTACAGTGAGGCCACAGGAAGACTCTCAGTAATCAGTTGAAGAGACAGGGGAGGAAGCCTCAATTCTCAGTTGAGGGTTGGGGGGTGGGTCAAAGGAAGAATTAGTCAATGATGGGATGATTCGTTACCTTTACGTTGGTTCAGTCAGAAATTAAGGCAGTAATTAGGAGGACAAAGGTTGGGTCTGACATCTTGACAGCCAATAGGAGGTTGGGGTGACTGAGGTTGTCAGCTTAAGGACTATTTTCAGGGCTTGGCGGGGGGACCTCCTGCTTTGCCTTCGTGCATAAGGAGTTCTAAAGGAAGCATTTCTTTAAAAAGAACCTTAGGCAGTCAGACCTCCCACCTTACATCCTTTGCCAGGCATCTATTAACATGACCCTCCCACAAGCTTCAAATAATTTTACTTTGTGATGCCATCTTTGAATGTTAATGAGGTGCCCACCAGGCTTCTGTATGAAAAGCTATGGCCTAATTTGGTGCAGCAAACTATAAATGGCCAGTAATGAGAGGGGGTTGCTCGTTCTGGATAATTAGACTCCACCTTTTCCATCAGTCAGAGGGTAGGGAATTATAAAATTAAGGCCAATGTTTCTCAAACTCACATGGGTACGAAGTATGAAATATATATTTAACATAGCTACACGCACTGGCAGAAGCTACATTACATTGCTTTAATCGGCAAGTAAGATGATGAGCTGGATTCCCCGCTTCCCGTGCCAGGTGTTTCTTGGCGGCACGCCGTTCGCTGGTGGAAGGATTCTCTACTCCCATCGCTTGTCAATGGGATTTCCCATTGAAGCCACTCCACGCCACCAGGAAACCTGTAAGTGGCAGTGCACTGCCAGCAGAAAAAGAGTATCGCAATGGCCAGAGAATTCTGGCCAATGTCTTTTGACCTTAGAGAATATATCATAGAATCCCTACAGTACAGAAGGCGGCAATTCGGCCCATCAAGTCTGCACCAACCCTTTGAAAGAGCAGCCTACACAGGCCAATCTCTCTCCCTATGCCTGTAACCCCAACTAAGGAAAATTTATCATGGCCAATCCACCTAACCTGCACATCTTTGAACTGTGGGAGGAAACCGGAGCACCAGCTGGAAATCCACGTAGACACGGGGAGAATGTGCAAACTCCACACAGACAGTGACCCAATGTCGGAATTGAACCCGGCTCTCTGATGCAGCGAGGCAGCAGTGCTAACCACTCTGCCATCAGTAACTCATGCAGATTTATCAGAAGTGTAAGTGAGCTGATGTCGCAGCTATTTTATGTTCAGCAGGATTTCCCTTTTCTGTTATCCTACTCATGCATAACAACTTCTGAACTGGAATTTATTTGGGTTATTTCGCATGAATCCTTCATGAAATGGTCAAACGCAACAGCAAAAAAAATGCGAAGCACCAAATTGTAAACAGTGCTATTACAAGGATTTTCAGAAATTGTTAGAAACATATCCTATTCTTCTGTTACAGAATCACAACCACAGCCGCATGTATGATGGACCTGAGGAGGTATCCTTTGGATGAACAGAACTGCACACTTGAAATAGAAAGCTGTAAGTTTTCCCAATGTGTTCATTGCTTCATTGTAAAGCAGCAACGATTGATGTCAAGTTATTGCATTATGATGAATGAAACAACCAATTAATAGAAAATAGACTGTTAATACTAATCACTTCTGCTGTAGTCTGATGCCACAATATCAGGAGATTTGATTGGAAATCTATACCTTAGATGACATTTGCACAGACTTTCTCCTTGCCAACCTCAATGTTCAGCAGATGAAGGATGCAGGTTTGGCTATAGTTCAAATCCAGCTCACACACAGCTGTTCAAAGTACAGAAGCTTTCACAGTCACAAAATGCATTTAAAAAGAAATGTAATCATTTCATTTTATTAACATTTTTTAACCTCTTTTCATTGGTTGATCAATTGGCATTGAACACAATATTTCAAACTATTATAGGACAGGATTTTCCCACCCTGATGCTGGAGGGACAGGAAGTCTGGCTAGCCTCTTGTTTTGGGGTCAGAAAATCCCTCCTGCAAGTGCCCATCTATTTTATGAACAACCATAATACTAAACCTTTTGATTCGGGGAAATGGTTTTAAAGCAGCAAGCTGCAATAAGGCACAGTTTCATACAGAGGAACATGAGTAGGCTTTTCAGCATCTTGAGCGTATTCCGTCATTCAATTAGATCACGGGCGAAATTCTCCGTTATCGGCGGAAACTCCGCCGATCGGCGCAAAAAACGGCGCAAATCCCACTTGCGTCACGTCATAAAAATGGGCCGATAGTCTGCGGCCCGAAATGGGCTAGCAGCGACGTAACGGGATCCGCGCTTGCGCAGTGGTTCACGCCGTGCAGCGTCATACGCGCTGCACGGCGTGACGGCTCATAAGGCCGCGCAGCTCCCCCCCACCCGACCGGAACAGCCGACCGCAACACCCGACTTGATGGCTGGCCGTCGCTCAGCCCCGAGGTTCGAGTCACGCGATGTGGAGGCGCTCCTGGATGCGGTGGAGCAGAGGAGGGACGCCCTGTATCCCGGGCACGGCCGCAGAGTTGCCCCACGCCACAGCCGGCGTCTGTGGAGGGAGGTGGCAGAGGCCGTCACCGCTGTGGCCCTAACACCACGGACAGGCACCCAGTGCCACAAGAAGGTGAACGACCTCGTCAGAGCAGGCAGGGTGAGCGTCCCCCATATCCCCCATATCCCCTCTCCCCCAAATCCCCCCCTCCCCCATATCCCCCCTCCCCCATATCCCCCCTCCCCCATATCCCCCCTCCCCCATATCCCCCATATCCCCCCTCCCCCATATCCCCCCCTTCCCCATATCCCCCCTCCCCCATATTCCCCCCTCCCCATATCCCCCCTCCCCCATATCCCCCATATCCCCCCTCCCCCATATCCCCCCTCCCCCATATCCCCCATATCCCCCCTCCCCCATATCCCCCATATTCCCCCCTCCCCCATATCCCCCCTCCCCCATATCCCCCCTCCCCCATATTCCCCATATCCCCCCTCCCCATATCCCCCCTCCCACATATCCCCCTCCCCCATATCCCCCATATCCCCCCTCCCCCATATCCCCCATATCCCCCCTCCCCCATATCCCCCATATTCCCCCCTCCCCCATATCCCCCCTCCCCCATATCCCCCATATCCCCCATATTCCCCCCTCCCCCATATCCCCCCTCCCCCATATTCCCCATATCCCCCCTCCCCATATCCCCCCTCCCACATATCCCCCTCCCCATATCCCCCATATCCCCCCTCCCCCATATCCCCCCTCCACCATATCCCCCATATTCCCCCCTCCCCCATATCCCCCCTCCCCCATATCCCCCTCCCCCATATCCCCCCCTCCCCCATATCCCCCATATCCCCAAGTGAATCCAGCCCTAACCTTAACCTCTGCAATGCACGCGCAACCGATGGCGTGCATTCATATACCTGCCTAACACTGTTGCCTTTTACCCCTGCCACCCCCCCCCCCCCCAGGAGAAGCGCGCACACAACAATAGGGAGCATGTGAGGACTAGAGGAGGGCCCGCTGATGAGAGGCCACTGACCGTACACGAGGAAAGGGGCCTGGAACTGGCTGGCGGACCTGAGGACCGGGAGGTTGCTGATGCAGAGGTCGGGGCCCCACGAGCAAGTGAGCCACCAACAGCCCGTCCCCATATCCCCCCTCCCCTATATCCCCCTCTCCCGTATCACCTGATCACTGCCTGATGTCTAACCATGCATGCTTCATTGTGTATCGCAGGACCAAACGTCCAGGCACCCATCCCCGCAGATGCAGACCGCCCGCAGGATGCCCCTCGGAGACCACGGGAGACGGAGAGACCCGCACCCTCCAGCATGCGACGCCCGCAGGATGCCCCTCGGAGACCACGGGAGACGGAGAGACCCGCACCCTCCAGCATGCGACGCCCGCAGGATGCCCCTCGGAGACCACGGGAGACGGAGAGACCCGCACCCTCCAGCATGCGACGCCCGCAGGATGCCCCTCGGAGACCACGGGAGACGGAGAGACCCGCACCCTCCAGCATGCGACGCCCGCAGGATGCCCCTCGAAGACCACGGGAGACGGAGAGACCCGCACCCTCCAGCATGCGACGCCCGCAGGATGCCCCTCGGAGACCACGGGAGACGGAGAGACCTGGAGCAACAGGGAGACGACACCCCCGTCACGTGCGGGAGCGACCACCCAGCGATGAGGGGGGCAGCCACAGGCCCCCGTCACATCCGAGCCAGGACACCACTACCCAGGACACCACTATCCAGGACACCCCTACCCGGGACACCACTACCCAGGACACCCCTACCCGGGACACCACTACCCGGGACAGCACTACCCGGGACAGCACTACCCGGGACAGCACTACCCGGGACAGCACTACCCAGGACACCCCTACCCGGGAAGACGAAATACCGGACAGTGACTCAGAGTGGATGGGTGGAGACGAACCCCCACCCCAAAGTGCCATGGACTCAGAGTGGGACGAAGAGCACGACACAACGCCACTGCTGTCACCAACACCCTCCACCATCGCAGAAACACTCACCACGGTTGGGCACTTTAGTGATGAGGCGTCTGGTACACTCACTGGTGCGCACAACACAGCCGTCCCGGTACAGCAGGTGGAGGTAGGAGCAGCAGAGGGACCGGGCGGTCGGAGGGCAGCCCAGGCCAAGCGAACATCTGCCGCCCAGATGGATCCCGGGTTCCTGCAGTTACCACACCCACACATAGATCCGATGCAACCACCGACACGGAGACGAGCGAATAGGGTGACGGGTGGCTTGCGGCGGCTGCGGTCGCAGGTGGAGGAGTCCACCCGCATCCAGGAGCTGGGAGTGGTCCCGGTCATGCGTGCCACCCAGGCTGACACCGCACGGGTGGCGTCCGCGGTGGAGGCAATGGGTGCGACGGTGTCAGACATGGGGAACGGTTTGCGAGGCCTGGGGCCTTCCGTGCAGGCGGCGTCTGTGGCCCAGGAAATGGCTGCCCTCTCACAGGAGGCCATGAGCCAGTGCCAGCGCCAGATGGCAGAGGCGCTCAACGCCATAGCCCAGTCTCAGCACGCCATAGCCCAGTCTCAGCAGGCCATGGCCCAGTCTCAGCAGGCCATGGCCCAATCTCAGCAGGCCATAGCCCAGTCTCTGCAGGCCATGGCCCAGTCTCTGCAGGCCATGGCCCAGTCTCAGCAGGCCATCGCTGAGGGCATCGGCGCCAGTGGCCATGTGCGAGCTGGCGTCGCACTGTCGCAGACAGGGTTCGACAACCCCCTGGGCTCCATGGCTGCAAACCTGCAGACCCCTGTCGATACCAGCACGGGCCTCCAGGACTGGCAGCGCCAGATGTCGGGGGCGCGTCGGATGGCCAGTCCGTTCGCATCCCCCACCCATGTAGAGGCCTGGGGGCCATCGGGCACCCCGAGGGAGGAGGAGGTGGTGTGGTCCGTCCCGGCTCCCTCTGTAGGGGAGGTCCCGGTACACCGCGACACCTCGGACTCCCCCCCTTCCGTCCCAGGTGCATCGGGTGGGCAATGGGCAGGACAGGCTGGCAGCTCGCCATCCAAGTTGCCCGGGCCGCAGCCTGGCCCATCTAGGCCAGGACGCCCCAGGAAACGGCCGCCAAAGGGATCCAGTGTCAGAGGGCAGGAATCACAGGAGTCCACCTCCAGTTCTGCTGTACCGTCTGGGGAACCACGTAGACGTAGTCAAAGGGCCCGTAAGGCCAAACAATTAGACACTGAGTAAGTTGGCACGGGTGCAGGGCACAGATGAGTTTTAGGCGCTAGGGCACGTGCATGAACTCCTTTGGTTATTAAAGTCAATGTTACACCTACCGAAGCTGCCTTTGTGCTCTGTCCAAAGTGTGCGGGGGTGTCATGTACGTTGAGCGCAAGTGTGTGTGTGAGGGGTGGTCTTACCTCAGCCCCAGGTGAGTCTGCCCCCTTCCCCCTGGGCCGCCATCAACATCCCCCGGGCAGAGGACGGGACCGTGCGCTGCAGTGTCACAGCCGCATGCAGGGATGGTCCGGGTGGATGGTGGTACTGTGGCCATGGGTCAGACATAGTCCAACGATGTAGAGCCAGGAGCTCATCGGAGGCGGGTTGTCATCATTCTCCATGGCCTGCGATAGACACGCGTCCACCCGCAACTGGGTGAGCCCGGCCCGTTGTGCCGCCGGTGGATCGGCAATTGGGAGTGGGGGGGTGGTGTGCATGCGGGTGGGGTGTGTGGGGTTGGGGAGGGGGGTGAGGGTGCTGGGTGGGTGGATGGGTGGGGGGTGTGGGTGGTCGGCTGTTGTCATGGTGTGCGGTCTGTGGCCATACTACCCGATTCCCACGCCCATCTAGTCAGTGAAGCGGGCGTCTATCAGTCTGTCCCGTGCCCGCTGGGCCAGCCGGTAATGGTGGACAGCCACCCGTCTGTGTCTACCCCGTCTGCCCTGACCATTGCCCCCATCCCCCTCATCTGGGGAGGACTGGGCCTCTTCCTGCTGCTCCTCCACTCCGCCCTCCTCTGCCTGCGGCACATCGCCCCTCTGCTGGGCTATGTTGTGCAGGACGCAGCACACCACAATGATGCGGCCGACCCTATCTGACCGATACTGGAGGGCGCCCCCAGAGAGGTCCAGGCACCTGAAACGCATCTTCAGCACGCCAAAGCACCTCTCGATCACTCCCCTTGTCGCTACATGGGCATCATTGTAGCGGTTCTCCGCCTCATTGCGTGGCCTCCGTATAGGCGTCATCAGCCACGATCGCAATGGGTAGCCCCTGTCGCCCAGCAACCAGCCCCTCAGCCGGGGATGGCGTCCCTCGTACATGCCGGGGATGGATGACCGCGACAACACGAATGAGTCGTGTACACTGCCTGGGTGACGGGCGCAGACGTGCAGGATCATCACGCGGTGGTCGCAGACCACCTGTACGTTCATCGAATAGGTCCCCTTCCTATTAGTGAACACGGCCCTGTTATCTGCAGGTGGCCGCACGGCGACGTGCATCCCATCGATCGCGCCCTGGACCATGGGGAACCCGGCAATGGCAGAGAAGCCCACGGCCCGGGCATCTTGGCTGGCCCAGTCCACGGGGAAGCGGATGTAGCGGTGCGCCATGGCATAAAGGGCATCTGTCACTGCCCGGATGCACCGATGCACCGATGTCTGCGATATGCCGGACAGGTCCCCACTCGGTGCCTGGAATGACCCCGTTGCATAAAAGTTCAGGGCCACCGTAACCTTGACGGACACGGGGAGAGGGTGTCCCCCGCCAGTGCCACGCGGTGACAGGTGTGCCAGCAGGTGGCAGATGTGTGCCACGGTTTCCCGGCTCATCCGGAGTCTCCTCCTGCATTCCCGGTCCGTGAGGTCCTGGTATGACTGCCGGGGCCGGTACACACGGGGCGCCCTCGGGTGCCTCCGTTGCCGTGGGGCCGCGACGTCC
This sequence comes from Scyliorhinus torazame, assembly GCF_047496885.1. Taxonomy (NCBI): domain Eukaryota; kingdom Metazoa; phylum Chordata; class Chondrichthyes; order Carcharhiniformes; family Scyliorhinidae; genus Scyliorhinus; species Scyliorhinus torazame. Next base: position 197,593,472 of record NC_092709.1, read on the forward strand.
TCCTCCCCCTCCTCGTCCTGTCGGTCAGGTGTCCCTCCAGCCTGGGCGGCTGCCGCCTGCCCCTCTGCGGCAGCCTGCGCCGCCTCTCTGGCACGCTCCTCCTCCTCCTCCTCCTCCTCCTCCTCCTCATCCAGGGCAACATAGACATGAGCGGCTGCCACCACGGCGGCCAACATCGCTGGATGGTCTGAAAACATGACGGCCTGGTGGGGGGGAGGGGAACGACGACATGTCATCATTGCCCATATCCCCTCCTCCCCCCAGCCAGGTGGCATGGACCGCATGGGTCCAACTGTTGGAGGCTGGCACCTGGCCAGGTGGACCAACTCATTTGCCCTCCCATCACCCACCCCGGCACGGACCCCCCCCCCCCCCCCCAACCTCCACCCCGGCACGGACCCCCTCCCCAACACCCACCCCAGCACGGACCCCCCCCCAACCTCCACCCCGGCACGGACCCCCTCCCCAACCTCCACCCCGGCACGGACCCCCTCCGGCAACCTCCACCCCGGCACGGACCCCCTCCCCAACCCCCAACCTCCACCCCAGCACGGACCCCCCCCCAACCTCCACCCCGGCACGGACCCCCTCCCCAACCTCCACCCCGGCACGGACCCCCTCCCCAACCCCCAACCTCCACCCCAGCACGGACCCCCCCCCCCAACCTCCACCCCGGCACGGACCCCCTCCACAACCCCCAACCTCCACCCCGGCACGGACCCCCTCCCGGCACTCCCCCGGAGCCCAGCCTACTCTAACCACCCCCCCCCCCCCCCCCCCGCCGCACACACACACAAGCCGAGACACACCTCTCCTCAGGCAATCAGTCTGCGGCCACGCCATTTCCTGCCCAGAGCCAACCCCCCCAGGCCGTCACTCACCTCCTCGCTGGTCGGCGTGAGCCTGGAGCACCGGGTCACGCCGATGAAAAGGAGGTTTGATTCACGTCGACGTGAACGGTCATCACGTCGACGGGACTTCGGCCCATCCAGAAGGGAGAATATCGGCAGGCCGAAAATCGGCTGCCTTGCGCAGACCCGTGACATTCTCCGCGGCAGCGGCGCCATTAACGCCCCGCCGACTTTTCTCCCTTCGGAGACTTCGGCGGGGGCGGGGGCGGGGTTCACGGCGGCCAACGGCCATTCTCCGACCCGGCGGGGGGTCGGAGAATGACGCCCCACATGTCTGAACTCCATTAATTATCTGCTTTTCCTCCATATCCCTGAATACTCACAATAAAAAAATTACCGATCTTAGTCTTGAAATTTTTAATTGTTCCAGTATCCGCATCCGTTGGGGAATGAATTCCAGATGCACTTTGCTTTGTGTGAAAATCTGTTTCCAGATTTCACTCCGAAATGGCACACTCTGAATATTAGATAATGCCATCTTTTTGATCTGAATTGTACCATCAGAGGAAATAGTTTCTCTGGAACAATCAAATCCATTATCATTTTAGTAGGAAAAATGTGGAGAGGCAATATAAAATAGAATATTATTCTAAGAAGGATATATGAGCAGTGGGACCTGGAGACATTTATACAAATCACTGAAGGTGGTAGAACAGGTTGAGTAAGTGGTTAATAAAGCACACAGATCCTGGGTATTATAAACAGGGCTGTAGAGCACAAAAGCAAGGAATTTATAATAAACCTATATAAAATTCTGGTTCAGCCTCACCTGGAATATTGTAACTATTTCAGTTTAGGAATGATATGAAGGCATTACAAAGGGTGCAGAAAAGATTCATGAGAAATTTTCCAGGGATGAACATAGATTGGAGAAGCTAGAGTTATTTGTCTTGGAAAAGAAGAGATTAAGAGGAGTATTCAAAAACATGAGGGGTGGGATTGTCCACTGGTTCTGCAGAGTGACACCGGCTGTATGGGTGCCCCCACCGCCCCACCACCCCACCCTCTGCCACCCCCCCCCCCCCACCCCCAATAACTAAACTGTGCCCTGCACCTGTGCCAACTTAACTGGTGTCTAACGTTCTGGCCTTACAGGCCCTAACGCTACGTCTAAGTGCTTCCCCAGGTGGTACAGCAGGAGTGGAGGCGGCCTGCTGTGATGCCCGCGTTGCGACCTGGGTCCCCGTTGGCGGGCGGCTTCTGGGCAACCAGGCCTGGATGAGCCCAGCAGCTGTTTGAGTATCTGCCACCTTGTTCTGCCTGCTGCCCACCAGATGCGCCAGAGACAGGAGGGGGGAGGTCCAAGGTGCTGAGGTGTTCCAGCACCTCCCCTACGGGAGTCATCGGCATGGACCCCGTCACCTCCTCCTTTCTAGGGATGCATGATGGGCCCCGGGCTACTCCATGGCACGGGAGTGCGAGCTGAGCTATCCCCTGAGGCTACACCATCTCCTGGCGCTGCCAGTCCTGGAGGCCCGCTCTGGTCTCGTTCAGGGTCCGCACGCTCACGGCCATGGAGCACAGGGAGTGGGCCACCTTCACCTGGGACTGTGCCACATCATTCATTGACTGTGCCATCACCTTCTGGGTCTGTGTTACATCAGCCAGTGATGGTGCCATCTCCCTCTGTGTCTGCGCCGTGATGGCCAGCGCCTGGGCAATGCCACCGACGTTCCCAGCCAAGGCCTGCTGAGACTGGGCCACACTCAGGAGCACCTCTGTGATGTCCAGGTGGCTCTGGCACATGATTGCCTGTGAGATGACAACCCTGCCCTGGGCCTCTGCCAGCACCTGCACAGAATCCCGCAGGTCTTGGACATTCTGACCCATGGCCAAAACCGTCACCTCCAATGCCTCCACTGCGGACGTCACCCTTGCGGAAATGGCCTGGGTGGCACACATTGTTGGCACCACCTCCTGCTGCTGCACGCGGATGGACTCCTCCAACTGGACCTGCAGGTACTGGATGCTCGCCGACAACCCCTCATGTAGTCCCTGGCTCTGTGACTTCATCTCCACGATCGAAGGGACTATCCGATCCAGACGCCCGAAACCCGACTGAATGGCGCTAGTCCCTGGGGTCAGCCTACCCTCCGACCATCCACCCCCTCGGGTGTTCCTACTTCCACCTGCCGTACCGGAGCAGCTGGGAGGTGAGCAACAGATAGTGTCCTAGCAGCCTCTTCACTAACAGGCCCAACCGAGGTGAGAGTTCTGGGATGGTGGAGGGTGCTGGAGATAGCTGTGATGGAAATCACTGTCATCCTCCGATCCGAGCTCCGGGGTCTCCTGAGTCTCGGGTGGAGGGCTGGTGCCCGAGCTTCTCACATCGCTGTTCGGCTTACGTGGGGGCTCTGGCTGTGGCTGATCTGGGGGCGGCGGACGTTAAATGGACCCACCCCATCAGCAGCAGGTACTATAAGACACAAGACAAGACGTATGATTAGACTTGTAGTGGGGGTGGGGGGTGGTGGGGTGGTGTAGGTTGAGGGTAATGTGGGGGTGAGTGTGGTGCAGGGGTGAGTATAGTGTGGGTGTGAGGGTGGTGGTGGGGTGAGGGTGCATGTGAGGATGGTGTGGGGGATGAGGGTAGTGTTGGTGGAGGTGAACTCCACCTTGGTGACCTCCCTTTCCTCTGGGCCGCCAACCACGTCCAGGACCCTCTGCTCTGCCACAGTAAGAGGACGCAGGTCCAGCGGCCCCCCCCCCTCCTGTCTTCTCCCACTCCCGGTAGTTGTGCTCAGCCTTCTCCTGGGGGGGAGGGTGGCGCACAGAAAACGGCAGTGTCAGACAGTCCAACGCATGGAGCACAGGGGATAGGTAGCTGGTGGCCTCAGTGGCCAGGGCACCAGGCCATGGCGGCTGGTAAGGCCGCTCCTGAGGAGATCATACAGTTTTTTTTGGCACTGCTGGCCGGTCCAGACGGCATTTCCCATGGCGCTGAGCACCTCTGTCACCAATGCCCAAGCATGCCAAAAGGTGGCAGCTAGCGGCCTCCTCTCCGGGCTGTGGTATAAGGTTATCGCCCTCTCCTGCATGCCATCCAGGAGGGCCTCAATCTTTGTGTCCATGAAACTTGGGGCCGCATGTTTTACTGCCATCTTGTTGGCTGGGATGGTGTGTGTGGGGACTGAAGTGTGTATATGTAGCTGCAGCTTGTCAGCCTCCTGAGTCTCAATCGCGAAACCAGCAAATCCTGCACCATTTCTCATTAGAATCAATTGTGTTCCACGTGGTGCATGTGCTAGCCCCTTAACAGTAGCAGAATCGCTCCAGGTGCTGTCATGTTTTGCTATCATGAAAGTCCTCAAATTTTGCGTTGGCATTCACACTTAGTCTCAGAAATGGAGATTCCCGCCCGAGGCATCTGGACAGAGTATATAGGGAAACACTATTCCCACTGGCAGGAGGATTAAGAGCCCAACGGCACCAATTTAAAATGTTATGATTTTACAGGTGGGAAGTGTTGTGCAAAACAAATCCCAAAGGGAAACATGACAAGCTATCACAACTCTTTTTCTTGTATTTTTACCACAAGAAGATATGTCTACTGAATCCAGAAGCCATGAATGCCCAGAACATTTTTGGAGATTTCAAATATTAAATTAAAATATTATTAACAAATGTAAGCAAAATTAAACACACAAGATTACATTTACACAGTTAAAATTAGCAGAATAGGGCCGCACAATGGTTAACACTGCTGCCTCACAGCGCCAAAAACCCGGGTTCAATTCCGGCCTTGGGTGACTGTCTCTGTGGAGTTTGCACGTTCTCCTTCTGTCTGCATGGGTTTCCTCTGGGTGCTCTGGTTTCCTCCCACGGTTCAAAGATGTGCAGGTTAGGTGGATCGGTCGTGTTAAATTGCCCCTTTGTGTTCAAAAGGTTACGTGGGGTTACTGGGTTATGGGGATAGGTTGGGGGGTTAGCCTAGGTAGGGTGCTCTTTCCCATGGTCAGTGCAGACTCAATGGGCCAAATGCCCTCCTTCTGCACTGTAGGGATTCTGTGATGAAAATTAGACTGACAGGACATTCCCCAAAAAGGCTTTCCGATGTGGTTCGACTTAGAAATAAACACCCCTGAGGCAACAAAACCGTATAAATATTTAATCTGTAAAAAATACCAGTAACTTTACTATAAGGCAACCCAATTGTTGCAGTAGGGGAGTTATATCACTGAGCTCCTCGCTCTATCACACTCTGTTGTTGAAATACAAAAAAACTTTGAAACCAAACTGTGCTTTCTGAAAAAAGCAGATACTTTTCTGGACTAGTTGAAGCTCACTTTCTCTCTTCCAGTACAGAGCACACTCCAGGAAGTCTTACATGGCCACTCCCAACACAACTCCCAACCTCTCTCTAAGTAGTTCTTTCCTCTTTCATCTTTATTCCATTGTCCTTCCCCTTCTTTGAAATTTTCTTTTCCAAGAATCGAAAAATACTTTATGTTTTCCCTTTTTCCTCTCTAAAAATAAAATTTTGTAACCTGGTGTTATCTTTTTATGACCTTCTCCAAATTGTAAACCGCTTTTACATCCCATATGGGATTCAACAGCTAAAAGTCCAATTCCTCCCTTAACTCCAAATGCAAATTTCTAACCAATGTTTATTTACTTATAGAAAACCCAGCTTGGCCATATTTACTTCAAGTGGATGCCTTTGGCACCCAGACTTTTTTGATGTGCTCACCCTGCAGACAGGCTGACTCCAGTTTAATTAAATTAGTCACACACACAGACACAAGCCTACTTCACAAAATAATGCAATAAACCCCCAAAATATTTTGGAAGTACCATCTTTCTTCACAAAAGTTATGAGCAAAAGAAGCAATTCCTTACACATCATATTTGTAATGTACAGTCTGAGGAGGCAAATTCAATCGAGGCCTCAAAAGAGAATTGAATAATTATTGGAAGAGAAAAGACTGCATGGCCATAGGGAAAAGGCATTGAATTGGAACGAGATGAGCTGATCTTGCAGACATCTCATGGACACAATGGACCAAATGGTCTCTTCTTGTGCTCTAACCATTCTAATAATCTGTATGTTTTCTGGTAGCATCATGCTGGAAGTAGAGGGAATGGTAGAGCCATGGTATTAGAGGCTGCTAGGGTAGAAAGTGAGACGGCGAACCCGATCATGGCTCTGGGAGGGAAGGTAGAGGAGGGGGTAAAAGTGTGGGTAATGGAATGGACACAGTTGAAGACGTTGTCGCCAATGGTGGAGGGGAATCCTCAGAGGAGGACAAAGAAAAGCACAATAGAAAGTATGAAAGGTAGCATATTCAGAAATGATCCATTCTCTAGGTGCATTTGCTTTGGTTTATTGTGCCACTTCCACCCGCTTTGATCATCTTCCCTATAATCATTTAATCTCTCCCTCATTCCGCTCTATCACACACCTAAACTTCTGCATGGATTTTTTTTCTTCTATTCCCCTTTCTCTGCCTTTTTACTTCTTTAAAACTTGTTACTTTTTCATGTTTTCAGTCTGAATAAAAGATCAACCTGAAAACTCAGTTTCTACCTGCACAGATGCTGACCCGCCTGCTGAGTACTTCCAGCATTTTCTGTATTCATTTTAGATTTGCAGAATCCTTAGTAATTTGCTTATGTACATTGTAAGTCTGATTTGAGACCATGCTGTACTTAATCTCCATTTGATGTCAAATGCAAAGGAATTGGGACTCCCTCCTCTGGTGGCCTAATACCATTCCTGTGAAAAGTCAATTCAGGACATGACAACAAGACTTATGCTGCAGCTTTAGTATTACAGTGAAGAGGACTATTCACAGCAGTGCTAACATTGCAGTGCAAACAGAGTCAGATGATCATTTTCAGTAAATGGCAGAGCAAACCCTGATCAAATCCTACAGTGCCTAATGGATGACTGAGCAGATCCCCAAACCAAGGTTCCCCATCTGCCTGTGGTCTTATTTTGTTGCAAACAATTGAAATTCTTTTACAAGCAAGCCAAGTAGGGTAAATTAAACTGAAATAAAAAAACAAATATCTTTGGGCAGAAATGCTCATCTCCTCCTCTTGTCTTTGACCATTATTATTATTATTATTATTAGAAGTTCTGTCTCACCGATGTAAAAAATATTTACATTTGCCTTTTCTGTCAGCACAGAGATGAACTAATTTGATTACTGTTGGTCTGGTAACCTATACGCTATGGACGATTTAATATGCTTATACTAACACAGTACCCTCTGTTGTTTTAACAAGGATGTTAATCCTGTTTAAATAGGTGTTAATCCTGTTTAACTAAATGTATTAATGTCTCTGTGAAAATAGGGGAAAGAAGAATTTTCTACCTATGCATTAAATGTTTGTACAATAAAAATCAGTAATCTAATCTATGGTGTGTTGGATGGGGGTAAAGGATCATTGAATTAAAGAATAACAGAAATTTACAACCCAGAAGGAAGACATGAGGGCGGCACGGTGGCACAGTTGGTTAGCTCTGCTGCCTCACAGCACCAGAGTCCAGGGTTCAATTCCGGTCTTGGGTGTCTGTCTGTGTGGAGTTTACATTTTCACCCCATGTCTGTGTGGGTTTCCTCCGGGTGCTCTGGTTTCCTCCCATCGTTCAAAGAAGTGCAGATTATGTGGATTGGCCATGCTAAATTTCCCGTTAGTGACCAAAGATTGTGTAGGTTAAATGAGGTTACGGGGTTACGGGGATAGGGTGGGGGAGTGGGCCTAGGTATAGTGCTCTTTCAGAGGGTCAGTGCAGGCTCAATGTGCTGAATGGCCTCCTCCTGCTCTGTAGGAATTCTATGGTACTGTGGCCCATTGTGTCCTTTCCATCCACCATAATTCCACTTTACAGCTTTTGGTCCATAGCCTATAGGTTACCACACGCAACTGCTTATCCAAGGGTTTTTCAAATGCAATGAGTGTTTCTAACTTCACCACTATTTCAGGCAATGAGTTCCCAATGCCCACTACCCTCTGGGTGAAAACATTGAACCAGGGGTATAGGCCTTCATATCCGCCTCACCGAGGCCCATCATCATTTTATATACTTTAATTAGGTCTCCCCTCTCCTTCCCTGTTCCAAAGAAAATAGCACCAGCCGATCTAATCTTTCCTCACATGTAAAATTCTCCAATCCAGGCAACTGCCTTGTAAATCTCATCTGTACCTGCTCTGGTACAATAACATTTTCCCTACATTGTGGCGACAAGAACAGTATGCAGTACTCCAACTTTGGCCTCACTAGTGTTTTATAGATGTCCAGTATAACCACTTGGCTCTTGTATTCTATGCATCAGCTTTAAAGAAAAGTATCCCATAATAAAAACATAAAATGCTGGAAAAACTCAGCAGACGTGGCAGCACCTGTGGAGAGGGAAACAGATTAACGTCTTAAGTCCATAAGACTTCTTCAGAGCTCTGTTCCTTTACGTATGTATTCCCTTGTCTTGATGCCTTCCCCAAATACATTATCTCACACTTCTCCAGACTGAACTTAATTTGCCCCTGTTCTGCCCACCTGAGCAGCCCATTGATATATTCCTGCGCTCTCTAGCTTTCTACCAAACACCCAATCTTTATTTTGCCTGAATTATTCTTAATCATAACTCCCATCCCAAGTCCAAATCATTGATATACACCACAAAAAGCAAGGGAGTGCTGTAGTATCCCATTGAAAACCACACAAACACCCATTGACTATTACCCTTTGCTTCCTGTCTCTGGGGCAATTTGGATCCACCTTACCACTGAGTTCAAAAGAATTTGAGGCTCCCATGACTAATTTCGGGGGTGTCCCGTAAATCCGAAGGGCATCTTTTTTTATCACTAACATCACTATTGTAATTAATCTCATTTGATTTTCAGGGTTGTTACGATCCAAGACCAGACCCCAACAATGGCTCGAATATTGGACTGAAACCTCAATATTTTAGTTTATTTGTAAGACTGTGTGGAAAGAATAATTTGCTCCAGGAGTGATTGCATGAAAAAATAGGGCTTTGGTATTTCTAAAACAAAACTTTATTATAAATACAATATTAAGGGCAGCACGGTGGTCCAGTGGTTAGCACTGCTGACTCAGGCGCTGAGGTCCCAGGTTCGATCCTGGCTCTGAGTCACTGTGTGGAGTTTGCACATTCTCCCCATGTTTGCATGTTGTTTCACCCCCACAACCCAAAGATGTGCAGGGTAGGTGGATTGGCCATGCTAAATTGCCCCTTAATTGGAAAAAATGAATTTGATACTCTAAATTTATGAAATAAATAAATAAATATAAATACAGTATTAAACTTTTAACTTCATTCCAAAAAGGAACAGCTTACAATTACCCCTTAACACAACTATACAATTTCCCATTCAACAACAAGAAAGGAAACATACAGCTCTTAATCCAGCTTAAAATTAGCAGGACATAGAGTAATACTTTCTTTATAAAACAGATTTGGCTCCAGTTAGAAGAAGCCATTCACACTCTGGCTGAATGTCTTCAAATAACTGCATCAACTAGGTTGCTTCAGTCTCTTCCTTGTCTTCAGACAAGAATGCCCTGCTTTAAAATATTAATTACTCTTTCTTTCTTTCTTTTAACTATCCTACTTGGAAAGAATTACGGACTCAGAGTCAGGCAGATCAGAACTCAGCTCCTCTCTTTCTCAAAGCTTCTCCCAAGTCCCTGCCTCTCTGCCTTTCTGAGCTCCACCCAGAAATGACCTAATCTCCCCAAGCTAGAAAACACATTGGGCGCGATCTAACCAAAAACAAATCAGAGTCCATTCTGGCCGGAATAAGTGGGGTCGTGGACTGGCAGTGCCAAGGTGGTCAGGTGGCACGACCACCTGGGGAATCTCCGATCACCTGGGATCCCCCACCAAGTACCAATGCACCTGATTCCCGTTTGCGGGGACCAGTCATAATTGATGTTTGGCTGGGGTCTCCATGGCAAGGCCGATAGATGCTGGGTGACCATTACATCCCATGACAGCATGACTAAAAGGCTTTTTAAACTCACTTAACCGTGCGAGATCGTGATGTCTCTCGAGATCTGGTTAGATCTTAAGAGGCGTAACGGCTGTCGGGAATCCCGGAGGAGGCTTCTCCTGAGATCTACCAGCCGCGTCCCGCCCCAATTCCAGCAGGATGCGGCCGGTAGATTGTGCCCATTATCTCTGCAGGCTGCAAAAACACATTAACTCCCCGGGGACTTACCCAGGCAAACCAGTCTGCATTAGCCTAGACTGATAAACACATTCCTGTGACAATTTCACTTACTGGCTGCTAAAACCACCCAGGCTCTGCAAACAGAATTCTTGTCAAACAAACGCATTCTAACCCCAGGCTTTTAACCCTTAAATTGTCCACCACATTTATAATCCAATTTCCCCAACATCGTCCAATCGTCACGGGTGTCAATTAAATTAATTTATTCTTAAGGGGGAGGTGACGGTTGGTGATCTTGTCCAATTTGCACTCCATTTACCTGTTTTGTGACTGTGCTAACTTCTGTTGAGATGAGGTTCCATGGATAGTGGCAATTTCCTAGTACCATGGAACATGTAAATAAACCTCGACAGCAGACATGACAGCTGAGTCCAATTCTATTCGGATTTGATATCCCTGAGCACACGCAGAGACATTTTTCCAGAGAAGTTAGAATAGAGTGATCAGGAACTCAAACCCTGATCTTTTACCCTCATTAACTACACTTTAGGAGGATGTGAAGGCATTGGAAAGGGTGCAGAAAAGATCCACGGGAATGGGTCCAGGCACAAGGAATTTCAGTTATGAAAATGGATTGGAGAGGTTAGCACTGTTTTCCTTAGAGAAAGGAAGGTTGAGAGATTTGACAGAGGTGCTCAAACTCATGAGGGATCTGGACAGAGTGGATAATAATGATGATAATCTTTACTAGTGTCAAAGATAAGGAGAAGCTGTTCCCATATATGAAAGAATGAAAGGGTACAGATTTTAAGTAATTAGTAAAAGAAGCAAAAGTGATGTGAGGAGAAATATTGTCATGCAGCGAGTGATTAGGGTTTGAAATGCATTGCCTGAGAGTCTGGTGGAGGAAAGTTCAATTGAAGCATTCAAAAGGGCATTAGGCAGTTGTATGAAAAGGAAGAGTGTTCAGGGTTCCAGGGTGAAGGCAGAGGAATTGCACTAGACGACTTACTCAATCCGAGAGTGCATGGCCTCCTTCTGCACTGTGACAATTCCGTGAGTCAGATGTTGAGGTCAAGATATAGCAGCCATCCCACTACCTCAGCTAAATTTAGTTAATTCACCGTTGACCCAAGGCTAAATCTGGGACTAGTCCTGCAGCCCATTGGGTATAAAAATGGATGATTTAATTGAGATGTTTAAGATGATTAAAGGAATTGATAGGATGGACGAGGCGCTGGGGGAGGGGGGGGGGGGGGCATTGGAGGGAGCAAGGTTGAGGAAGTAAGAAGAGCAAAGAACTCAGGATGAGGGACAGAAAGAGGACAGGAAGTGTTCCACGGAGCCCGGAAACAGGAGTTAGGGGAGGAGAAAGGAAACCAGGAAGAAAGTCAGTAGGAAAGGGACAGGGAGCAGAACAACTAAGGGACAATTAGAAGACATGTTCATCGAGGAGCATACACAATAAAGTACTCCAGTGAGAGGCAAATAATTGGTGGGCAGGCTGAACAACATAACAGGTTTAAAAAAAACCTTCACCAAGATGTTCATCTTATTACATTGATACAGTGCCACCTGGTGACAAATGCTAAGATTGCAGTGCGTATTTCAAAAAACAAATAGAAGCTAATTGATAGTCACGTAACATGAGGGAGCCAAGTTAAGTGAATAGGTTACATAACATCGTTTTGTTATGTTAGCATTTGTTTGGTGTTCAGCAAACTTCTTAAAAACATTAAACCAAAACAAGAGTCAGGGATCAGAACGAAGTAGAGAGTATTGACTGTCTTTTCACATTTGTTGCTCACATTTTTGTTTAATCACGAGTTTTGAAACCTGTTAATTATTTCTATCACAGTTGAAACAGTGCTATATGAATTCAGTACACCTGTGAGACAGGCTTTCAAACTTTTAACTGAGGGAGTGAGGCAAATATGTTCCACGGCAACATTTCATTAAAATTGTATTTTCAGAACAAAGCCTCAGAGGAAAAAAGATAGGGAGAGAAGGAAGGAGGCGATAGGAGGGGAGAAAGATATGGAGAGAAGGAAGGAGGCGATAGGAGGGGAGAAAGATAGGGAGAGAAGGAAGGAGGCGATAGGAGGGGAGAAAGATAGGGAGAGAAGGAAGGAGGCGATAGGAGGGGAGAAAGATAGGGAGAGAAGGACGGAGCCGATAGGAGGGGAGAAAGATAGGGAGAGAAGGAAGGAGGCGATAGGAAGGGAGAAAGATAGAGAGAGAAGGCGGAGACGATAGGAGGGGAGAAAGATAGGGAGAGAAGGAAGGAGGCGATAGGAGGGGAGAAAGATAGGGAGAGAAGGCAGGAGTCGATAGGAGGGGAGAAAGATAGGGAGAGAAGGAAGGAGGCGATAGGAGGGGAGAAAGATAGGGAGAGAGGGAAGGAGGCGATAGGAGGGGAGAAAGATAGGGAGAGAAGGAAGGAGGCGATAGGAGGGGAGAAAGATAGGGAGAGAGGGAAGGAGGCGATAGGAGGGGAGAAAGATAGGGAGAGAAGGAAGGAGGCGATAGGAGGGGAGAAAGATAGGGAGAGAAGGAAGGAGGCGATAGGAGGGGAGAAAGATAGGGAGAGAGGGAAGGCGGCGATAGGAGGGGAGAAAGATACGGAGAGAAGGAAGGAGGCGATAGGAGGGGAGAAAGATAGGGAGAGAGGGAAGGCGGCGATAGGAGGGGAGAAAGATATGGGGAGAGGGATGGCGGCATTAGGAGGGAAGAATGTAAGGGAGAGAGGGAAGGCGGCGATAGGAGGGGAGAAAGAGGGAGAGAGGGAAGGCAGCGATAGGAGGGGAGAAAGATAGGGAGAGAAGGAAGGCGGCGATAGGAGGGGAGAAAGGGAAGGCGGCGATAGGAGGGGAGAAAGATAGGGAGAGAAGGAAGGCGGCGATAGGAGGGGAGAAAGATAGGGAGAGAAGGAAGGAGGCGATAGGAGGGGAGAAATATAGGGAGAGAGGGAAGGAGGCGATAGGAGGGGAGAAAGATAGGGAGAGAGGGAAGGAGGCGATAGGAGGGGAGAAAGATAGGGAGAGAGGGAAGGAGGCGATAGGAGGGGAGAAAGATAGGGAGAGAGGGAAGGCGGCGATAGGAGGGGAGAAAGATAGGGAGAGAAGGAAGGCGGCGATAGGAGGGGAGGAAGATAGGGAGAGAAGGAAGGCGGCGATAGGAGGGGAGAAAGATAGGGAGAGAAGGAAGGAGGCGATAGGAGGGGAGAAAGATAGGGAGAGAGGGAAGGCGGCGATAGGAGGGCAGAAAGATAGGGAGAAAGGGAAGGCGGCGATAGGAGGGGAGAAAGATAGGGAGAGAAGGAAGGAGGCGATAGGAGGGGAGAAAGATAGGGAGAGAAGGAAGGCGGCGATAGGAGGGGAGAAAGATAGGGAGAGAAGGAAGGAGGCGATAGGAGGGGAGAAATATAGGGAGAGAGGGAAGGAGGCGATAGGAGGGGAGAAAGATAGGGAGAGGGGAAGGAGGCGATAGGAGGGGAGAAAGATAGGGAGAGAGGGAAGGCGGCGATAGGAGGGGAGAAAGATAGGGAGAGAGGGAAGGCGGCGATAGGAGGGGAGAAAGATAGGGAGAGAGGGTAGGAGGCGAAAAGAGGGGAGAAAGATAAGGAGAGAGGGTAGGAGGCGATAGGAGGAGAAAAGATAGGGAGAGAGGGTAGGAGGCGAAAAGAGGGGAGAAAGATAAGGAGAGAGGGTAAGAGGTGATAGGAGGGGAGAAAGATAGGGAGAGAGGGTAGGAGGTGAACATAACATAAGAACTAGGAGCAGGAGTAGGCCATCTGGCCCCTCGAACCTGCTCATTCAATGAGATCATGGCTGATCTTTTGTGGACTCAGCTCCACTTTCCAGCCCGGACACCATAACCCTTAATCCCTTTATTCTTCAAAAAACTATCTATCTTTATCTTTAAAACATTTAATGAAGTAGCCTCTATTGCTTCACTGGGCAGGAATTCCATAGATTCACAACCCTATGGGTGAAGAAGTTCCTCCTAAACTCAGTCCTAAATCTACTATTTTGAGGCTATGCCCCCTAGTTCTGCTTTCACCCGCCAGTGGAAACAACCTGCCCGCATCTATCCTATCTATTCCCTTCATAATTTTATATGTTTCTATAAGATCCCCCCTCATCCTTCTAAATTCCAACGAGTACAGTCCCAGTCTACTCAACCTCTTCTCATAATCTAACCCCTTCAGCTCTGGGATTAACCTAGTGAATCACCTTTGCACACCCTCCAGCACCAGTACATCCTTTCTCAAGTAAGGAGGCCAAAACTGAACACAATACTCCAGGTGTGGCCTCACTAACACCTTACACAATTGCAGCATAACCTCCCTAGTCTTAAACTCCATCCCTCTAGCAATGAAGGACAAAATTCCATTTGCCTTCTTAATCACCTGTTGCACCTGTAAACCAACTTTTTGTGACTCATGCACTAACACACCCAGGTCTCTCTGCACAGCAGCATGTTTTAATATTTTATCATTTAAATAATAATCCCTTTTGCTGTTATTCCTACCAAAATGGATAACCTCACATTTATCAACATTGTATTCCATCTGCCAGACCCGAGCCCATTCACTTAGCCCATCCAAATCCCTCTGCAGACTTCCAGTATCCTCTGCACTGTTTGCTTTACCACTCATCTTAGTGTCGTCTGCAAATTTGGACACATTGCCCTTGGTCCCCAACGCCAAATCATCTATGCAAATTGTGAAAATTTGTGGGCCCAACACTGATCCCTGAGGGACACCACTAGCTACTAATTGCCAACCAGAGAAACACCCATTAATCCCCACTCTTTGCTTTCTATTGATTAACCAATCCTCTATCCATGCTACTACTTTACCCTTAATGCCATGCATCTTTATCTTATGCAGCAACCTTTTGTGTGGCACCTTGTCAAAGATTTTCTGGAAATCCAGATATACCACATCCATTGGCTCCCCATTATCTACCGCACTGGTAATGTCCTCAAAAAATTCCACTAAATTAGTTAGGCACAACCTGCCCTTTATGAACCCATGCTGCGTCTGCCCAACGGGACAATTTCCATCCAGATGCCTCGCTATTTCTTCCTTGATGATAGATTCCAGCATCTTCCCTACTACCGAAGTTAAGCTCACTGGCCTATGATTACCCGCTTTCTGCCTACCTCCTTTTTTAAACAGTGGTGTCACGTTTGCTAATTTCCAATCCGCCGGGACCACCCCAGAGTCTAGTGAATTTTGGTAAATTATCACTAGTGCATTTGCAATTTCCCTAGCCATCTCTTTTAGCACTTTGAGATGCATTCCATCAAGACCAGGAGACTTGTCTACCTTTAGCCCCATTAGCTTGCCCATCACTACCTCCTTGGTGATAACAATCCTCTCAGGGTCCTCACCTGTCATAGCCTCATTTGTTTTTTGTTGTTTTTAATTTTTTTAATTCTCCTCCTTTTTCACGTTTTCTCCCACATTTACACCCATCAACAATAATCAGCAAGATATGTCAGTCCCCATAATAACAACGATCCCATCCGCCCACCAACCCCCAAACCTCAACCCGCATGTTTACATAAACAAATGACAAAAAGGAATCAGGGATTACCCGTCTTCACCCATAATCTACATGGCTCTCCAACCACCCAGCCCCCCCACCCAACCAACGCCATCCAGCCTCTAAGAGAGTACCGTGCATGATACCCCGCAGTTGTACCCCCCCCCCCCCATGTCTCCAGCTCCTCCCGTCCACTGCCTCTTGTAAAACTCCTCCTCCCAACCTCGGTTCCCTCCCCCAACCTCGGTTCCCTCCCCTCAACTTTCCACCACGGCTAGACTACTCGGACCGTGTTCAGTCAGGCTCCGATGGCCGCAGCCCCTCCCCCCACCTCGCTCCCGTTCACTGGCTGGCTTAAACCGGCCAGCGTGGAGGCCCCCGCCCGGGTCCCTTTCCCCCTTGCCCGGCCCTAGGAAAGCCCAAAGATCCCCTTTTAGCACACAAACCCCGCATATCCACCTACACCCCAAAGAGCCCTCCTTTCGAATGAAAGTCCCGTCCCTTCCCTTGTCCAAATATATGCAACATTGGCTCCTTTAGCCTCTACCCTCGCGCGCAGTGATACAAAAAAAAAGAAGAAAATACAGTCATGAGGTTACATCGGCACATGGCCATTCCTCAATTTGTCAGTTCTGCCACAGTCCTTCTGCCTTCGCAAACTCCTCCGCTGCTTCCGCCGTTCCAAAATAAAAGTCCCTGAGCTTGTAAGTCACCCTCAGCTTCGCTGGATATACAATGCCGCACTGCACCTTGCTAATGTACAGTGCCCTCTTCACCTGGTTGAAGGCAGCCCGCCTCCTCGCCAGCTCCACCGTAAAGTCCTGGTATACACGTATACCAGCTCCAGCCCACTGCACCACCCGCTTCTGCTTGGCCCAGCTCAGGACCTTCTCCTTCACACTGTACCTACGGAAGCACAGAGTCACTGCCCTTGGCGGCTCACTCGCCTTTGGTACAGGCCTCCACGACCGATGAGCCCGATCCAGTTCATATCGGGAGGGGTCCTCCCCCTCCCCCAGTAGTTTTGCCAGCATCGCGGCAAAATACTCAATCGGCTTCGGTCCTTCAACTCCTTCGGGCAGCCCCACGACCCTCAAATTCTGTCGCCTGGATCTGTTTTCCAGATCTTCCATTTTTCCTCGCAGATTCGTGTTCGTGTCCATCACCTTCCGCATCTCCTTCCCCATCGAGGCAAGTTGATCACCGTGCTGCAATACCGTCTCCTCCACTTCCTTCAGCGCCTCCCCTTGCTCTCGCACCTCCGCCACTGCGCTCGCCACGGCCATCTTCACCGGGGAAACCGTCTCCTCCACTAGCACATTCAAAACCTCCCGCATCTCCTTCCTCACCATCTCCATACATTTCTCAATCTGTGCCAACTGCTTTTGGAATTCCGCAGCCATCACCTTAGTTAGTTCTTCAGCCGTACGCACTGCGGCCTCCCCTGGTGCTCCAGCCTCCATCTTCTTTGTTGACCCCGCGGTGACCTTTCCCCTCTCCAATGGACTTTCAGCCGCTTTTTTCCCGGCCGTTTTTTTGGTGTTTTTTGACATCCTTCTCCTTGCGCTATCTCCCGACTTTTACTGCCGTCGCTGGCCCTAGGACCGGGCGTTACTCCACGAAAATGCCGTTCTGAACGGGAGCCCTCCAATGTGTGGCTGCCTCCCGCCCGCCGTCACCGGCCATAGCCTCATTTCCATCAGTCACTGGCATGTTATTTGTGTCTTCCACTGTGAAGACCGACCCAAAAAACCTGTTCAGTTCCTCAGCCATTTCCTCATCTCATTTTATTAAATCTCCCTTCTCATCCTCTAAAGGACCAATATTTACCTTCGCCACTCTTTTTTTGTTTTGTATATTTGTAGAAACTTTTACTATCTGTTTTTATATTCTGAGCACGTTTACTCTCACAATATCAATATCACAACAGGTGATATCACAATATCACAACGGGTGATAAGAGGGGAGAAAAATAGGGAGAGAGGGTAGGAGGCGAAAAATATAGGGAGAGAGGGGAGAAGGATAGGGAGAGAGGGAAGGAGGCGATAGGAGGGGAGAAAGATAGGGAGAGAGGGTAGGAGGCGATAGGAGGGGAGAGAGGACAGGAGGCGATAGGAAGGGAGAGAGATAGAGAGAGAGGGCAGGAGGCAATAGGAGGGGAGAAAGATAGGGAGAGAGGGCAGGAGGTGAGAAATATAGGGCAAGAGGGTAGGAGGCGATAGGAGGGGAGAAAGATAGGGAGAGAGGGTAGGAGGCGCTAGGAGGGGAGAGAGGACAGGAGGCGATAGGAGGGGAGAGAGATAGAGAGAGAGGGCAGGAGGCAATAGGAGGGGAGAAAGATGGGGAGAGAGGGTAGGAGGTGATAGGAGGGGAGAAAGATAGGGAGAGAGGGTAGGAGGCGAGAAATATAGGGAGAGAGGGTAGGAGGCGATAGGAGGGGAGAAAGATAGGGAGAGAGGGAAGGAGGCGAGAAATATAGGGCGAGAGGGTAGGAGGCGATAGGAGGGGAGAAAGATAGTGAGAGAGGGAAGGCAGCGATAGGAGGGGAGAAATATAGTGAGAGAAGGAAGGCGGCAATAGGAGGGGAGAAGGATAGGGAGCAAGGGAAGGAGGCGATAGGACGGGAGAAAGATAGGGAGAGAGGGAAGGAGGCGAGAAATATAAGGAGAGAGGGTAGGAGGCGATAGGAGGGGAGAGAGATAGGGAGAGAGGGTAGGAGGCGATAGGAGGGGAGAAAGATAGTGAGCGAGGGAAGTAGGCGATAGGAGGGGAGAAAGAAACTCTAACCTCCCGGCTATCATTCATTATTTATTTTCATGATTCTCCTTTACCAAAATGTCTGCAAGAGTACTTGATAGTTTCTGCTAGGTCATGCTGTTAATTCCAGTTAATTTACCATTGGTTGTACATACCAGCACAAAGTTGTAAATTATGGCGAGCACTAAACAGATTTCCTTCACCTTTGGCCGAAAATCCTACTAATACCATGAGCTATTACATATGGTTATTTTTTGCAATGAATTTGTTTCAACTGTATTAATAAAACTGATTACCACTCTTAAATATATCAAGGAGTATTTTCGATGCAAGAAAAAAATACAGATTTGAAGGCACTGCCCAATTGTGGTAGTTCACAAATTATTTTTATGGGCTGGATATTACCTGCCTCCTCCAGGTAGGTTTACTGCGGTGGCGGGGGAGGGGAGGTGTGGTGGGATTGGGGGCGTGGCGGAGGGGGGACAGGGACACACCAGTCAACCCCACTGCCTTCCCACCTGCACCTCCCCCCCCCCCCCATAAAATGTATCCAATAAAAACTGGCAATCGGTGCAAGAGTGTCATCGTAGGGCGACCTGTGACTGCAACCGTGACTACTGTGACAGGCAACTCACAACTGTGAGGGTGTAACAAATGATACTGTGCACTTACACACTTGGTCAGCAGCCTCCTTTCATCAGGGGTGGCAGAGGTGCCTTAATAGGCCCTTTAACAAGCCTAATTGGCTACCTGCTGCTTGTGGGCAAGTAGCTTTTCCAGCTCCGAGCCAGCATGTGTCAATATGGCCCGGAGGCGGGAATATGCCAGCAAACTGACACACCATGTCATGTTCTGTGTTGGGAAATTGTAGGCACAAGCACCTCCAGTCCTACCTCCTCTGGACGGCTAACATTCTACCCTAATGCTTCTGGTTTCTCCCGAAGCTGCCTGGCTTGCAGAATGTTTCAACATTTTCTGATTTTATTTCAATTTAAGGCGTTGATAGTATTGTGCTGTTTCTTTCTATAAAATATAAATACTGTTTTTGAAATTTGTAATTTCTGTCATCGTACATGGAAAATGCTATAAACTACTCGGGTAAATTGTTTTGCAGGAAAATCAAAAAACGGAGAAGTTCTTTGCCCTGTGTTTTGTGCAAACCATTAAAAGATAACCTTCAGTAACTTTCACTGTCCTAAAAATTATTTCCTTGAGGGCTTTCATTCTTAGTAACATTCCATTGGGTGTTGGTGGGCTGGAAAATACTAAACCCTGAAACCCTCTATGGAATAACTACTCTGCTGTCAGCCTCAACTAGTTCTGGAAATTGTATATTCTGGTGAATGCTAGGAGCTGTAATCTGCAAGTTTCAGTCTACTCACGTAACAATGATGAATCTAGATTGCTGTATAAACTCAATCCTCTCACTTAGGGATAGCAGAAAACATGGTTACGGGCATTTTAAGGACATTAAAAATGAGAGAAGTTCAATGTTTGTTCTGCAAACACTGGAATTTCCCGTGTCTGCAAAACTTTACTAATCCTATTTCCTGTCATATGCTTAATACGATGAAGAAAGGTGGTGGAAGAAGGGACTTTTTTACAATAATCTGGGGTGATCAGATTGGCTTTCCTGCCCTTTTGTTTTTTGCTGCCTTTCTTGATTTTGTTGAAAAATGATTTTGATTCCTGTTTGACTATTACTGAATGGTATTCTGACTATCATTCAAACTGGTTCATGTATTATAGTATGAAATTTGAGCAAAATTAGTGGAGGTTTGTTTGACACAAAGGTTTGCATCTGGAAAATGTGTGATGGACTTAACACTCATCTTGTAATCTCCAATTTTTCTTTTATCCCAAAAAGATAAAAGCTTGGTTTCTGAAATTGACTCAACTCTATCATAGATTAACATAGAATTTACAGTGCAGAAGGAGGCCACCCGGCCCATCGAGTCTGCACCAGCTCTTGCAAAGAGCACCCTACCCAAGGTCAACACCTCCACCCTATCCCCACAACCCAGCAATCCCACCCAACACTAAGGGCAATTTTGGACACTAAGGGCAATTTATCACGGCCAATCCACCTAACCTGCACATTGGTTCTACTATATCATTATTTGTCCTACCATATGCTATATCCTATCACACCACAACTTCAATGAACACTTCTGGTCCTGCCATCAGTTTCTCCTGATTTATTTTGCCACTTTAAGGATCGTCATGAATTTTCCCAGTTTAGGATGTCACTCTTAAGTTGAAAGGATGCGACCACAAAGACAGAATGGTGCAAAGACAAAACAGACCACAAGAAATAAGCATTTATATCTAAACTCCCCATTCAACATAATGTCCTATCTGACATTGAAGCCTCGATGAAAATAATCAAATCAGAATGCTTCTTCTGGACTGTCGTTTTCAATGATATTTCTGTTCATCACTGCTAAAGGTTTCATAATGTCAACTGTAAATTCATGAGCAGCTTGGCACTAACATGCAGTTTTATATTAAAAGATTAATGTATGGCCACTTTCATTGGGTGGGATTCAGGCACAGTGGAAGTCACCTGCCAGATGGAAGCGATTTGGGACGCAAGTTTGGCCGGGATGTTTTGACTGGGGGAGTTCCCATTTCTGTCATCCAAGGAGTAGGCGGCAAAAACATCCCCGCCCATACTGACTGCCTGCCAGAATGTAATATTGTGTAATATCATGGCCATAATTTTATAATCCTTCACTCCCTTGCATGTTCTGAGCAGGAGGGTGAGCGGAATGTCTTGGACTGAATTCCCTCCAGGTTCCCACCTGTCCTGACCCCACAGCAACTTTGCATTCGGGCGGGCAAGGCCTCAGACGGTAAACGCAACTTTGTCCCATATAAGGGCCTCAAGTCACCAATTAAGGGCCACTTATAGGCCATTTCCTGCCCTGCCTCAATTTTTCAAATGGCAAGTAGATTGTAGCAAAATGGGAGAACCCTTGAAATAAACATTTGGGGCGGGATTCACCGTTGACTGACGCCGAAATCCAGAAAGGCGAATGGGCAGAGAATCGGTTTTGACGCCAAAATCGTGGTGGGGGCTGGGTTTGCGCTAAATTGCAATTCTCCGGTGCCTCGACAGTGTATCTGTGACACTCCACGCATACAGTAAACACCGTTTGCATATCATTAGCGGGCCTGACCCGGTTTTGTCTGGGGCCTCCACGATGCTCCGCCTTCACTGGGGGGAATTTCTGATGGCAAGGTTCACTTGTGCTTTTAAAAATCGGGAAACAGGCGCCACGGAGAGAGAGGTAGGACATGCAGATGCGCGACCATGGGCTGACGGTCCTGAGACTAGCTGGGCTGGTTGGGGGCGGGTCCTGCCAGAGCTAGGGGTGGAGGAGTAATGGAGGGCCGGGCCGTGGGACCGGGGTGACCCCCCATGGGACTGGGGCGGTGTTTAAGCATGGGCCACCATTTCCGCAGCCTGCAAGGCAGCCATCTTGCTGCGCACCCCACTGGCCACCCACTGTGGCCCGTGGTTCTGCAGAGTGACACCGGCTGTATGGGTGCCCCCAGCCTCCCCACCCGCTGCACCCCAGCCCCCACTCTCCATCCCTGCACCCCAGCCCCCACTCTCCACCCCACCACCCAGGGACTCCAGCCCCGCAACCAGCCTTAAGACCTGCACCCCACCCTTCGCCATACCACCATCCCCCAGTGAGCCTCCACTCTCCAGCGGGGCAGGACAAAGCCCACCCAACGGCAATGCCAACAGTAGCTCCTACAGGGTGGGCACTGGACAGGGACTGTGGAGTGTACTGCTGGTAAGTGCCAGCCAATGGTAACCTTCACAGCAGGGACAGGCACCAGGGCCAGAGGCACCGACAGGCAGTGGGTTCGCCACAATCACGGAGATGGCCTGGGTCCAGGTGTGATTGATGGGCTACATGTCGCCCTACGATCACCTGCAGATGACAGGCCACTCTTCACAAACCAAAAGGGGTTCCACTCAATGAATGTGCAGCTGATATGTGACCATGAGATTCACATCATACACACCTGCGCCCGATACCTGTGTGAACGACGCCTTCATCCACATCGTTTAACAATGTCTGACTCCTGCTCATGGTCGCACTTACCACCGTCCACCTGGGTGATCACTGCATGCGAGCTGGCCATTCCATCACACGGTCCTATCAAATTCCTAGGCTGGCGGAGGTGGGGACAGTGAGTGAGGAGGGGGTGGGAGGTTGGGAGTGGGGGGGGGGGACACCGGAGCTGTGAGAGCTGGCTGCACTGCAGTCCTTGGGTCAAGCCCATCCACAACCTTCATCCCCCCCCCCACCCCCCCAAACACCCTCTCTGTGGCCAGTCCAGATCAGCCCATCCCTCACAGCCTTCTGCCAGAATACCGAAGCAAGTTGTAACATTGCGCACAGGTCTTTAATGTGCACAAATATATACGGGTCTGTGCCCTAGTCCCTATCGCTATACTGTACCCCGCACCCGTGCAGGTTATGTGGTGTCCACATTTCTGTCCTTAGGGGCCCTAACGCTATGTCCAGGTGGGTCCCCAGGCGGTACATCAGTAATGGAGGCGCCTTGCTGTGATTCCCGTCCTGTGACCTGGGTTCCCGTTGGGTGTCTTCTGGGGCGACTGGGCCATGATGGGCCAGGCTGCTGCTCGGGTGTCCCAGGTGGTGTGGTGCCATCCTGATCTACCTGCTACCCATGTGATGTGTTACGGACAGGAGGGGGGGATTTTGAGGCACTGCAGTATTCTAGCACCTCACCTGCGGGAGTCACCGGCACAGCCCTCACCACATCCTCCTCCCGTGGGGTGCCCGGCGGCCCCCGGGCTACTCCATCGGACTGGAGTGAGAGCAGAGCTAAGCGCTGAGGCTCCACCGCCACCTGGCACTGCCAGTCCTGGACGCTCTCTCTGCTCTCGACCTGCTCTCAGGTCCTGCATGCTTGCGGCCATGGAGCACAAGGAAGTGGACCATCTCTGTTTGGGACTGCGCCACATCACGCTGTGACTGTGACACTACCTTCTGGGTCTGTGCCACATCAGTCAGTGACTGCATCATCTCCATCTGGGTTTGGGCCACCTCTCTCTGCGTCTGTGCCATGTCGAACAGTGCCTGGGCAATGCCACCAATGCTCTCAGCCATGGCCTGCTGTAACTGTGCCATGCTCAGGAGCGCCACTGCAATGTCCAGGTGGCTTTGGCACATGGCTGTCTGTGAGAGGGCAACGCTGTCCTGCGCCTCGGCCACCGCCTGCACAGATTGCCCCAGGCCGAGGACATCCTGACCCTTGGCCGAAACCTTCACCCCCCCAAGGCCTCCACTGCGGATGCCACCCGTGCGGTATTGGTCTGGGTGGCACACATGGCCGGCACCACCTCCTGCTGTTGCACGTGATTGGACTCCTCCAACTGCGCCTGCAGGTATTGGATGCTCGCTGACAACCGCTCATGTAGTACCTGGCTCTGCGACTGCATCCCCACAATCAATGGGACCGCCCATTCCAGAAGTCCGAAACCCGTCTGGACGGCAGCCAGTCCCTGGGGGTCAGTCTGCCCTCAGACCGTCCGCCTCCTCGGTGGTTCCGATCTCCACCTGCTGTACTGGAGCACGGGTTTGGTGCACATCAGCTAGTGCCTCAGGAGCCTCTTCACTAAAGTGCCCAGCCAAGGTGAGTGTCTCTGGGATGGTGCAGGCTGTTGGAGACGGCTGTGACGGGAAGTCAGTGTCATCCCCAGACTCGAGCTCTGGGTGTCTCGGGATGCAGGTCGAGGGCCCCGTCTATGTCGGTCTCATCCTCGTCGCTGTTCGATGCCCAGGTTCCGGCTGTGGCTGATAGGGGCAGGGGACACCAGAAGGGCCAACGCCTCCTGCAAGACACAAGACAAGACGCATGATTGCTTTGCGGGCCGGGGGGTAAGTGGGTGGTGGGGCATGTGGGTGGGGGAAGGGAGTTTTGTGAGGAGGGGGGAAGGGGCTGATGGTGGAGAGGGAGTGTGGGGGGAAGGGGATGTGGGTGTCGTGGTTGTGGAGTGGGGGTGGGGGTGTCATGGTGGTTGTGGAGTGGGGGGGTGGGGGTGGGGGTGGGGAGGGAACTGCAACGCAGCGGGGTCTCACTTCCTCGCCCGCTGCCAACCTCCACCACAGCGACTGCCCTTTCTTTGGGCCCAACCATCACATCCAGTGCCCACTGTTCTGTTGCCGTGAGGGGCCGCAGGTTCGGCGGTCCCCCTCCAATCTGCTCCAGCTCCCGTCGGCTGTGTCCAGTCTTCTCCTCTTCTCCTGGGGCGGGGGGCCACACAGAAAACCCACAATGTTTGACAACCCGATTCATGCAGTTTCCGGAGTGGGTAGCTGGTGACTTCAGTGGCCAGGGCACCCGGCCATGGCATCTGGTATGTGTGCCAGCATGTGGCGCAGGGTGGGGGTTTGACTGCCCTCTGAGGAGAGGGGGCGCTAACGGGTTTGTGGGACGGGGTTTGCTGCCAGGGGCACAGTGCTGACTCACCCCGGCCGCTCTGAGGAGGTTGTGTAGTTTGTTCCGGCACAAGTGGCCGGTCTGGACAGTGTTGCCCACGACCACCTGCATCCAGGCCAAGTGAACGACAACGGCGGGCAGCCTCCTTGCCACCCTGGGATACAGGGTTGCCCGCCTCTCCTCCACAATGTCCGGCAGGGTCTCCAGTTCCACGTCGGTTAATCTCGGGACCGCACCTCTTGCCGCTATCTTGTTGGCTGAGGTGGTGTGTGTGGGGAATCCGAATATGTGGCTGCAGCTTGTCGGCCTCCTGAGTGTTAATCCCGAACCCGGCGAATCTTGCAACGTTTCTCATTGGAATCGATGGTGTACCATGTGGCGCCGATGCTAGCCCCTTAACAATCATTGAATTGGTCCAGGTGCAACGCCAGTTTTGCTGTTGTAGAACTGCACTAATCCTGCCCTCACATCCACATTTAGCCTCAGGAACGGGGAATCCAGCCGTTGATCTACATCTCTGGTGGGAAGAGCCCTTTCTGCCTCTGGTATCTCCACCTTAAGGGCATGTGACCTCCAAACCTCCCTCCACCCCCCTGCCAGCCTTTCGCCAAGACCCCTAATTCCACCCCTTGTGGCACCCCAAGCCTTCCTTACCTACCCTCCCTGCCCATGGACCCATTTCCCTTAATCCAGTCTCAGGCTGTTTGATACATTTCCTCTTCTAGCCTCTGCAGTGCTGTTGCTGCGGAATTGGAAAACAGCCAGCCAATCTGCTTCACCAACAGCTCTCTGAGGTGGGATGTCCTCCCGAGTGAGGGGTGAAAGTCCTACATTATCCCAATCAACGGTCGTTAGAGTGCAAAATGGCATCTGGGCTGTTGAGTTGGCAGGAGTGTGTTCCCAGCCAACTCTTCGGATGACTGGGGCCATGTCTCTGCCATCTTAAAAATTGAGCCCCATGTTGCCATGGTTCCTGCTGGTTGGCTACCTTTGGCCTTGTTGGCCACTTCAAGCACACTTGTGCTCAACATTACAGATGGATCACCCCATTATCAGCCCTCAAACATCCCACAGCTCAGCTTGACAAATCCACGTCAAAAAGATGTGAATTCAAGTAACATATCATATCCCCCCACACCTTTCACCAGAAATAATTGCAATATACAATCCTTGTTATGTGGATAATATCAGAACCCCACCAAAAGCAATATGATTTGATGACATTGGAAGAGGAAGGAACATCATAGAGATTCTGTGACCCTCTTCCGATAGAGCTGCAGATCTTTAACATCCACCTGAAAGGTAGTCTGAACCTTGGTTACATCTCATCCTTTGTCTGGTCCCTTTGCAATGCAGCATTTCTTTAGCAGTACAAGTTACTGCTGATTAGATAACATGGCAAAGTCGTAAAGTGGCATGTGAACTGACAACTACCTAACTCAGAAGGAAGAATTTTCCCTTTCGAGCCAAGGTGAGACTTTGTGAGGTACTCAGCGAAGGGACGCAAGAGACAATTAGAGCTCAAGTAAATCTGTGGCGCTATCACGTACCCTAATGATTGGGAACAAGGCAACAGCAGCAGAGTTCTCTGACCAGGTAAACTGCCCTTTCTATGATGAGAAACAGTACTTGATGTGAAGTAGCCTAAAGGAAGGGAAGGAAAATAACTTAAAAATACAATGTTGTCTGAGTCGATCAAAACTATTCTGAAAATGAGTCATTCTATTTTGACAGATGCCAGAAATACTGTTATCCTTTACTGAGATCGTTGCTCACTGGCTTGATACAACTATCTTCTTGATATCCATAAATGTTATTATTAAAAGTGAAAATGAACTATTCCATTTCTCGTATTTCGTTTTACTTTTTTCTCAGAAATTAACCCATTTCCCCCGAACCGTTCTCTAAAACCTTAATTCCTGCAAATCAACCAGTGCAGGTATTTAACTCTGAATGATGGGATGTTGAGGGAAATATTCAACTTATTGTCCATGCGTAAAAACAGACATTTGCAGGTTGGCCACCTAGTATAAAAACACCCGCTTTGCGTTTCCACTGACAGGGCATTTTATCTGCAATGATCATTTACCTGGAGAGTACATTGTAAACCTACCCCATATACATTCTGATCCGGCATCCAGAGAAAGCTAGAAAGTTATACAGCTGGGTGGCTTATTGTGACTTTTCCACTTTCCTCAGATATACAATCTTTCTTATACATTGTCAGCCCAACTTCATGGAGGTGGAATAAGGCAGCCAGTGATCTTTCTCCATGAGTGCAGTATAAATGATAAATGCTTCACTGCAATAAAACATGGATGCAAGCATCAAGAAAATAATATAACATTAAAGTCTAACAGTCTGCTATCACTTTTGTTGCTTTCAATTAGGAAGAAATAGGTACAAGAAAATGATACAGGAATATTTCTATATGACTTGTATTTTGCTATGGAACAAATCATTTGAAATGATCCGTACACTTTTCGTAAGTGACAGAAGACTAATAAGATATTTTACTCTGAAAGGGAGTTGAAAATATTCTTTGCATTGCATATGCTCATAAATATAGTCTAATTATCAGTGCTATATCATTATCTAATATTTGAAGGGCAAATGATAATTATGAGGGAACCAGCACCATAACCATTGCAGTTATTATTAAACTATTATTTGACCTGCTAAACACTTGATTACAATATTATGTTAATTTTTTTGTAAATTTATATTTTAAATGTGCAATTGCCTTGACAATTTGTGTTCCATTATGGTACATATTTATGAGCAATGAATGGTGAATTAAGGAAGTAATGTCATATTTTGATATGATCATTATAGTGTTGATCTGAATACTAATGCAGTAGGCCACAGACATAGATGATGAAATTTACCTCCAGTGTGTCAGCTCAACCATCAGTCAACTGAGGAAAAAAAGTATTTGAGGACCAGGATTTCAAACCCAAGACTAAGCTCATGATTTACCAGGTAGCAGTGAAGCTCACACTCCTATATTTTGCAGTGACTCGGACAACCTACAACGGGCATTTCAAAGTACTGGAGAAGTATCACCAGTGGTGTCTCCGCAAGATCCTCCAAACTCAGTGGCAAGAAAGGTGGTTCAACAGGAGCATCCTCTACCAAACTAACATGCTCAGCATCGAGGCAATAATCAGCTAAATCTAGCTCCACCAAGCAGAACATGCCGTTCGTATGCCTGACACCAGACTCAAGAAGAAACCAATTTACTTGGAAATCAATTGCGACAGGAGACTCCCAGGAGAAGAACAGAAATATCTTCAAAGCATCCCTGAAGAGGTCAAACATCTTGCTGGCTCATGGCAGTCCCTGGCTTGAGACCAAACAAAATAGAGAAAATGTATTCGTGAAGGCACCAAACACATCCAGAGATTCTGTTGGCTAAACGCAAAGACAAAATCAAGATGCCAGAGAGAGCGCACAAAAACAACTCATCTATGCAACTCTTCAAGTGCCATCTGCCCCATATATGGCAGAGTCTGCAAATTACACATTGGACTTAGCAGCCATCTTAGAGCCCATTGAACCAGAGTGGTAGCAAGTCATTCTCAATCCCAACCGTCTGCCTAAGAAAACGCGAAGGTGGTGACTGTAGTGATATGCATCACTGTATATACAAAATGGGTTAATGTAAATACACCACAACTAAGTAACCACTAGAGGGAGCACCAGAGATGTCATGATATGCAGACACGCAACCAATGGGTCATTAGAACAGGACACAACCAATGTGTAATCAGGACACCCAGAGGTGGCATTACCACAAGGGGGCACTACACGACCAATATAGAAAGGACAAGGCACACAGGCTCTGTCTCTTCCACCGGCAGAAAACAAGAGAGCAGGACAGCAAGCAGGACAGCAAGCTTGTATAGTTAGCAGAGTAGACGGAATTACTAGAGGCAAATTAGTAGAGTGTCGAACTCATTTAAGAGCATTGTTAATCGTTCAATAAATACGTTAAACTTATCTCCAAGGGACTTCCGGTGGCGCTCGCGAGCGGAGTGCCTGCGTCGAGAAGAGGCTCCCGCCGGTCTGTGATTTTTCGGACTTTTTCGGGGGTTTCCCTGTGGTTCTCTCTTCCCGGGTTTCTTCGGCCTTTGGTGCCTGAGGGAAGAGTGTCGGGTCGGTCCGGTTTGGAGCCGGTGAGGAGCCCCGCGGGAGTGTCCAGCGGCCAGAGCGGGAGGCACCGACCCGGAGGTCGGATGCGTGGGCGAAGCTTGACACGAGGCGAGGCAATCGAGGTGGCAGGCCTGAGTCCAGAATGCGATGTAGAGGGGGACGAGAGCACACTGGGTGGCTCCCACTGAAAATGGATCTTTGAGGAGTTTGAAGTCTGGTCCCCAGAGGAAGAGATTTCTTGACTTTGGAATTTTGGGGGAAAAAATTTGTGAAAATAATTATTTAGTTATTTTCGGATTGAAGAAAGAAAGAAGAGATAATAAGTCATTAGAGGATGCGAAAAGCAGTTAGGAAGAAGGAAGAAAACCCGGGTTCGCCGTTGAATGAGAAGGCCAGCAAAAGTGCTGACAAGATGGCGAATGCCAGACCGCATGGTGGGGCTGCACTACTTACAGTGGAAAAGATGACTGAGGTGATGGCGATGTGATGCACTATCAATTACGGCGAGACGAGAGTAGAGAGTAATCGAGGCTTTATTACACAGAGATGTGTGGCCTCCTACAGCTGCTGCCAAAACGGCTGCAGTTCGGAGAGCACACACATTTATACTCCGCCTACTGGGCGGAGCCAGCAGGCAGGGATCTACCCCCATACCTGTAGTACAGGGGCCTTACCGTAATACCCTGGTATGCACTATATACAATATAATACACCAGTGGGGACTACCACATTCACCCTCTGTTAAAATGAGTCCAGCGGGTGTGGTGGAAAACTATTTACATACACGTTGTCATAAAAATTTCAGAGAAGGTTACAAATTTAGACGGTCGGGCACCTTGATCCGTCGTTGAGAGCGCCGCAGTGCTGGTGGCGAGTCAGGCGTCGGCTAGGTCATCGGTGACTCCGGGACTGAGTCGACATCCTCTTCATCACCGGGTGGGACCAAATGGAGGACGGATTGTCTTGGAGCGGGGGGCTGTGGTGGGGTGCGCTGGGGGAAGGGAGGGTGGCGCCAGGGCAGAGGGAGGGGGTGTGTGTGGACCCAGCTGACCCTGAGGGAGACCGTGTCTTGGCGGCCGTCGGAGTATGCTACGAACGCGTACTGGGTTTGCGTGGAGTAGCTGTACTCTCTCAACCAAGGGGTCCGCCTTGTGGAGCCACACGTGCTTGCGGAGGAGGACGGGTCCTGGAGCTGCCAGCCACGTTGGGAGCGAAACCCCGGAGGTGGACTTCCTGGGGAAGGCAAAGAGACATTCATGGGGGGTTTCGTTAGTCGCCGTGCACAGGAGCGACCGAATGGAGTGTAGTGCGTCGGGGAGGACCTCCTGCCAGCGGGAGGCCGGGAGATTTCTGGACCATAGGGTCAGCTGGACGGCCTTCCAGACTGTCCCATTCTCCCGCTCCACCTGCCCGTTTCCCCGGGGGTTGTTGCTGGTCGTCCTGCTCGAGGCAATGCCCCTGTTGAGCAGGTACTGGCGCAGCTCATCGCTCATAAATAAGGAAACCCCGGTCGCTGTAGACGTAGGCGGGGAAACCGAACAGAGCGAAGCTGGTGTTGAGGGCTTTGATGACGGTGGCAGATGTCATACCGGGGCATGGGATGGCGAAGGGGAATCTGGAATATTCGTCGACCACATTGAGAAAATACGTGTTGCGGTCGGTGGAGGGGAGAGACCTTTGAAGTCCACGCTGAGGCGTTCAATGGGGCGGGAGGCCTTCACCTGGCGTGCACTATCGGGCCAGTGGAAGTGTGGTTTACACTCTGCGCAGACCTGGCAGTCTCTGGTGACAGCCCTGACTTCCTCGATGGAGTAGGGCAGATTGCGGGCCTTAATGAAGTGATAAAAGCGGGTGACCCCTGGGTGACAGAGATCGTCGTGCAGAGTCCGGAGTCGGTCCACTTGTGCTCTAGCACATGTTCCTCGGGACAGGGCAGCGAGGGGCTCGTTGAGCTTACCGGGCGATACAAAATCTCGTAATTAAAGGTGGAGATGTCGATCCTCCACCGCAAGATCTTATAATTTTTGATCTTACCCCGCTGTTTGTTGTTAAACATGAAGGCAACTGACCGTTAGTCTGTGAGGAGAGTGAATCTCCTGCCGGCCAGGTAATGCCTCCAGTGCCGCACAGCTTCAACGATAGCTTGGGCCTCCTTTTCGATGTAGGAGTGCCGAATTGCGGAGGCATGGAGGGTCCGGGAAAAGAATGCCACGGGCCTGCCTGCCTGGTTGAGGGTGGCGGCCAGAGTGACGTCTGATGCATCGCTCTCGACTTGGAAGGGGAGCGTCTCGTCGACCCCGTGCATTGCGGCCTTGGCGATGTCGGCCTTGATACGGTTGAAGGCCTGGTGAGCCTCGGCCATCAGTGGGAAACCGGTGGAGTGGATGAGTGGGCGGGCCTTGTCCACACAGTCTGGGATCCACTGGACATAGTACGAAAAGGACCCCAGGCATCGTTTGAGGGCTTTGGGGCAGTGGGGGAGGGGAAGCTCCATGAGGGGGCGCATGCGATTGGGGTCGAGCCCTAGAACTCCGTTCTACCTAGAACCAGGTAGCCGAGAATGGCTCATCGGTTCGTGCTGAACACACACTTTTCCTTGTAGGTTAGCGTCGTGGTCCTGCTGGTCGTGGCCGCAGATGGTGACGTTATCCAGGTGCAAGAAAGTGGGTCGCAGTCCGTACCGGTCAACCATTCGGTCCATCTCCCGTCGGAAGACCGAGACCCCGTTAGTGACGTCGAAGGGAACACTAAGGAAATGGTAAAGACGGCCGTCCGCTTCAAACGCGGTGTACGGGCGGTCCGTCTTACGAATGGGGAGCTGGTGGTAGGCAGATTTCAGGTCCACTGTCGAGAAGACCCGGTACTGTGCAATCTGACTGACCACATCAGATATGCGTGGGAGGGGGTACGCGTCGAGCAGCGTGTACCGATTGATGGTCTGACTGTAGTCAACGACCATCCTGTTTTTCTCCCCCGTTTTCACCACTACCACTTGGGCTCTCCAGGGGCTGTTGCTGGCCTCAATGATACCTTCCCGCAGCAGCCGCTGGACCTCAGACCTGATGAAGGTCCTGTCCTGGGCGCTGTAACGTCTGTTCCTGGTGGCGACGGGTTTGCAATCCGGGGTGAGGTTTGCAAACAGAGAAGGCGGGTCGACCTTAAGGGTCATGAGACCATACAGTAAGGGGTTTTAGGGGCCCGCCGAATTTCAGGGTTAGGCTCTGGAGGTTGCACTGGAAGTCCAGGCTGAGTAACAAGGCAGCACAGAGGTTGGGGGGGACGTAGAGCCGGAAGCCGCTGAACTCTACGCCCTGGATGGTGAGGGTGGTGATGCAGTACCCCCGGATCGCCATGGAGTGGGATCCGGAGGCCAGGGAGATTCTTTGGTTAATGGGGTGTACCGCGAGGGAGCAGTGCCTTACCGTATCGGGGTGGATGAAGCTCTCAGTGCTCCCTGAGTCCAGAAGGCAGGATATCTCATGCCCGTCGACCTTCATCTTTGTCGACGCGGTCGGGAGGTTGTGCGGTCGGGACTGGTCAATCGTGACGGAGGCGAGAAGTGGCTGGTCGGCGGCGGTTGCAGGCAATGAGCGACCCGTAGAGGTGCCCGACGGGCAGGGGTCCTGAGGCAGGGAAGATGACGGCACCCACAGGCCGCACGTGTCCTGAGGCAGGCAAGATGGCGGCTCCGTAGGGCCGCACGTGTCCTGGAGCAGGCAAGATGGCTCCACCCATTGGTTGTGAGGCAAGCAAGTTGGCGGCGCCAACGGGCCGCACGTGTTGTGAGGGGAGCAAGATGGCGGCGCTCACTGGCCGCATGCAGGGGGGGTACAGGGACAATAGCGGCAATTGAGCGGGCATGGCACACTGCAGAGAAATGTCCTTTCTTGCCGCAGGCCTTGCAGAGCGCGCTCCGCGCCGGGCAGCGCTGCCGGGGTTGTTTTGTCTGTCCGCAGAAGTAGCACTTGGGTCCCCCGGGGTTGGTTGGCTGCCGTGCGGCGCAGGCGTGGGGTTGGCTGGGGGCGGTCCACGATGGGGTGGCCGCTGGCGGGGTCCACG
This sequence comes from Scyliorhinus torazame, assembly GCF_047496885.1. NCBI lineage: Eukaryota > Metazoa > Chordata > Chondrichthyes > Carcharhiniformes > Scyliorhinidae > Scyliorhinus > Scyliorhinus torazame. Next base: position 197,626,545 of record NC_092709.1, read on the forward strand.
ATGCCCAGGAGGGGTGGGCCATGCCGTCGGGGGCATGCGCCTGTACGTTGCGTGAGGCGACTGTGAGCGAGAGCGCTAGTTTCTTGGTCGCCGCGAGGTCAAGCGTAGCTCCTTCTAAGAGGCACAGGCAGTGCATTCCATGCCCCCACTACTCTCTGGGTAAAGAACCTACCTCTGATATCCCTCCTATATCTTCAATTAATCGAGGCTTTATTACACAGAGATGTGTGGCCTCCTACAGCTGCTGCCGAAATGGCTGTAGTTCGGAGAGCACACACATTTATACTCCGCCTACTGGGCGGAGCCAGCAGGCAGGGATCTACCCCCGTACCTGTAGTACAGGGGCCTTACCGTAATACCCTCGCATGCAGTGCAGTATATACAATATAATATAATACAATACAATACAATATAATATACAATACAACAGTGGTGACTACCACACGGTGGAGCTGGAAAAGCAGTTTGCAAGGCATATGGAGGCTTTGAGGAAGGATACAGCAGTCACATTGAAGTCATTGGTGGAGGAGGCAATCGCCCCGGTGAGAGTAGCTGTGGCAAAGACATCGGCCGAGGTGAGAGAGCAGGGCGAGAAGATGAAGGAAGTGGAGGAGGCCGCGTCGCAGCACAGCGACCAGCTCACCTCGATGGATGACGAGCTGCGGAGGGAGGAGGAGGTCAACAGAGGACTCCGAGCAAAGCTTGAGGACTTGGAGAACCGCTTGAGGTGGCACAATCTGAGAATTGTGGGCTTGCCCAAAGGGACAGAGGGCCCAAGGCCAACAGAGTACCTCGCTAAGAGGTTGGCGGAGCTGATGGGGGAGGGTGAGAACTCCTCCAGTACGAACTGGACCGAGCTCATCGGTCATTAAGGCCGAAACCCAAGGTGAATGAGCCGCCAAGAGCAATAATTATCTGCTTCCATAAGTACTGCATGAAGGAGAAGGTGATAAACTGGGCAAATCAGAAACACGAGGTGCAGTGGGACGGTGCTGGAGTTCAGATCTATCAGGACTTGACGTTTGAGTTGGCAAAGAGACGAGCGCCGTTCGGGCGGGTGTCATAATATACACATCAGTATATGATGGTGCAGAGACACACACTGACTGACACATTGCAAGACCAATCAACACACACAACACAGCAGCCAATCACCAGTTAGGGCACGGTCACTATAAAGACAGAGGGCACCAGTTTTCCCGCTCATTCGTGATGCAGCCTCTGAGACAGACAGAGCCCGCAGTCAGTAGCACAAACATCCACCATGTGCTAGCAGTATAGGCTGGTCAGGTTAGGCATAGGTCTTCAGTCAATCTAACATAGTGTCGACCCACAGTGCAAGTATGTTTAACAACTCTTAGTTAAATAAAATGGAGTTGTACTGTTACAAGTGTTGGTAGCCTGTCTATGTTTCTGCTAAGATAAACGCAGTCTCCACAGATCCAGAGTACCCAACACAACAGGCGGCACTGTACAAAAAGGGGGTGCGATTTGGTATGGTGTACCCGGCAAAGCTAAGGGTAACGTATAACGCCAAAGACTTTTATTTTGAGACAGCGGAGGCGGCTGAGGCGTTCGTGAGGGCAGAAGGCTTAGGACAGACGTGAGGAGCGGAACTGGAAGAGAGACTGTGGACTGTGTTTGGGCAGCTGGAAAAAGTATAAATGCTACAACTTTCTTTTTACTGATGTGTATTGTAATTTACTTCTCTTTGCATTGTTACAGAATTCAAGTTAATGGTTGGGTTGATTGGCGTTCTGTGTTGTGACGTCTAAATCTTATGTTAGTGAATTGTATGGGTTGGATTGTTGGTTTTGTTTTTTCTTTTTCTGGGACTGGGTGGAAGGGGACAATATATCTTGGCGGGGGAGCCACCCACGCTAGCTAACTAAAGTCAGCTACTGAATGAAGGTGAGGTGAGAGGAGGGCTGCAGACGTTGGAACCTGGATAGCAGGCTTCAATGGGCCTACGAGGCGAGCGAGAGGGGGGGGAAGGGATTGATGCTGGGAGATGTTTTTTCAAGGGGAAATGTAGGGGGGGTTCTTGGGAGGGGGGGAGGGGTTCAATGTTAACAATGGACAGGGGCGGGTCAGGCTTATGGGGCAAGGCCCAGTGGTATGATGATGGTGGATAAGAAGGGTGAGAGACCCCCAGTAAGGATAGTCACGTGGAACGTGAGAGGGCTAGGAGGTCCGGTCAAGCGGTCAAGGGTGCTTGCGCATCTTAAAAGTTTGAAAGCCGATGTGGCAATGCTGCAGGGGGTTGGGACTGAAAGCGCTAGCAACAGCGCCGCTCCCGATAGCTCCGGGGAAGTACTCAGGGAGTCCGGTAATAATAGCTTCATTGAGAATCTGGAGGCAGTTTCGCCAACACTTCGGGTTGGGTTTAGGGTCAAGGGAAATGCCGATTCGGGGGAACCACAGATTTGAGCCAGGGAGGTGGGATGGAAATTTCCGGAAATGGGAAGAGAAGGGGATTAAGACGCTAAAAGATTTGTTTCTTAGGGGTCGGTTTACAGGATTGAAGGAGCTGGAAGCGAAGTATGGGCTGGAGCAGAGAGAAATGTTTAGATACATGCAGGTTCGGGATTTTGCCAGAAAGGAGATGCTTCCCGGAGGAACCGGCCTCCACATTGCTGGAGGAGGTGCTGATGACAAGGGCACTGGAGAAGGGGGGTAGTGTCAGCGGTGAACGGAGCTATTTTGGAAGAGGATAAGGCACCACTGGAAGGGATCAAAGCAAAGTGGGAGGAAGAGTTGGGGGAGGTCATAGAGGAGGGGTCTGGTGTGAGGTGCTCCGTAGAGTAAATGCCTCCACCTCATGTGCGAGGTTGGGTCTGATACAGCTGAAGGTGGTATACAGAGCACACCTCACGAGGGCGAGGGTAAGTCGATTCTTTGAAGGAGTAGAAGATGTGTGTGAGCATTGCAGGGGGTGGGGGGGCCCGCTAATCACGTTCATATGTTTTGGTCCTGTCCAAAGCTAGAGGATTACTGGAAGGAGGTTTTTAAGGTAATTTCTAAAGTGGTGCACGTGAAACTGGACCCGGGCACCCGGGTGGCCATATTCGGGGTGTCGGACCAGCCAGGGTTGGAAACCGGTGCGGAGGCAGATGTTGTAGCCTTCGCCTTGTTGATCGGCAAAAGGCAGATCCTGATGGGATGGAGAGCAGCCTCTCCACCCTGTGCCCTGGCATGGCGGGGGGATCTGTTGGAATTCTTGACTCTTGAGAAGGTTAAGTTTGAACTGAGGGGAAGGACGGAGGGGTTCTACAATTCATGGGCATTATTCATTCTGCACTTTCAAGAACTGGACAACATTGAACATTAGTTGGGGGGGTGGGTGGGAGGGTTGGGGGGAGGGGGCTGTGTGTATTAAGGATGACTATGGGTAATCCCTGATTCCTTTTCGTCATTTGTTTATGTAAACATGTGGGCTGATGTTTGGGGGTTGGTGGGAGGATGGGATCGTTGTCTTTGTTATGGGGACTGACATATTTGTTGCTGATTATTGTTTGTTGGTGGTGGGTGTAAATCTGTGAGAAAATGTGAAAAAGGAGAATAAAATATATATTTTTTAAAAACCTATCTCCAAGTCTGGAGCATCTTTCAGCAGAGCTTACATCAAGTAGCAGCTTATGTTACTCGAAGTAACATAATACAACATGGTACAGGAGTGACTGCTCAATCTCCCTAGTTCAACTCAGCAAGGTTCGAAACAACCAGCTACCCGAGTCCAGGTACATGGACAAGATTCAGGCTCCTCATCAACTCAGGACCACTGGTAATCTTAGTGCCAACTGGCGTTCGTTCAAACAAAAATTCCAACTATACGTGGAAGCATCCGACCTCAATGGCGGATCCGATGCTCGGAAGATAGCTCTTCTACTCACCACTGCGGGTGACCATGCGATAGAGATCTTCAACTCGTTTCAATATACAGAAGGGCAGGACAAAACGAAATACCAGACCATCCTGGACAAATTCGACAGCCGCTGCGAGGTGGACACGAACGAAATATTCGAGCGCGACATCTTCAAGCAAAGGATGCAAGGTAAAGACAAATCCATCAATAGTTATCTAACTAACCTGCAACTTGGGTGATGTAACTGACTCCATGATCAAAGACCAAATCGTTTTTGGTGTCCACTCTGATCCACTGCGAGACCAATTGCTGAAAATCAAGCACATGACCTTAAAAGTCGCTATTGAAACGTGCACTGTGAATGAGCATTCACAAAATCGCTACTCACAATACAAAAATGCTGAGAATGAAAAACAAGCCTCCCACGAGATGGAAAGTGTTCAGGCCATCTCCCGGATGCAGTGCCTCCACATTGCCGACGGCAGCCATTTTGCGCGCTCATCCCGGGGCCCGGCGCAGCCGCAATATGACCGGGAATACGAAACAGCCGAGAACCGCACCATGCATGCGCAGTTGCGAAAAGAGCGCACAGTAAAGGAAACTCGGATTGCGCATGCGCAATCCATTTCTACGCTTTACATCACGAGCGTCATGACGTCAGAGGCCCCGGACCACGCCCACTTAAAGGGGAATTGTCCGAAAATTTGTTTAAAGTTTTAAAGCTACAAAACACAATTCTTGCACCTCGAAAGACAGAACAATGCCTGAACTACTACCAGCAGTTGAAAATAACCTCCGCAGCACCCTGGAACAAGCAGTTTGCACCACCCGATGTGAAGAGTACAATGACAAATCCGAAACAAAAGAAGGTGATTTGTTTATCGAAGAATACTATTCAGACATGGCTGAGTTATTTGAATATACTGATCATAAAAGCATCAGCGCCACGGTTGAAAAGCTCAACACGACTCTACTCATGGTAAATGAATCCAATGCCATGATGCAATGGCAGATGGTCGATACATTGGATGACAGCAACCTGTCAAATACCCAAGAAGAAAACGATGCCACACAGAGATTACTGAACAACTCCGTTGAGAGAGCACAAATCGACTCCATAGCGAGACCACTGCACGACTCCACACAGAGCGATGAAAGACTCCACAGCGAGACTACTGCACGACTCCAGACAGAGAGCAATGAAAGACTCCACAGAGAGAGCGATACAAGCCTCCACAGAGAGTCTGTTGTCGGACTGCAAAATGGAAGAAACTCAAGACTCCATAGCGAAGTCCATGCATGAACAAGACCATGAACGTCTATCAACCTAATCTGAGCAACCAGCAGCAGACTATGAAAGTCTACCAAGCTCATGTGAACAACAAGAAGGCTATGAAAGTCTACCCAGCTTATTTGAGCCACCAGAAGAAGACTATGAAAGTCTACCCAGCTCATTTAACCAACAAGAAGACACTGAATGTCTACCCACTGTATGTGAGACAAGTGACGAAGAAATCACAATTCCCAGACAAGATGTGCAACACCAAACGCATGACTCTGATCAAAGTAGTGCTCCAGATCCAGACGATGACTACCTGGATAACACATACCGAGTAGGCATCATCACAAAGTGCGAATACGCCACACCGGGCACATCGCAAGCCCAGTCAATCTTTGCCGAGGATTTCGAGGACGAATGGAATGCAGTGATGGATGTCAACCAATGCCCCATCCAGTTCAAACTGTACACAGGTGCCTCCGCCAACCTGATCTTGCAGTTGGACTTCAAGAGAATCAAGAAAGCTCCTTCCAGCTGCCTGCAAACTCCAGGACTGCAATGGCAACGCAATTAAGGCACTGGGGTCCTGCCACCTGACAGTGTCCAACCGACACATACAGACAAGCCTACGCTTCAAGATTGTTAAACCAGACAAGGCGTCCCTGCTAAGTGCGCACGCCTGGAAGCAACTGAACCTCATCCGACGGGTCTACACCATGACGCCATCTCATCCGGATCTTCAGGCCAGCATCGACGACATCCTGACCCAGTACCCAGATGTCTTCATCGGGATGGGCACACTTCCGTACGAATACAAGATTCTACTGTGGCCTGACGCCAAACCAGTGGTCCACTCACCACGGACAGTCCCTGCTCCACTGAGGGAGTGACTGAAAGCAGAGCTCACCAGCCTCCAAAAGAAAGGCATAATCTATAAGGTCACCGAACCAACCGACTGGGCCAGCTCGATAGTGTGCGTAAAAAAGCCTTTGGGGGACCTACGCATCTGCATCGACCCCAAGGATCTAAACAAAAACTACAAGCACAACAACAAAAGCAACAAGAACAACAAAAACCACAAGAAGCATCAATACCGCAAACACAGAAAAAAGTCCAGGTCAGACAACAAAGATGACAGACGCAATCGCTACCACCAGCATAGAAAAAAAAGTCTAAATCAGACAACAGAGTGATTTGACCAGTCGAACACCTCATGATGACTTCCTAGTTACTAAAACACTGACGACGTTCACAAAGAAATTACAACATCGCCATCTTCAACAACAGAAGAAGAAAGCAACTCAACCGAACAAATTCATAAAGTTTGGACTCATAAATTTTTTTATTAAGATTGGACTCATAAATATTAATTGGCTTTGTATAATCATCAATATCATCACAACTTGTACATGTCACCATTTATCTACATGCTTTGTACAATTTTCTTTAACAAAGTACAGACAATATGTCACAAGAAAAAAGGGAGATGTAATGATATCACTGTATATACACAAGGGGTTAATGTAAATACACTACAACTAAGTAACCACTAGAGGGAGCACCAAAGATGTCATGATATGCAGACACGCAACCAAAGGGTCATTAGAACAGGACACACCCAATGGGTAATCAGGACACCTAGAGCTGGCATTACCACAAGGGGGCACTACATGACCCATATAAAAAGGACAAGGCACACAGTCTCTGCCTCTTCCACCGGTAGAAACCAAGAGAGTAGGACAGGGTTGATTATCAGCAACATCACACCCTAGCACGTGGTCGAGAGCAAGCTTGTATAGTTAGCAGAGTAGACTGAGTTACTAGAGGCAGATTAGTAGCGTGTCAAACTCATTTAAGAGCATTGTTAATCGTTCAATAAATAGGTTAAACTTATCTCCGAGTCTGGAGCATCTTTAAGCAGAGCCTACATCAAGTAGCAGCTTATGTTAACACAACAGTGACTACATTGGAATAAAATGGTAGACTTGTGATACTGAAGTGTATAATTTATCAACAGAAAAAAGGGAGGTGAAATGTTTACAGTAAATGTGATAGAGATGTTGTAAATTATGAGGAGGCTGGACAGAATAGATACAGAAACTGTTCTCACTCGTAAAAGGATCAAGAACGAGAGGGCACAGATTTAAATTGATTTGAAAAAGAAGCAAATGAAACGCCATTTTTTCCGGGATGTGGGCTATGCTGGTGGGCCAGCATTTGTTGCCCATCTCTAATTGCCCCCCGAGAAGGTGGTGGTGAGCTGCCATCTTGAACCGCTGCAGTCCCTGAGGTGTAGGTGCACCCACTGTGCTAATAGGGAGGGAGTTCCAGGAGTTTGACCCAGCAACAATGACAGAACAGTGATATATTTCTAAATCAGTATTGTAAGTGACTTGGGTGTGTTCCCATGTATTTGGTTTGGATCTGGAATGCACTGCCTGGAGGGGTGGTGGAGGCACGTTCAATCGAGGCTTTTAAGAGGGCACTGGATGATTACTTGAATAGAAACAATTTGAAGCGGTACAGGGAAATAGTAGGGGAATGGCAGTAAGTCATGATGCGCGTTTGGGGAGCCGGTGCAGACAAGTCAGACCAAATTGCCTCATTCTGAGATGTAAACATTTTGTGATTTATTCACGTAATTGCTACTAAAATTGAAGTGTCATAAACTACATCTGTTGTATGTAGGCATCGGCGTCCACCTAAACTGCCTACCCTCAACAGGGCCTGTCAGTTCACATTGATGAAAGCTTGGCAAAGTAGATCGATTTTACTTTGTCTTTCATCAAGGTTAGCAATGAGGTATAGATTTACACAATGATGACACTTTGATTACTTTATGTTCATTATTTTGGGGTTATTTTGTGATTACTGAGTTGCTTCTTCAATGTAAATGCTGTGCTGAGATGAAAGTAACAACTTGACCCATTTTCTTTGGCCTGAATTATTCACCTGTCAGGTGTGTGCACACGGCAAGCCCGGAAGCCGGAGTGAAATAAACTTCCAGCTGCGATTGGCCCCGGAGCATGCTTGCACGCTAGCTGGCCAATTCTTCTTTAAATTCATTTTTTACGGGATGGTGGGCTATGCTGGTGGGCCAACCTTTGTTGCCCATCTCTAATTGCCCCCGAGAAGGTGGTGGTGAGCTGCCATCTTGAACCGCTGCAGTCCCTGAGGTGTAGGTGCATCCACTGTGCTAATAGGGAGGGAGTTCCAGGATTTTGACCCAGCAACAATGACGGAACGGTGATATATTTCCGAATCAATATTGTAAGTGACTTGGGTGTGTTCCCATGTATCTGATGCCCTTGTCCTAGATGGAAGTGGTCCTGGGTTTAGAAGGTGCTGGCTAAAGAACCTTGCTGAGTTCCTGCATCATGTAGATGGTACACATGGCAGACACTGTTCGCAGTGTGGAGGGATTGAATGTTTGTGGAAGGGGTGCCAATCAAGCGGGCTGATTTGTCCTGGATGGTATTGAGCTTCTTGAGTGTTGTTGGAGAGAAAATGGAGAGTATTACATTGCATTCCTGACTTGTGCCATGTAGGTGGTGGACAGGCTTAGGGGGGGTCCGGAGGTAAGTTACTCGCCATAGGATTCCTGACTTGCTCTTGTAGCCACAGTGTTTATATGGTTTGTGGTTAATGATAACTCCTAGGATGTTGATAGTGGGGGATTCATCCACTCGGCACTTCTGGCTGATGATTGTTGCAAATGCCTCAGCCGTGTCTTTTGCACAGATGTGCGGGTAACCCCATCATTGAGGATGGGGATATTTGTGGATCCCCCTCCTTCAGTGAGTTGTTTAACTGTCCACCATCATTCACGGCTGGATGTGGCTGAACTGCAGAGCTTAGATCTGATCCATTGGTTGTGGGATCGCTTAGCTGTGCCTATAACTTACTGCTTATGTTGTTTGGTATGCATGTCCTGTGTCGTAGCTTCATCAGGTTGACACCTCATTTTTCGGTATGCCTGTTGTTTCCCCTGGCATGCTCTCCTGCATTCTTCATTGAATCAGGGTTGATCCCCTGGCTTGGTGGTAATGATAGAGTGGGGATATGCCAGGCCATGAGGTTACAGATTGTGTTTGAGTGCAATTCTGCTGCTGCTGATGATTCACAGTGCCCATGGATGCCCAGTCTTGAGTTGCTAGATCTGTTTTGAATCTATCCCATTTAGCACAGTGGTAGTGCCACACAACACGATGGAGGGTGTCCTCAATGTGAAGACGTAACTTTGTCTCCACAAGCACTGTGCGGTGGTCACTTCTACTGATATTGTCAGCACTGGGGCAGCACTGTAGCACGGTGGCTAGCACTGTGGCTTCACAGCGCCAGGGTCCCAGGTTCGATTCCTGGCTGGGTCTCTGTCTGTGCAGAGTCTGCACGTTCTCCCTGCTTTCTCCCTGAGTATGCGTGGGTTTCCTCCGGGTGCTCTGGTTTCCTCCCACGGTCCAAAGATGTGCAGGTTAGGTGGATTGGCCATTCTAAATTGCCCTGACTGTCCAAAAAGGTTAGGAAGGGTTATTGGGTTACGGGGATAGGGTGGAAATACGGGCTTATGTGGGTTGGTGCAGTCTCGATGGGCTGAATGGCCTCCATCTGCACTGTATGCTGTATGTTCTATCATGGATAGACACATCTGCAGCAGGCAGGTTGGTGAGGATAAGATTGAGTATGTGTTTCCCTCTTGTTGCTTCCTTCACCACCTGCTGCAGTTCCTGTCTAGCAGCTATGTCCTTTAGGACCTGTCCAGCTCAGTCAGTAGTGGTGCTACCAAGCCACTCTTGGTGATGGACATTGAAATCCCCCACCCAGAGCATACTTTGCGCCCTTGCCACCTTCAGTGCTTCCTCCAAGTGGTGTTCAACATGGAGGAGTACTGATTCATCAGCTGGAGATTTCCTTTGACATGGGCAACCAAGGTGAAATATCTTCTCTTCTTGGGCAGTTCCTCAGGGTCGAGGATGACTTCTTTCCACTCGGGGTAGGTGGGTTCTGCGGTGGCTAAAAAGTCTGATGCCAGATCCGCAGACTCTGCTACAGGTTTGGCAGGTGGTGCTTGATGAGGTGGGTGGTACGCTCTGGATTCTGCGCTCTCCTTTCCGCAGTTTAGGCTTGGCCTCCACGTGCTCCACCCCAGGATGCTCGAGGTGATTGGCACTTTTGAGTATGCTTTTTTTCCAGCTTATGCTTCCTAAGGCAAGTGATTCACTCATGTTGATGGGGTTGTTGTATTTATTTAGGAGGCTTTCAGAGTGCCCTTGTAGCGTTTCCCCTGCCCTCCAGTGATCGCTTTCCATTGCTGAGCTAAGAGTAGAGCACTTATTTTGGGAGTCTTGTCTTGTGTTGGGCATGTGGGCATGACCAGTCCCTCAATACTGGGGATATTGGCCTGGGAGAGGATGCTCACGTTGGTATGCCTATCCTGCCAGTAGATTTGCAGGATTTTGCGGAAGTAACGTTGGTGATATCTCTCCAGGTATTTGAGGTGTCTGCTGTACAATGTCCATGTTTCTGATGTATACGGGAGGGCGGGGGCCACGGCTACTCTGTAGACCATGAGCTTGATGCTGGGTTTGAGGTTTCGGTCTTCGAACAATCTTTTCTTCAGATGTCCGAAGATTGCACTGGCACATTGGAGTCGATGCTGGATTTCATCGTTGATGCCTGCTCGCACCAAAAGGAGGCCCCTGAGGTACGAGAAATTATCCACATTGTCCACGCGATCACAGTAGATCTTGATGGTTGGGGGCAGTTTTGTGTGGCAGAATTGGACTGGTAGAGAACCTTTGTTTTCCAGATGTTTAGTCTGGGGCCCATTTTCTCATCTGCCTTGGTGAATACGTCAACAATGGTTTGTAGTTGTGTGCGCGCACAGTCTGCAGACTGCAATTCAATGACAGAGGTTGGGGTGGTCTTGGTTCTGGCCTGGAGACGTCAGAGTTTGAACAGTTTCCGGCTTGCCCAGTAGGTTATCTCCACTCCAGTGGGCAGCTTCAGGATGACCGGGTGGAGTGTTGCTGCAAGGAAGCTGGAGAAGACACAGTCCTGTTTGACCCCAGTTTGCACACGCACTGGGTCAACCTTCGAAGAGAAATACATGTGGCAATGTTGTATATTTTCCACTCTCACAATAGCCAGCATTGTGGACTCCCCCATGTTAGTATTACAACCGTGCCTCACTCACATCAGCAAGATCATGGGCGGGATTCTCCGAAATGGAGGCAGAGTGTTCGCGCCATCGAGGTTCACGACAGCGCAAAACGGCCCCTATCCCGACCGATTCAGGGCCCGATAATGGGCTAGGAGCGGCGCCGCATCATTTACGTGCAGCAGGCCTTGGGGCCGCGTAAAGGCGGCGCCGCATACATGACGCGGCCAGCGCCGCATAACTGGCATCACCCTCGCATGCGCGGGTTGGCCAGCGCCAACCCGCGCATGCGTGGTTGCCGCCCTCTCCGAGTCCGCCCCGCAAGAAGATGTCTGACGGATCTTGCGGGACTGCGGAAGAAAGGAGGTCCTCCTTCAGAGAGGCCGGCCCGACAATCGGTGGGCACCGATCGCGGGCCAGACCCCATTTGAGGCCCCCCCCCGTTGCAGGATCCCCCCTCGCCCCCCCCCCCCCCCCCCCCCGCAGGCCACCCCCCCCCCCCCCCCAGCGTTCCCGCGCTGTTCCCGCCGACAGCGACCAGGTATGGACGGCGCCGGGGGGAACCCGCCGTTTTGGGCAGACCGCTCGGCCCATCCGGGCCGGAGGATCGCGGGGGTACCGGTGAATTGCCATTTTGGCTGTCTCGGGCGATTCACTGTACCGCGATGCGCAAAACGCGATTGTGCCGATCTGGCCGCTTCCGTGAATCGCGGGAGGGCGTCTGACCGGCGTCGTGGGAAAATTTGGCGACCCAGGCGATTCTCCCAACCGGCGCGGGAGCGGAGAATTGCGCCCAATTTTTCCCACACAGCAAAGTGCTCTGACTTTGTCCACATGATTCTATGACATTTGCGCGCTGCTGAAATTGATGTAAATGCATAATGGCCATTGACATTTCAAAGGAGACCAAAGCACTCGGTTGGCAGAATTTAATAGTCACAGTAATGGTTGGGACCCACTAACTAGAGAGCAGATAGCAACAATGCCATGGTCATTTCCGGGGGCACCAATGGGATTAAATCCTGAATCAGGTGGTCTGTTGCATCTCTTCTGGATTGCCAGGTACCACAGGGCAACTATCCCGCCTCTGAGAGCATCCAGCCAATCAGAGACCAGCAACTCATCAGGTCCTGCAGCACCATCAGGAGTGGTGGTCAATGCCAGAATTGCGGTCAGCCTGAGGAGAAGAATGGTCACTGGAACCTCAGAACACAGGTCAAGCAGGCTCCAGCAAGGGGCCACCCGATTATTGGTAGGCGTAATGTATAGACCTCCAAATAGTAGCCACACTGTAGGAAATAAGTCAACAAATAATAGGAGCATGTGAAAAGAATGCAGAAATAATTATGGGTGACGTTAATCTTCATGTTGATTGGGTTAACAAAATTAGAAAGTGTAGTTGCGACAATGAATTCATAGGTTGCATTAGGGTCAGTTCCTAGACCAACCAGGGAACTAGCTATTTTGGATCTGATAATGGGTAATGAGACAATTTTAATAAATGACCTCAGAGTAAAAGAATCCCTCCGAAGCAGTGATCTTAACATGATAGAGTTTAATATTCAGTTTGACAGTGAGTAAGTTGAGTCGGAAACAACTGTGTTTAACTAACTTAAATAAAGGGAATTACAATGATACGAGGACAGAGTCAGCAAAGTGGACTGGGTGGGTAGATTAGCAGGAAAGACAGTAAACAGGCAGTGGCAGATTGAACAAAGTTATCCTTCTGACTGTCTGGAAGACCCCGACTTTTGGAATTATAAAGAGTCTTACTTAGCCGACCGCACCAGACTTCAAACCTTTTGACGAGCTGGTTGCATTGGTAGCTGAACATCATGAATATAAATATTCCGTTATCACGCAGCAGCTTAATATGACAATGTGGATTCCAGGTGAATCAGTCCTTAACTTTTTGACCCGCCTTAGGCAACTGGCATTGCAAGTTAATGCCATCCTCTCCCAAATGTTGATGGGTAGGCTGGTTTGTGGGATAAACAACATGGCCATTCAGAGGAAGCTGTTGGCAGGCCCATCTTAGATTTTGAATGGGCCATCGAGTTGTCACTGTCCCGGGAGCATGCAGAGAAAGGTGTGCAGGAGCTGCAGCGGTCCATAGACTATTGCGTCCATAGTTTGCCCCCGCTCCTTTCCGAACTCCCACTGCAACACGGGGCAATGCCGGTTGGGTCAGATCAGCTCCCAAATCGCAACCCCATAGGCAATTCCGCAGCTGGACTAAGGATGCAGGAGCCACTGTAGACCTTCGGGGTACCTACCTCCCCCAAGGACGAAGGGGAGAGCCGACCGCATTGCCAAATGTGTGGTCAGAGGACATGTGATGGCCAGAGCCACCAAATTTGGTGCAGAGAATGCTGTCCAAGGCAGCTGCCGAGATCGCCATCAGCCAAGGCCTTGGACATGACCCCCCCTGGATGAGGAGGACTGTTTGTTGCAGCTGAACTGCGTCACAGCCCCAAAGGTAGTGCTGATCCAGATCACATTACAAGTACATAGTCATCCCAAAGTGATGGAAATGGACACTGGAGTTGCCATCTCCATCGTGGACCATCAGGCCTTGTGACAACTTCGCACAGGCATCATACCGCTGAAGTTGTGCAACACCAAGGCGAGGTCGGCGACCTATACCAACGAGCCATTGAGGATCGTAGAGACCAACGTAACTCCATTATCACACAGGCAACAGTCGATCCGTCTTTCCTTGGTTGTGTTACACAGGCCGTGGCCCAATTTGCTGGGGTGTGATTGGTTGTGAGTCCTCCGTTTCAACTGGCAACAGGTTTGTCGGGTGGGCACTGGGAATCTGCATGACGTATTGGGCAAATATCCCAAAATGTTCCAGGAGGGTCTGGACATGTTAAAAGAGGCCAAGGCCCGTATCTACGTGGATCCTGATGCTCAGCCCCAGTTCTTTAGGATGAGGCCTTCCCCCTAAGCATTGTTTACCAAGGTTAACATGGAGCTACAGTGCCTGAAGGATCGGGGGATTATATGCCCCATACAATGTGTGATATAGGCCGCGCCCATGGTGTCGGTGATGAAGCCCGACAAATCTGTCCGACTCTGCAGAGATTACAAGGTCACAGTAAATAGAGCTTCATGCCTGGACCGGTACCCGATGCCTAGAGTGGAAGATTTGTCCGCAAAACTAGCCAGAGGGTGCTCCTTTACGAAACTTGACATGAACCACACTTATTTACAGGTGGAACCAAATCCAGTGCCCAGAAAATTTGCAATCATAAACACCCATAAAGGGTTATTTGAATACACCCATCTGCCCTTTGGGATCTCATATGCCCCGGCGATTTCCAACATGTAATGGAAAGCACTCTGCAGAGTCTACCGAAGTTGGCCGTCAATGTAGATGACGTGTTCATCACGGGCTCCACGGAGAAGGAGCGTATGGACAACCTGCCAAAAGTGCTCAAGCAGTTTTCCCAAGTGGGCACCTGGCTAAAGAGGAGCAAGTGTGTGTTCCACACTCGAGCGGTTGACTTACTTAGTCTTAGGGTGCACAGGGGAGGTCTACACCCAAAGGAGGGCAGGGTTTGCGCTATAAAAGGGACCCCAACCCCCAAAAAGCACCACTGAACTCGTCATTTCTAGGCCTGGTAAATTATTATGGAAAGATTTTTTTGAACAAACAATTTTATTGAGGTATTTTAAGCGAAGAGAAAAAGTGACATTGTACAGTACAAAAAAAAAGAAGTCAAGACACAAATTAAACATAGTGCAAACCACGGCTCTGTTCACGCACGGACCTGCCTCAATATCCCCCTATTCTACTCTACCCTAGCCCCCCCCCCCCCCCCCCCCCCCCCCCACCCTTGCTGACGCTTGCTCCTCTGCGAAGAAGTCAATAAATGGCTGCCACCTTCGGGCGAACCCGAGTAGCGAACCTCTCAAGGCGAACTTGACTTTCCCTAGGCCAAGAAAGCTCGCCATGTCCGATAGCCATACCTCAGCTCTCGGGGGCTTTGAGTCCCTCCATGCTAACCGTATTCGTCGCCGGGCTACCAGGGAAACAAAGGCCAGAACGTCAGCCTCTCTCTCTTTCTGGACTCCCAGATCCTCCGAAACCCCAAAGATTGCCACCTCCGGGCTCATTACCACCCCAGTTTTCAATACCCAGGACATGACATCTGCGAATCCCTGCCAATACCCCCCCACCCCGGGTTTAGGGCACGACCAGAACATGTGTACATGGTTAGCTGGCCCTCCGGTGCATCTAGCACACTTGTCCTCCAGCTCGAAGAATTTGCTCATCCAGTCCACCGTCATGTGGGCCCAGTGCACGACCTTAAACTGGATCAGGCTGAGCCTGGTGCATGTTACGGTCATGTTTACTCTGCTCAGGGCTTCTGCCCAAATACCATCCTCCAGCTCCCCCCTGAGCTCCTCCTCCCACTTAAGCTTCAGGTCTTCGGTCTGCGTATCCTCAGCTCTCATTAGCTCCTTGTAGAGGTCTGAGACTCTACCCTCTCCCACCTCTCCCCTAGAAACTACCCTGTCCTGCCTCCCCTTCGGCGGGACACATGGGAAGGACGGCACCAGCCTGCGTACAAAATCCCGCACCTGTAAGTATCTAAAGTCGTTCCCTCTCGCCAGCCCAAACGTCTCCTCCAGCGCCTTCATGCTCGGAAAGCTCCCTTCCAGGAACAGATCCCCCATCCTCACAATCCCCGCCCTCCTCCACAGTCGATACCCCCCGTCCATGTTCCCCGCCGCAGATTGGAGTCCATACCGATGCTCTTACCTCCCCTACATGCCTCCTCCACTGGCCCCAGATCCGAAGAGCCGCCACCACTATCGGGCTGGTGGAGACCCGCGCCGGCGGGAGCGGCAGAGGCGCAGTGACCAGGGCTGCTAAGCTAGTGCCCCTGCACAAAGCAGCCTCCATCCACTCCCAGACCGACCCCACACCCACCATCCATTTCCTTATCATCGCTATGTTTGCCGCCCAGTAATAGTTGCTAAAGTTCGGCAATGCCAGCCCCCTTCTCCTCTGTTCCTTTCAAGCATCACCCTCTTCACCCGCGGTTACTTCCCTGCCCATACAAATCCCAGAATCATTTTATTCAGCCTCTTAAAGAAGGACCGCGGGATAAAGATGGGGAGACACAGAAAAACAGGAGCGGGAGAATCGTCATCTTAATAGTCTGCACAATCCCCGCCAATGACAGCGGGAGCGCATCCCACCTCCGTACCTCCTCCCTCACTCATTCCACCAGTCGGGACACGTTGAGCTTATGCAACCTGTCCCAGTCCCGTGCCACCTGAATCCCCAAATATCGGAAACTCTCTCCCACTAGCCTGAACGCCAACCCCTTCAGCCTACTCTCCTGCCCCCTCGCCTGAATTACAAGCAACTCGCTCTTAGCCATGTTCAGTTTGTATCTGGAGAACCGGCCAAATTCCCTCAGGGTTGCCATGATACCATCCATCCCCACCATTGGGTCCGATACATATAACAGCAGATCATCTGCGTATAACTAGACTCTATGTTCCACTCCCCCCTGGACCAGCCCTTTCCAACCCCTAGAAGGTCTCAGTGCAATTGCCAGCGGTTCTATGGCCAGCGCAAACAGCAGTGGGGAGAGAGGGCAGCCCTGTCTTGTCCCACGGTGCAGCCTAAAGTAGTCCGATGTTGTCCTGTTTATCCTTACACTCAACTCCGGGGCCTGATACAATAGCCTAACACAGTCGATGAACCCGGCCCCGAACCCGAACCATCCTAGTACCTCCCACAGATAATCCCACTCGACCCGGTCAAAAGCCTTTTCAGCATCCATGGCTACCACTATCTCTACCTCCCTACTCTCCGGGGGCATCATAATCACGTTGAGCAGCCTTCTTATGTTGGCCACCAGCTTCCTCCCCTTTACAAACCCGGTTTGGTCCTCCACAATTACATCCGGTACACAGTCCTCAATTCTTGTCGCCAAAATCTTGGCCAGTAACTTGGCGTCTACGTTGACCAACGAGATCGGCTTGTATGACCCACAGGCCCCCGGGTCCTTTCCCGTTTCAGAATGAGCGAGATGGTGGCCTGCGACATCGTCTGGGGTAAACTCCCTCTGTCTCTTGCCTCGTTAAAGACCCTGACCAGCACCGGCCACACTATCCCGGCAAATCTTTGTAAAACTCCTCCGGATACCCGTCCAGCCCCAGGGCTTTACCCGACTGCATGACCTTCAGGCCCCCCAGCACCTCTTCGAACCTGACCAGGGCCCCCAGTCCATCCCCCACTCTTGGGAAGGTCAGTCCGTCCAGGAATCGCCTCATCCCCCCGGTCCCCCGGGTGGTTCCGAAGTGTACATCTTCCTATAAAAGTCCCTAAAGACCTTGTTCAGCCCTGCTGGATCACCCACTAGATTACCTTCCCCATCCACTACCCTCCCTATTTCTCTAGCCGCTTCCCTCTTCCTCAGTTGCTGTGCAAGCATTATACTGGCCTTCTCCCCATGCTCATAAATCGCACCTTTAACCTTTTTAAGCTGCTCTACAGCCTTGCCTGTAGTCAGCACCCCAAATTCGGCCTGCAGCCTCTGTCGTTTCCTGAGTAACTCTGGCCTCGGGGATTCCGCGTAACTCCTGTCCATCTGTAAAATTTCCTTAATCAGTCGGTCCGTCTCCGCCCTATCTGTCCTGTCCCTGTACGCCTGGATTGAAATCAGCTCCCCTCTCACCACTGCCTTCAGTGCCTCCCAGAGCACCGCTGCCAAGACTTCTCCAGTATCGTTCACCTGCAGGTAATTCTGCATGCATTTCCTCAGCCTCTCACACACCGCCTCGTCCATGAGTAGTCCAGCCTCCATGGTGGGTGCTGAAAGCTGTCCTTACAAAACTGCAGGTCTACCCAGTGCAGAGCATGGTCCCATATGGCAATTGCCGAATATTCTGCCCCCACCATTCCGGCCAGCAGGTCCCTACTCACAACAAAAGTAGTCAATTCGGGAATACACCTTGTGGACGTGGGAGTAGTACGAGAACTCCCTCGCCGTCGGCCGGCTAAATCTCCACGGATCTGCTCCCCCCGTTTGCTCCATGAACCCTCTCAGTTCCTTTGCCATCGCTGGCAACCTGCCCGTTCTTGAACATGACCGGTCCAGGCTCGGGTCCAGGACTGTATTAAAGTCCCCGCCCATGATCAGCTTACACGAGTCCAAGTCGGGGATCTTCCCCAGCATCCTCCTAATAAAATCCACATCGTCCCAATTAGGGGCATACACACTGACCAGGACTATTCTCACCCCTTCGAGCTTACGCCTCACCATGACAAACCTGCCACCCCCATCCACAACTGTGCCCTCTGCCTCAAATTGTACCCTTTTATTAATCAGGATCGCAGCCCCCCTCGTCTTAGAATCAAGCCCCGAATGAAAGACCTGACTGACCCAGCCCTTCCTTAACCTAACCTGGTTTGCCACTTTCAGGTGCGTCTCATGCAGCATGACTATGTCCGCCTTCAGAACCCGCAGATGCGCAAACACATGCGCCCTTTTCACTGGCCCGTTTAACCCTCTAACATTCCAGGTGTTCAGCCTGGTTGGGGGGCACTCCCTCCCCCCCCCTTTGCCGATCAGCCATCCCCTTTCCTTGGCCAGCCCCCCAGCCATGTGTCGCGCTTCATCTGGCCCGCCTCCTGACCGGCTCCACCCATGACCTCCTCACTGTTGCCATGCCCAGATTCCATCCCCATCAGCAGAACGACTCCCCCCCCCCCCCTCCACCCCAGCCACACCCTCCTATCGCCTAACCCCTGCTCTAATCTAACTATATGCACACCCCCCACCTCAGCTACCGTTGACTAGCTGCACTCAGCTAGCCTGGGGCTCCCAGCCTCGGCGCCAGCACGTCTCCCACCCATTGTTCCCAGTCACCCCTCACCCGACCCACCCATATCACTTCCCCAGATCAGTCCTACTTAAGCAAACACTCTATACAAGTCATAAACAACTCCCACAATAGCACAATTCAAGTTAAACAAGAAAAAACGAGATAAGAAATAACAGGCACTCTCAGTCCTTCCCATACAGACACAGAAAAAGATTGCACAAAGGTCCCCTGAAGCATCCATTTTCAATCCTTTTAACTGTTTTCTTTATTATTTTCCCCCCAACCAAACGCCAACTAATCAAAGAGCCCAAACAGGAAACATTCAGGTAAACCACACAAAAAGCACGCAAAAAAAACCCACCTCCCTACCACCCTCCAACCCACTAAAAAGGTTGAAAAAATAAACGATAAAAACCGACCCAAACATGCAGGCACTTTTCAAAACGGGAGAGACACCACATATACTTAAAAGTTCTAACATGAGTCCAAACGTCCTCAGCTCAGGGCCAGCCCTTGCTTCTTAACGAAGTCCATCGCCTCTTCGGGTTCCTCAAAATAGTGGTGCTGACCCTCATATGTAACCCACAGTCGGCCGGAATAATCAGCCCGAATTTCACCTTGTTTTTATACAGTATCTCCTTCACCTGCCTGTAGCCTCCTCTACTCCTGGCCACCTCAGCGCTCAAATCTTGGTACACACGCAGGGTGGTATTGTCCCAAGTACAGCTTTGTGTGCTCTTTGCCCATTGCAGCACCCGCTCCTTGTCCAGGTACCTGTGAAAGCGTACCACCATTGCTCGTGGGGGACCCCCTCATCGTGGCTGCCTCACCTACACTCTGTGTGCCCTGTCTACCACCGGCGCGCGCGGGAACACCTCGTTCCCCGGCAACTTCTGAAATATACCCTCCACATATGCGGCAGTGTGCAGCCCCTCTGCCCCCTCCAGGAGGCCCACGATTCTCACGTTCTGCTGGCGAGATCTGTTGTCCAGGTCCTCCAGCCTTTCCAGAAGCACTTTTTGCTGGTCCCTCAGCCTCCGAGTCTCCACATCCGCCACCGTTTTAAAGTCAGCCTGCTCCTCCACTGACTTCTCCAACTGCTGGAGCTTCTCAGCCTGATCATCTAGCCTTTTTCCCATCCGGTCAATCGACTTCTGTAGCGGCTCCAAGTTGTCACGCTTCAGAGCCAAAAAGCCCTCCTGCATCGTCTGCAGCAGCTGCTCCATTGTGGGCTGGGCTGTCGGCACCTTGCCCTGAACACCAGCCATGCTGGTCTCTCTCACAGCCTCCACTGTGCCCTTACTCGACCACTTCTTCTGCTGTTTACGGTCCCTCCGGCTTCTTAGGTCCATACAATTCTGTATGGGTCCTGTGCCTGAGTACTATTGCTTTCCAGTTCCACACTCAAAAGCCAACCTGTCCACCCTATTGGCTCCACTCCACATACTGTTGAAGAAAGACCAGAAGTAGTTCTAGGTGTCTCGCAAGGCAAAGCATTCACCAGAGTAAAAGAGAGTCTGTCATCCACACTGCTCCTCCCTTACCATGATCATTCAGCCACTAATCCTAACATGTGATGCCTCCTCCGAAGGCATTGGGGCAGTGCTGCCTACAGATGGGATGACGGCACGGAAAGCCCCATTGTTATTCCTGCAAGGACTTGGCAGAACAACGATATTGATGATAATTGAGAAGGAATGCTTAGCGGTAATATTTGGAGTCAAGAAGTTCTACCAATATGTTTACGGGAGGCACTTCTCTATTGTGACTGACCACAAGCCCCTGCTCGGTCTTTTTGGGGAAGCTAAAGGAATTCCATCCATTGCAACAGCCTGAATTCAGAGTTGGCTGCTTCAACACCGCCTGGGTACGCAGATTGCCCATGCCACATTCTCTGTCATTAACCATTGCTCATGAGTTCCCCATTCCCACCAGTGGCGGCAGAAGTGATTGCAACTCTTAATTTTATGGATACCTTGCCAGTGACAGCTATTCAGGTGCAAGCATGAACGAGGCAGGTTCCAAGACTGGCGAAACCGTTCCACATGCTTTTGAGCTGCAGAATGCAGGGGCCCCTCCTGTAGTTCGACACCTTTTGCCCAGAAGCTCTGAGCTCAGCTTGGAGGACGGTGTCATATTATGGGGTGCATAGTCATCCCACCACAGGGTCAGGAGACCCTGCTGAAGAACCTATACAGTGGTCCCCCGGGCGCCTCTAAGATGAAGATGCTGACCCCTAGTTATGTCTGGTGGCCTGGCATCGATGAGGACATTGAGAGCTGCTTGGTGTGCCAAGAGCATCACAAGCTCCTGCCGGAAGCCTCCCGTCATCCATGGGAATGGTCGAGATGCCCATGGGTCAACTGCATGCAGACTTTGCAGGGCCGTTCATGGGGTCCACGTTCCTGATCCTCGTGGACACCCACTCGAGGTGGCCTCGACGACATCCACAACCAGTGCAGGAAAGCTCAGGTGCTCATTCAGATCCCCTAGGATCCCTGAAGTCCTGGTGATGGACAATGGGACACCCTTCACGAGTGATGAGTTCACCATGTTTACAAAAAGGAACAGCATCCAGCATATTAGAAACACCCCGTAACATCCCTTATCTAACGGGATTGGGGTGGTTCTATGCGGCTGCAGCTTGTCACCTCTCGAGTGTCAATCCGGAATCTGGTGAATCAGATACTATTTTCCATTGGAGTCGGTCATATTGCAGTGCTAACCCTTTAATTGTCGCTGGATTGATCTGGGAAGGGCGCCAATTTTCCTGTCGCAGAACACCACTGATTCAGTCCCGGCATCAGCACATAGTTTCTGACGGAAAATCCCGTCGACAAGCTCCAAATATTATTCTTGACCTTGATCTCAAGATAAATGTGCTCATTTTGTCTAGCTTGTTTGATGGTTGGGGAGGGGAGTGAGAAAAATGATTCTGACTTGGATCAAGCCAAACTACCATCACACTTGGATGACCATCTCTCATGGATTCAATCACACCTTCTGGCAAGCCACTCATGCACTGATATTAAGTTATGCAAAGTGGATCTCTCCCCTCCAAACCAGACTTCAGAGGGAAAGAATTACAAGAAAAATGTAGAGGGTCTCTATTTTTAAAAAAAATAATTTTTATTAAAGGTTTTCATAAAATATCAATAACAAAATGAGAAAGAAAAAAGAACCCAACAGGGTTAAGTACAAAACATAATCTAAAAAAGCAACCCCCCAAACCCCTCCCCCCCAGTACCTAAATAATAAATTGACATTGACACCCCGACTTAACACAACAGGTGTATACACCCCCTCAGACCGTTCCAGTGTAAATAACATAAACAATAATAAAGTAAACCCCACCCCCACCCCCGAGCTGCTGCTGCCATTGACCAATGTAACCATCACAATTTTTTTAATAGAACTGCTTATATATTTCCTGTCAAAAAAACAATTATATGTTGAATAGAATCACAAAAATACAGAATAAATTGTGTCATTTCCTCCAGCTTGTGTTTGCTGCAAGTTCACTGATAATGTTGATAGTGCTGCGTTCACCATGGCAACTGGATCTACCAGAGCCGCCACCAAAAAAGCAAGCGGCTTACTTCATTTTTAAACAGTGATGTTCTTGAATGTTACATAAATTTCTTAAATATGGACTTACTGCAAAAGCAATGATTTTAGTTTGTTAATGGAAAATCAATACTCATCCATAAGAAACAACACAGAAATATCGCCTTAAGAAAATATAATAATAATAAACATTTTGTCGTACAGTTGACTTTCTTAAGAGGAAATTAACTTCCTACCATATATTTATTTTTAATTGAACATTCAGCTAAAAATTATGATTGTAAAAGGAATAATTTAATAAAATCAATAGTTTTGCTTACCATCTGCCTTTGAGCAGGCCAGTACATTAATCATGAAGAGCGCCCCCTTCCATCTAAACCGTGCCCCTCATCTAAGGTGTGGTGATCCTCAGGTTAAATTTCCACCAGTCAGCTCTCCCCCTCAAAGGGGAAAGCAACCTGTGGTCATCTGGGGCGACTTTACCTTTACTTTACATCTAATGTATACACTAATGCTATTTATGTGGGCTGGTTAGCTCAGTTAGCTAGAGGGCTCATGTGTGGTTCTTCAAGGATATCGCCTGATCCCCACCTGACAGCAATATACAACCAACCCGAGTTTCATAGGTACAGTCTTTGCCAGAAATTTCACACGTCAGAGAATCTCCTCAACTCAGTGTGGATGGCTTAGGTCCACCAATGTTATCTTCAAGTAACTGAAACAGTTGCAGCAACAGTGTATTTGCTTATTCTCAGCTCCGTCATTGCGTCTCTGTCTTCTTTGGCCTGCCTGTACTGCACCAATGTTGTCATCAACTTCTACAGGGCTCTGATGGCTCTCTCTCCTTTTATGTAGTTTCAACCATAAACTTGGGTTTCCAATTTCAGTTTTAGTTTCCTTAGCAACTGGAATGATCTGTTTCCTTTATTCGCTTTCCCTTTCCAATTATGGTCTCTTTCTCACTGACGTTTTGCCCGCAAATTCCATCACTATTGCAACTGAATGAATAATAATTTATTGTCACAAGTAGGCTTATATTAACACTGCAATGAAGTTACCGTGAAAATCCCCTAGTCGCCACATTCCGGCGCCTGTTCGGGTACACAGAGGAAGAATTCAGAATGTCCAAATGACCTAACGGCACGTCTTTAGGGACTTGTGGGAGGAAACCAGAGCACCTGGAGGAAACGCACGCAGACGCAGGAAGAATGTGCAGACTCCGCACAGACAGTGACCCAAGCCAGCAATCGAACCAGTGTTCGCCCGTCCTGTGTCCATCTCTTAAAACCTGGGACCTGGCGCCGTGAAGCAACAGCGCTAATCACTGTGCTGTCGCCGTTCATTACAGAAGATGTAAATGAGGACTAGAGGATGGTGAATATTATCCTAATGTTTGTAAAGATATAGAAATGGGAACCTAAAAATTACAGATCAGTTTGCCTAATTTCAGTAGCGGGGGAAATGTTTTGAGAATTATGACAAAATGTCTTTGACATTCATCGGATCACTGGGGAGCCATCAAGAATAATCTGTCAAGAATAATCAGCAAAAATTCAAATGCATCACCAATCTATTGAATTATTTGGGAGGCAATTAACTTTGGTTGATAAAGACAATAAACTGATTGAAGTTTTATTTACATGGATTACTCTGGACGCTTCAGCCATGGCTCAGTGATAGCTTGCACTTTTATCTCTGAGTCATGGTAATAAGTTCAAGACCTACTCCAGAGACTTGAGCATCTACTCTAAACTGGCACTTCTGTGAAGTACTGAAGGAGTGTGGTACTGTTTGAGGTGCTGTTTCTAGCTAAGATTCTGCATTATTCTGACAGGATGCCAGGACTCTTTCTTTCAAGCAGTCTAAAAAGATCTCTTTCTCAAATAGAGAATCCAAGACATCTCTATACAGCAAGTATTCCTGATTGCTAACTTTTTAAAAGTGGATTGGGACCGGAAATGGTTTTGTTGTTTGAGTGGAAATAAAGATAGCAGTTAAGGGTTATTGTGTCACTGTATTGATTAGCATTGTTTAAGGGATAATTGTAAGCTATTTTCTTATGTGATGTTAAAGACATTTTAATGCTGTGTTCCTAATAAAGTTTGTTTTAATATACCATGGGCTAGATTCTCCATTTTGGAGACTAAGTCCCCACGCCGGCGTGAAGTCAGTGGTCTTTTATGCCAGGAAAACTGGCGTAAAACGGCCACCGATTCCTCGTTTTTCTGGGGGCTAGCAGGGAGGCAGCGTAGAGCTCGCAGCTCTAGCTGCCGATAGGGCCCTCAGCATTTCCGATTCCGAGGCCGCGCATGCGCACGGTGGCGGCCTGCACTCTAGTGGCAGGAGTGGAAAAGGATCACCCCTTATACTGATCTGACTCCACAAATTGTGAAAAATTATAGTAAAAGCAGGTCAGACTAGACTTGCAATTTTTGACACTATTTTAAAATCAACTCCACTTTTGTTCCATATCAATCTTCCCAAAGTTTCTTAAACCGATCTGAAAACTCACTGACTTAAGTGTTCACCATTGACAATGCACCATATAATTTCCGGGGCTTGCTGATAACCTCGTAAAGCTCAACAGGAGTTCACTCAGCAGTACACAATCTCAAATACTGCCTTTGTAGCACTTACTGTGTGAAAATAGAAACCCACCAAAATTACAGTTTATGTCTGCACTGCAGGACTTGTATGAATTTAAAACACAATTAAAATAAAATTGAAGAGCGCTGCAGCACTGCTGTGAATTCCAATAAAGGATGATATCTGTACAAGAGACAATAGTGTTGGCAAGTGCCTTCAGCCAAAAGTGCCAAGTGGGTAAATCTAGTTGGTCTTTTCCCAGGGTTCCTATCACCATAGATGAGCACATTCAGCCTTTCCATTCACTCCACGTGACATTAAAAAGTGCCTGAATAAATAATACAGCAAAGGCTAGGGCCCAAATTAATATTCTGGCCAGAATGTGGATACCAGAACTAGATTTCCCTCCCACAGCTGTAAGTTTGTATGTTGTGTCATAAAGGTTAAAGGTGTCGAAAGGCTTTTATGGTTGAACAATAACTGTTTATTAGTAACACATAACTATAAACATTGAGGGCTGGATTCTCCGTTGCACCGGCAGCCTGGGGATTTCCCGACGGCGTGAGGCTGCCCACAATGGGAAACCCCATTGGCCGGCTGGCGAGATGGAGAATCCCGGAGGCGCGGGATCTGGTGCGGCGGAACGGAAATCCCGTCCATAATATAGGATACAGTCCTGACTAAGTGCTATCTCCATGTTGACTCACTGCTACGCTCTACTCCTCCCATGTGACTCTCTACATTATAATCTAAGTGGCACCGTTTCCCCTGTCACACATTTCCCCTTACAGTTTGTGGTATTATAGGTATTACGGTACCTGATAGGCTAAAGCACCATTGGTGGAAACTGTATGCTTTCTATTGGTTAGAATGTATGACAGCTCCGCCCTGCTAGGCGGGTTATAAGAACCAGTGCCGCCCCAGCAGCCTTCATTCTGTACCTGAGCTGCTGGGGGAAACATCTAGCTTATTAAAGCCTTCAGTTGGACTACAACCTCGCTTTAGTGGTCATTGATCGTGCATCAATTTAATAAGCTAGTTTTTTTTTAAGAAGAAAGGATGGAGCTCCGAATCAAGCCGGAGTGTCTGCAACTTAGCCCCCACGCGGCGATCTCAGCAGCAATCTTTAAGCACTGGCTGGCGTGCTTTAAAGGGTATCTCGGGACGGCCGAAAACGCACCCATGGGAGAGCAGAAACTGCACCTCCTGCCCTCAAGGGTGAGCACGGAGATTAACACCCTCATCGAGGAAGCGGAAGACTTCGATGCAGCAATAGAGCTGCTAAAAGGACACCATATTCGCCCGGTAAACCCCGGTTAGAATGTATGACAGCTCCGCCCTGCTAGGCTGGGTATAAGAACCAGTGCCGCCCCAGCAGCCTTCATTCTGTACCTGAGCTGCTGGGGGAAACATCTAGCTCTAGCCTTCAGTTGGACTACAACCTCGCTTTAGTGATCATTGATCGTGCATCACAGTTTCAAACACCCTAATACTACACCTCTCCCCAAGTCTTTACTCAGATGTATTTCCAGTAATAGTTACATGTTAACGCTTCTCTCCCCTGGTCTCTGACTTTACAGATTCAGATGGTATGGAGGTAGACATAGAACATACAGTGCAGAATGAGACCATTCGTCCCATCGAGTCTGCACCAACCCATTTAAGTCCTCACTTCCACCCTATCCCCCTAACCCAATAACCCCTCCTAACCTTTTTGGACCATCACCTCTAATTAACCAGTCTGATACTTTGACCATCTCATCAAAACCAGAACTCCCTGCAAACTCGCCACTGACTATACTCCTGGATGAGTGGGACTCCAGCAGGGCCAACTTTTGCTTCTCATAAGCAGTCAGGACTTCAATGATGGGTATACCCCACCTGTACATGATCATAAATTTCAAACTATCATATGGTATGCATCCAACCCATTTATAGACTAGTGCTTGCCAACCTGGAGCGAATGCTCATGCGTCATAAGGTGATCCTGCCAACCACCGTCAGATAATTAGACCATTGCTTGACATGCACAATGGCTGTTGCCTTGTAGAATCGTGCTACTTTTCATGAGGAGCTAACCTTAATTACTTCCTGCATTTGCTAATGAGGCCTATATCACACTAGATAGAGCAAGATTGCTCATACTGATGTCGTACACACCCCCTGGCCGACCCATGGGGGCACTGAGCCTTTTGTTGCATTGGAACCATGTCCTTCTCACCACATCAACACTGTTGACCTCGTCGGTCACCGTGCAGCATGAGTCTGGCTGGGTTTCCATCTCTTGCCAATGTGTTCCATGACCTGCATGCAGGAGGACACTGAGGATGGCCTTATTGAATCTGGGGGCAGCTTTTCCCCTTCTAGAATTGCTCTGATGGCACAAACATTCATTCATGCACAGATGTAATCAGTGTGCAAATAAGGGCGTTCTGCGATGGCAGGTCACGACGGTGGAAGGTCGCCAACTTCCAGCTGTGGAACATGATGTCGGCGCGCGACCATATTATTCAGCTCAAGATACTACCAGTTCATATTATTAAGTGACCCTGCAAGCAAACAGAAAATAGAAGTGATGGTAGGTCTGCGCTCATAGAGATCTACATGATTTATGTTTAAGCACTGCTGAAGACCAGCATTTGAGTACAAGCACTCCATTGTTGAAAGTGCCATTCTTTAGATGAGATGTTAAATGGAGGTTCCAGCTGCCCTCTAAGTGGAAGTAAAATGTACCATCCTACTATTTGAAAAATACAGGGAGTGTTCTCAGTTCCTGCCCAATATTTGCCCTTCAAAGAAAATTACCAACACAGATTAGCTGACCATTAAACAATGTTGTTTGTGGAACCTTGCCAATTTCCTGCTGTGCTTGCCTACATTGCAACACTTCTAAAGTACTTCAATGGCTGTGAAGTACCAGAGGTGGCGGTATAGTCGAGAGCGAGTTGCCCTGGGTCTCCGCAACATTAACTCCAGACACCATTAAGTCTCATACCATCAGGTCAAACATAGGCAAGGAAGCCTCTTGCTTATTACCACCGACCTCACTCACCACTGCCCCACCCCCAACTCAGCTGATGAATCAGTACCCCGCTATGTTGAACACCACTTGGAAGTAGCACTGAGGGTGGCAAGGGCACAGAATGTACTCTGGGGGGGAAACTTCAATGTGCATCACCAAGAGTGGCTCGGTAGAACCACTATTGACCAAGCCTGAAAGGACATAGCTGCCAGATTGGATCTGCAGAAGGTATTGAGGGAAAACACGAGAGAAACCTACTTGACCTTGTCCTGACCAAACCACCTGTCACATGCATCTGTATTGGTTGGAGTGGCCACCAAACAATCCTTGTACAATTGAAGTCCCTCCATCATGTTGTGTGGCACTACCACCATGATAGGTGGGAGAGATTTCAAACATACCTAGCAACTCAAAATTGGGCATCCATGGGACGCTGTGGGCCATCCGCATAACCGTATTCAACCACAACCTTTAACCTCATGGCTCAGCATATCCCTCATTCTATCAAACGAGGGGATCAATCCTAGTCCAATGAAGAGCGCAGGAGAGCATGCCAGCAGCAGCACCAGGCATACGTAAAAATGAGGTGTCAACTTGATGAAGCTACAACACATGACTACTTGCGTGCCAAGTTGCGGGAACTGCAAGTGATAGAGCTTAGTGATCCTACAGCAATATCTAACCTCTGCAGTCCTGCCACATCCAGTCGGGAATGGTGGTGGACAATTAAACACGTCACAAGAAAAGGAGGTTCCACAAATATCCCCATCCTCAATGATGGAGGAGCCCAGTTAATTACTACACAAGACAAGACTAAAGCATTCTCAACTATCTTCAGCCAGAAGTGCCAAGTGGATGATCCATCTCGCTGTCTTTCTGAGGTCCCCAGCCTCACAGATGCCAAACTTCAGCCAATTTGATTCACTTGACTTAGTATCAAGAAATGGCTGAAGGCATTGGATAATGCAAAGATTACGGGCACTGACAACATTCCAGCAATAGTACTGAACATTTCTTCTCCAGAACTAGCTGCACCCCTAGCCAAACTGTTCCAGAACAGCTGAAGCATTGGCATCTACCCAGATAGAATGCCTCGTAGATATGTCTTGCCCACGAAATGCAGGGGAAACCCAACTTCATGGTTTAATCGGGATATTCGCTCCCTACTGAAGGTCAGGTCTGAGGCGTTCAAGACAGGCGACCCTGACCTATACAAGAAACCCAGGTACGACCTCCACAAAGACATCAAGGAACAATACCAGACTAAGCTAGAGTCACAGACTAACGACACAGACTCACATTGGTTGTGGCAAGGCTTAAACAACATAACGGGCTACAAAGCAAAGCCGAGTAGAATCTATTGCAGAAGTGTACCCCTCCCCGATGAACTCAATGCATTCAACGCTCGGTTCGAGCAGGAAACCAACAAACCATTGTCAACCGCCCCAGCAGCCTCAAACACACCCAAACCTACTGTCACAGCTTCTGAAGTCAGATCGGCCTTCTTGAATGTGAACCCTCAGAAAGCAATGGGTCCAGACGGAGTCCCTAGTCATGCACTCAGATCCTGCGCAGACCAACTGGCGGGTGTGTTCATGGACATCTTCAACCTCTCCCTACTCCGTTCCGAGGTTCCCTGCTTTAAGAAGACCACCATCATACCGGTGCCAAAGAAGAACCAGGCAACGTGCCTCAACGACTATCGTCCGGTGGCCTTAACATCTATAATTATGAAATGCTTTGAGAGATTGGTCATGAGACACATCAACACAGAATGCCTTGATCCACTGCAATTCGCATATTGGTCCACAGCAGATGCTATCTCTCTGACCCTACACTCATTGCTGGAGCACCTCAACAACATGGACCCCTATATCAGACTCCTATTCATTGACTACAGCTCCGCCTTTGTTGCTGCTAACTTTAGCCTTAGTTTAATTGCTCTGTTCTATCACCTTTGCTCTTGAGTCGCCAGGTATCTTTCTGATACCGCCACATGGTGCAAGTCCGAGTAATGATCAATAATCCAACACACCGCTTAGTAAGAGTTAAATTAACGCACATTTATTATATACCGTAATCAATACTCATGCATAAATTCTACATCTAAGCTACTTCCTACAAGTAACAGGCCAATACTTAACTTGGGAATGGCCCACCAGGTCAGGGAAACGAATGGCCTTTCGTTTGGGTTCTGAACCTGCGGGATTCAAATGCTGGTACAGATCGATAGCTAGGAGCGCCTATCTCGTAGCGAGCGTTGAAGTAAGACTTACGATTTGAGCGGCTGTTGCAGAAGGCTAGCAGAAGGGTCGCAGGAGGGTGCAGAAGGGGTAGCAGAAGGGTTGATTTGAACTTGGACTCTATTCTTATATTCTTTCTGGACTTTGTCCCAATCACTTGGTTCGATATTCTCCAATGCTGGAGCGATTCCTTGATCGATGGGCGGTCTTGGGGTGATCGTTCACCTCCCTTTGTGTAGGCTCCTGTTGGCGTCGAAAAGTCTGGGTTGGCTTTGTTTGTCTAAATTGTTGCACATTGTTCCCGGGGATTGCTCATTAGTATTCAGATGGCTGGTGTTTTGTTGTGCTGATGGCTGCAGGTATCGATCTTGTCTGGCCTTCCCAGAGGTGAATACACAGTTTACCTGCAGCTGCTTGTTTTAGACCTGTTGGCTGATTTTCCCATCAGCCTTTTCCATTCGCCATTTTAAATCGGGGTTAGCCATTCTAAATCGGGAGTTAGCCATTTTAACTGGCTACACCTTCAACACCATAATCCCAGCCAGGCTCATATCAAAACTCCAAAACCTAGGACATGGCTCCTCCCTCTGCAACTGGATCTTCGACTTTCTGACCCACAGACCACAATCAGTAAGGATAAACAACACTTCCTCCACGATAGTCCTCAATACCGGGGCCCTGCAAGGGTACATACTTAGCCCCCTACTCTACACCCTACACGACTGTGTGACAAAATTTAGCTTGAACTCCACAACAATGGCTATACTTCCTCAGGAAACTAAGGGAATCTTCCATCAACACCTCAGAAGAGAAAAAAGGGCTGCAAGGGCTTACTGAGAAATGTTAGGATTAGTAATTGTAAACTCAAAAACCATGACCAGACTCAGAAAAGTAATTTGAAAGAGAAATTAGATTCAAAAAAGCATGCAAGAAAAAAAGGAGACCCACAGACAAAATTACAAAAAAGCTTTGGAAGGACGTTAAATGGGCAATCAGAGGCAAAGAGAGAATTTGAAATAAGAGCTGCAGATAATAAAATTACAGCAAACCTCAGGCTGTTCATCACAGAAGAAGGAACAAATTTGTGCTTACCATTCAGTCGAATTGACACAAAGCATGCCTAATCTATCTAACCATAAGTTGCCTCAAAGATCCAAATGAAAGAAAATTACCTCAGCATAATTGGCAGAAAAAATCAGGAAGAGACTAAATTGGTGCTGAGACTGGGTGGATGAACTCACACAAGACTGAATGTCAGCCGAGTGCCAGACAGCTGTAATGCTCCTCAGGTGCACTGTACTTGTATGGAAGCAGCTGCCCAAATCTTTTCCTCTCAGGCCATCTACGTGCCCAGATGGAGTCCAACTTTGGAGGGAATGGGAACGCAGCTGTATGCATCTCATGCCTGCACCTGTGCACTGAGTTGCTGAGACTGAGGCTGCTTGTCCTGGATATGAGAAATCACCCTTGTCATAATATACATCTATGTATATAATGGAGTGCAGACAGGCAGTGATTGACACACAGGATGGCCAGTAAGCACACAGAACAGAGCAGTCAATCACCAGACAGGACACGATCACTATAAAGCCAGAGGGCACCAGTTTTCCCGCTCTCTCGGGACCCAGCCTCTGGGACAGTCAGAGTTAGTGAGCTAGCCAGTGCAAACACCATGTGGTAGCTGGTAAGTCCAGTTAAGCTAGTATCAGGTCTCCAGTCAAGTCAGCATAGTGTCAACCCACAATTGAACATGTATAATAATCGGGTTGCATCTTATCAAGTGTTGGAGGTCTGTCTCTCACTACACTGCATTAAGTGCAGTCCACATCGACCCAGCCTACCCAGCACATCATGGTACCAGTGAGTGATGCTGAAAATTGACGGACCTACCTTAAGTGAATCAGCGTTGACCAGCAAACAGACGGACCTACCTTGAGTGAATCAGCATTGACCAGCAAACAGACGGACCTACCTTGAGTGAATCAGCGTTGACCAGCATCAGCCATCTGGTGACATGGAAAACGTCCGCTCTCCTCCGCAGCTCCGCATCGCCGGCAACCTCGGTGCAAATTGGAAGATCTTCAAACAAAAGTTCCAACTCTATCTAGAAGCCACCGACCTCGAGACTGCATCGGACGCCAGGAATATCGCACTATTCCACTCCACAGCCGGGGACCACGCCATCCACATCTACAACTCCCTTACATTCGCTGAAGGTGAAGACAAGACAAAGTTTAAAACAGTCCTACTGAAGTTCGGCAGCCACTGCGACATTGAGGTGAATGAGAGCTTTGAATGGTATGTTTTCCAGCAGAGGCTTCAGGGTAAGAATGAACCTTTTCAATCCTTTCTGACCCATCCCCGCATCCTCGCGCAGTCATGTAACTATGACTCGACCACTGATTCCATGATCCGGGATCAGATCGTTTTCGGGGTCCACTCCAATTTCCTTCACCAGCAGCTCCTGAAAGTCAAGCAGCTCACCCTCACCATCGCCATTGAAATGTGTGTTCTCCACGAACATGCTAACAATCGGTACTCCCACATCAGGGCGGCAGAAACGGCAAAGCTAACCTCCCACGAGGCGGAACGGGTGCAGGCCATCGCACAGATGTATCGACGAGAGTGGCCATTCCGCGTGCTTTTCCCAGGCCCCTTCGCATGCGCGCCACAACTGAGCGGACGGCGAGACCGACAACCAGACTGCGCAGGTGCAAAAGTCGTTCGACCGCACTGCGCATGCGCAATGGCGCACGGAACGCGCTGCCGTTGGTGTCATGACGTGTCCGAATTGTGGCTCCGCCCATTTAAAGCGGCAATGTCCGGCAAAATCACGACGGTGTCTACAGTGTGGCAAGCTTGGCCACTACGCAGCCCTTTGCAGATCTGCTCCACTGCCCAGCATCCAGCGATCCCAGCCGCGGCGTAGAAGCGTCCGTTCAATACAGCAGACCATGTCAGACTCCGACCCCGACAGCCCAACAGATCCTGATGCTGCGTGCCTCAAATCTCCATACCGGGTGGGCATCATTACAAAGCATGCGCTGCCTTTCTCCAAGACAGCGAAGCACCTCCCGATCCTCAGCATGGATCCCGATGATGAGTGGTGTGCTGTCCTCACAGTCAACAAGGCTCGCATCCGGTTCAAACTGGACACCGGCGCATCGGCGAATCTCATCTCCAAATCCGATCTCGACACCATCCGTGTCAGACCAAGCATTCTTCCACCGGCCTGCCAGCTCCTTGACTACAATGGCAATGCCATAGCTGCCAGTGGCTCATGCCAATTCGGAGTTTCCAATCAGTCATTTAAAGCGACACTGCGATTTGAGATCGTGGGACCTGACAGAGCATCCCTGCTCGGTGCTCGGGCCTGCAAACTCCTGAACTTGGTTCAGCGAGTCCACACCATGTCATCCGCACAGGCGACGGCCTCACCTGATGAGAACTTCCAGACTGAAATTGATGACATCATCACGCAGTACCACAGCGTGTTCGACGGAATGGGCACACTCCCATACCGATACAAAATCCTGCTCAAACCAAACGCCACCCCTGTGATCCACGCACCACGTCGGGTGCCGGCACCCCTCAAGGACGCCTCAAGCAGCAGTTACAGGACCTCCAGGACCAGGGCATCATATCAAGGGTCACAGAACCCACGGACTAGGTCAGCTCCATGGTCTGCGTCAAGAAGCCGTCAGGGGAGCTTCGAATCTGCATCGACCCCCAGGATTTAAACCGCAACCTCATGAGGGAACATTACCCAATACCAAAATGAGAAGATTGACCAGCGAGATGGCTCATGCCAAATTCTTTATGAAGCTGGACGTCTCCAAGGGGTTCTGGCAAATACAGCTGGATGCATCCAGTTGCAAGCTGTGCACATTCAATACCCCGTTCGGTCGCTACTGCTACAACCGGATGCCTTTTGCCATCATCTCTGCCTCAGAGGTATTTCACCGCATCATGGAACAGATGATGGAGGGTATCGAGGGGGTGCGCATGTATGTTGACGATGTCATAATCTGGTCCACAACTCAAGAACACATCGATCGCCTCAAGCAGGTATTCCACAGAATCCATGAGCAGGGCCTCCGACTCAACAGAGCCAAGTACTCATTCAGTCAATCAGAAATCAAATTCCTTGGTGACCACATCTCGCAGCAAGGCATGCGGCCAGATGCTGACAAGGTCTTGGCGATCAACGCCAGGAAGTCCCCAGAGGACAAGAAGGCAGTCTTCCGCTTTCTAGGGATGGTCAACTTCCTCGGGAAGTTCTTTCTCAACATGGCGGCACACACCACAGCCCTCCGCCATCTCGTCAAAAAGTCGACGGAATTCCAGTGACTGCCTGCTCATGAGAACGAATGGCGTGAGCTGAGGGCAAAACTCACCACAGCCCCGGTTCTGGCGTTCTTCAACCCTACGAAAGAGACCAAAATATCCACTGACGCGTGCCAGGGCGGTATTGGGGCGGTGCTCCTCCAAAGGGATGACTCCTCCTCATGGGCCCCAGTTGCATATGCTTCCAGAGCCATGACGCCCACTGAGCAATGGTATGCTCAGATTGAAAAGGAATGCTTTGGCCTCCTAACGGGAATCGACAAATTTCACGTCTATGTGTATGGCCTCCCAAAATTCACGGTTGAGATGGACAACAGGCCCTTAGTCCACATAATCCAGAAAGATTTGAATGACATGACGCCTCGGTTACAACGAATCCTTCTCAAGCTACGCCGCTATGACTTTGAACTTGTCTACACGCCAGGCAAAGAACTCATTGTTGTAGATGTCCTTTCCAGGTCTATCACCACACCGTGTGAACAAACTGACTTTGTCTTCCAACTCGATGCGCAGGTGCAATTGTGTGCCTCCAACCTTCCGGCCACTGATGAGAGGGTCATCCAAATTCGTGAGGAAACGGCCAAGGATCCTCTGCTACAGCGTGTGATGCAGCACCTCACGAATGGCTGGCAGAAGGGACTGTGTCTCCAGTTTTACAACGTCAAGGATGACCTGACGGTGGTGGACGGCATCCTCATGAAGTTCGATAGGATTGTGATTCCGCTGAGCATGCGAGCTATGGTGCTCGGCCAACTCCATGGGGGTCACCTGGGGGTCGAGAAATGTCAACGCAGATCTCGAGAGGCAGTCTATTGGCCGGGCATCAGCCAGGACGTTGCCAACACATTCCTCAACTGCCCCACATGTCAGAAGTATCAGCCAGCTCAACCCAAAGAAACTCTGCAGCAACATGAGATAGTGACCTCCCCATGGTCCAAAGTCGGTGTCGACCTTTTCCATGCCAAGGGGCGTGACTATGTCCTCCTGGTCGACTACTTCTCCAATTACCCAGAAGTGGTGAAACTGTCCGACCTCACGTCGAAGGCGGTGATTAAAGCATGCAAAGAAACGTTTGCCAGGCATGGGATACCGCTCACGGTGATGAGTGACAACAGTCCCTGTTTTTACAGCCAGGAATGGTCTGATTTTGCCCGCCTATACAACTTTCGTCACGTAACCTCCAGCCCCCACTGCCCGCAGTGAAACGGGAAGGCCGAAAAAGGGGTCCATATCGTCAAGAGTTTACTATGCAAGGCTGCAGACTCAGGCTCCGACTTCAACCTGGTGCTGCTGGCATACAGAGCATCCCTGCTGTCCACTGGGTTGTCTCCCGTGCAGATGCTCATGAACCGCACTCTGCGAACCATGGTTCCAGCCATCCATGTTCCAGACCTTGACCACCTCAAGGTCATACAAAAGATGCAGCAGTCTTGGGCCCAACAGAAATTAGCATACGACGCTCATGCCACGGATCTCCCCGAGTTGGTCCCAACTGATCGTGTTCGCGTGCAGTTGCCTGACGGTGGCTGGTCCACCACAGCTGTGGTGGTCAAGCAAGTGGCCCTGAGATCGTTCCTCATCCGCATGGCTGATGGCTCCTTCCTAGAACACAACAGATGGGCACTGCGCAGAGTTCCTCGCCCGCCACCCAACCCTGATGTCTCGCCTCACACAATGCTTCCTCCGGACGTGCCCTACCACGAGGCCACTGATCTACCAGCAATCCTGCTGACCTCTGCGACCACCGCATTGGTGGCGGTCCCGCCTATCCAAGTGCAGGCGGCCCCTGATCCATCCTTGAGGCGGTCAACCAGAATTCGTCGCCCGCCGCAGAGACTAAACTTATAAACTGAACTTTGCACAACTGTGTTACCTTATCGTTTTGACCTCTGTATATATCGTTTTTACCGTTTCATCTTCCCTATATCTGCACTAGCGACACCTTCCTGTGTACATAAGGTCATTTTAGCACATTCTGTATATAGTCACGCACATATACACATCCACACGCACATGCACCTTAATATTTATTATCTCAACACACACAATACAAAACGAAAACAAAAAGTGGGGGAGATGTCATAATATACATCTATGTATATAATGGAGTGCAGACAGGCAGTGATTGACACACAGGATGACCAGTAAGCACACAGAACAGAGCAGCCAATCACCAGACAGGACACGACCACTATAAAGCCAGAGGGCACCAGTTTTCCCGCTCTCTCGGGACCCAGCCTCTGAGACAGTCAGAGTTAGTGAGCTGGCCAGTGAAAACACCATGTGGTAGCTAGTAAGTCTGGTTAGGCTAGTATCAGGTCTTCAGTCAAGTCAGCATGGTGTCAACCCACAGTTGAACATGTATAATAGTTTAGATGTTAAACAAAATCGTGTTGCATCTTATCAAGTGTTGGAGATCTGTCTTTCGCTACACTGCATCAAGTGCAGTCCACATCGACCCAGCCTACCCAACACATCAACCCTTTGCTACCTAAATGAGGTGTCAACCTGGTGAGGTTACAATACAAGATTACATGCATGATAAACAGCAAAGGCATCATGCTATCATAGAATTTACAGTGCAGAAGGAGGCCATTCAGCCCATCGAGTCTGCACCAGCTCTTGGAAAATGCACCCTACCCAAGGTCAACACCTCCACCCTATCCCCATAACCCAGAAACCCCACCCAACACTAAGGGCAATTTTGGACACTAAGGGCAATTTATCATGGCCAATCCACCTAACCTGCACATCTTTGGACTGTGGGAGGAAACCGGAGCACCCGGAGGAAATACACGCACACACGGGGAGGATGTGCAGACTCCGCACAGACAGTGACCCAAGCCGGAATCGAACCTGGAACCCTGAGGCAACTGTGCTATCCACAATGCTACCGTGCTGCTCACTTAGCTGGCCAGAGTTAAGTGATCCCACAACTAAAGGATGAAATCTAAGCTGAATGATGGTGGACAATTAAACAATTAACTTAAGGAGAAGTCCGCATAAACATCACCATTCTCAATGATGGGAGAGACCAGCACATCAGTGCTAAAGACTACGGCTGAAGCATTTGAAGCCATCTTCATTGGAGACCTTCAGGTGGTCGAGAACAGGGCAGGCTGGCACCCTGGCACTCATCCTGGCACATGGGCACTTTGGCACTTCCAGCCTTGCACACTGGCAGGGTATCCGGGTGGCACTTCCAGGATGCCAGGAGCACTGCCAGGGTGTTAGGCTGGCAATGCCAGGGTGCTCAGGTGCCAGGTTTGCAGTGACAGGGGTCGGGCCTGTGGTGCCTTGCCAAGTTGAGAAGGTGTGAGGGGGGTTCCTGGGGGCTTCCCAAGATTGGGGGAAGGTGGTCAAAAAGGTGGGGGGGGGGCCTGAAAGGGGGTGGGGAAGATCAGGTCTGCCGGACAAAATGGCGCCCCTATCTGCAAGAAGCCTTCCCAAGTTCGCTAGCAGGCAATCCCTCTAAGTAAGGCTTTGGCAGGGAAAAAGTCCCCAAGTCTAAAAAAAATGGCAAAGTGCCATTGGATAGTGGGATGTTTCTCAGCACTGCAGCTAATACCCCGCTAAATGCACCCGACAGCGGACTTTAGCTTAAGTCCACTGAATCAGGCCAACATTTCAGGTTGATGACCTTTCATCAGACCTGGAAAATGTTAGTGATATA
This sequence comes from Scyliorhinus torazame, assembly GCF_047496885.1. Classification (NCBI taxonomy): domain Eukaryota; kingdom Metazoa; phylum Chordata; class Chondrichthyes; order Carcharhiniformes; family Scyliorhinidae; genus Scyliorhinus; species Scyliorhinus torazame. Next base: position 197,665,141 of record NC_092709.1, read on the forward strand.
ACAGGCTTTCAGCAAGTACAAGAAGGATGTAAATGCATTGGAGGAGGTTCGGAGGAGATTTACTAGATTGATACCTGGAATGACTGAGTTGTCTTATAAGAAAAGGTTGGGAAGACTAGACTTGTTTCTACTTGGGTTTCGAAGAGTGAATGATGACTTGATTGAAGTAGATAAGATCCTGAATGTTCTTGGCAAGGTGGAAGTTGAAAGGTGTTTCCTCTTGCGAGTGCATTCAGAAGCAGGAGGCACCATTTAAAAGTTAGGGGTTACCCTTGTAGGATAGAGTTGAGGAGCAATTCTTTCTCTCAGAGAGTGTGTGACTTTGAATCTCTGCTTCAAGAGACGGTGGGGGCGAGGTCACTGAAATTTTTAAGGTGGAGGTAAATATCTTGTTGGCCGAGGAATCAAAGGTTATCGGGGGTAAATGGAGAAACGCAAACAGATGAGACTTGTTTATATTGAATGGCAGAGTAGGCTCGAGGGGCCGAATGGCTCCTATTTCGTATATTCAAACATATCTTCATATACCTACAAAAGCAGAAAAATGGGGATAGGGACAGAAGAAAAGGTATGTCTGTGACAGCATTTTCACTGCAATTAATATTACAGCAAATGCAGAGTGTGAGTTGCAGATGGATGAGTTGTCAAGGCTTGTGAACTTTTATTAAATCCAAACATTCATTAGCTCACAGTACATAAATGCTCACAATATGGTTTTTGACCTTGTGTACTCCCAGACGTGTCACTATGCTATAAATTATTGTAGGACATGATGGAACGAATTTTGTGTTGCTTCACTCAATTGCGAGTGCCTTCTGCCGGTTCTCTCCAGATCTGCACAGAAAAGGAGCGCCATTTAACAAAATTAAACAAATTCCCCTATCGATCGCATTTAGCCGTTTGTTTCCCAGCACAGGCAGCGCCAAGATCAACCCCGCTATTAAACGGGACTCTGCATCATTTCTGGGCCTCGGGGAGGAATGCGGCTCTTAGTCCTGGTTCCTGTACTAACGAACTCCGCCGATATGCCAGGTCCACGTTTGAGAAACCTGTGCTAAACGGAGCGCTATCAGGATCTCCTAGGCAAGCCCGTTAGGTCCCAGGCGCTGGGTAGATCTGGCGTATACATATTTAAGTGAGACTAACTGCTGACTTGAATATGCAAATCTAGGTCCTGACCTCAATGCTGCAACACCAGATCGCAATGCTTTGCGAAATCTCGTTTCACCTCGCAAGGTGCGACAAGGCCGGTAAATCCCATGAGAGGCCTTTTGCGAGATTTAACTGACCTGTCGCATCCCGGGTCGGGCACGGCAAGGCCGATAAATGTCGATATGAGTGCTTGTTATGTCAGTTACTTGCAGAATGACTGCTGGCGCGTGCACAGGGATCCTGTAAATAGCCACAGTAATTGGGAATGGTTAACCTTTGAAATATGAAGCACGACTGCATTGCTAATGGCAGCTTTCACTTCATTGTGATTCTGATATTTTTGAAAAGCGAGGTCTTCATTTCTCAAAGCCGGTGCTTTTCAAAGCACTTGGGCAATCTTTCCACTGTGCTGAAGGAGTATAATTCCTTACCAATTATTTCCTTTATTTTGTAGATGGGTACACAACAGATGACATTGAATTTCAGTGGACAGGTGGTAACTATGCAGTCACAGGAGTAGAGAAGATTGAGCTGCCACAGTTTTCTATTGTCGAGTACAAGCTGGTTTCAAAGAAAGCAGTTTTTGCAACAGGTAAGCCATTCAATGCGAAATAAAGGCTGTATCAATCATTTATGTTGCTGAGCTCCATTTGTTCTTTCATGGTAGTTAATGACCCATATGAATGGAAATGCTTTGCATTGCGCCTGTCTTTCATGCTTAGAATAGGGACAAGTGAAACAGGTTAGCAGTGGGACTTTATGGGAAATTAGTCCATGATGAGAAGATTTGGGGGTTTTAGAGTTCTCCAACAGCTGCCAACTAAAAGTAAGTCACAAATGTTGTTGGGACATAAAAGTTTTGTGGAGTTAAGAATGTAGGGTACTTCCCATTCCACCCTGCCACAGCAGTCTCAAAAAGCAAACAACACCCCCCCCCCCCCCCCCCCCCCGCCCCCCCAACGCCAACCCCACTACCTGGACCAACTCCTATACTTGGAATTTATCTGGGGCCACTGCCTGAGACCCAAAATTCATTTATCTCATGGGCAATTTTCCTTAGATGCAAACCAGGCAGCTCTAAATGAAGACGGAGGTCCAATTTTAGCCCAGTGATGAGCTGGGGCTGAAAATAATAATAATAATCTTTATTTGTGTCACAAGTAGGCTTACATTAATACTGCAATGAAGTTATTGTGAAAATCGCCCAGTCGCCACACTTCGGCACCTGTTCGGGTACACTCAGGGAGAATTCAGAATGTCTAATTCACCTAACAAGCACATCTTTCGGGACTTGTGGGAGGAAACCGGAGCACCCGGAGACACGGGGAGAACATGCAGACTCCGCACAGACAGTGACCCGAGCCGGGAACCGTACCTGGGTCCCAAGCGCTGTGAAGCAACAGTGCTAACCACTGTGCTATCGTATTGCCCAACCATACCATATTAACTTCTAACCAATAACTAAGGGCAGCGCGGTGGCACAGTGGTTAGCACTGCTGTCTCACCGTGCAGAAGCCCCAGGTGTGATCCCGGCTCTGGGACACTGTCCATGTGGAGATTGCACATTCTCCCGTGTTTCCGTGGGTTTCGCCCCCCACAACCCAAAGATGTGCAGGGTAGGTGGATTGGCCACACTAAATTGCCCCTTAATTGGAAAAACTGAATTGGGTACTCTAAATTTATTTTTTAAAAGCTATGAATCAATAACCTTCAAGTATCACAGGCTTTCGTGAGTTATAAGACATTCTGCATAAGTAAAAGATTCTTATATGCATTAACAATAGCCATGTCCATTCAGCATTAGCCAATAACCAAGGCTTGGGCATTAAATTTGGATCCATAGCACCATTTGCTCTTGCGATGCCAAGGCCTAGAAGGCCATGGGCCAAGTGCTGGAAAATGGGATTAGAAATAGTTAGGTGGTTGCTTTTGACGGGTGCAGATGCGATGGGCCAAATTACCTTTTCTGTGCTGTAGACCTCTATGACTCTACTCTAACACTGGAGCCAGTGCTACGGAATCGGGAGGATTTTTGAATGGGGCGTACTGCTTCAGCAACAATACACACTGCAGATTGGGAAGACAATCGAGCAGACATGCTCTACATGTGCCAGAAGTTTTCCAGCTGGTCAGATCATGATGTCAAGCAGCTAGAGCAGTTGATTTGATGCATGATTTACAAACTTGCACCATTCAACTTATTCACTTGTCACTCACCAAAAAATATTCATAAAGCTGCAAGAGAATCCCACTACTACATTTTGTTTGCATGTACGTTGATTTAAACTAACTGCTTTTATTGTAAAGACTCTGGAAGCACTGTGGAGTATTTTTGGTAGTGTTTGTTGTGTTGGGTGCTCTGGATCCGTGGAACACATACAGGTCACCAACACTTGATATAGTGCAACACTATTCTATTGAATCATTAACTGTTGTAACATACTCTGACTGTGGGTTAACATGATACTAGCTTTAACTAAAGGCCTTTGCCTTGTCCTAACCAGTCGATGCACTCAGCACATGGTGAATGTCTGTGCTGCAGGCTGTGAGCTCTGTCCTCCTAGCTAGCTGCAGCTCGAATGAGTGGGAACTCTGATGCCCCCTGTCTTTATAGTGCATGTGCTCTAACTGGTGATTGGCTGCAGTGTTGTGTGTGTTGATTGGTCCCACTGTGTGTCCATCAGCGTGTGTCTGCACCATGATATACTGGTGTATATTATGACATGTTGTGGTTAATTGCTATATTTGGTAGAGAATGTTGCTATATCCTCACAGGGAGGGCAGAAGGTTTGGTCCACACAAAGGCTACAAGCGATGGGAGCTACAGGCACAGTGCCTCTGGAACTGCAACACAACAGGGTGATGGAGTAGAGGCTGCAGGGAGGGGAAGCTTCATGCCATGCCCTCGGCTAAGTTGGAGCCCGACAACTACATGTTCCTTGACCGTGACAGAACAATCAATTTCAGTGTGCATCTTCATCAGCATTTTCCTTTATGCCAACTCATTGAAGCCCTCATCTGAGTCCACTGAGCAGAACTCAACTACAAACATGCCTTCTGGTGAGCTGGCACACAAGCTATCATTTATCCCTGGCCTTGCTGCAGCCCATTCGGGTCTGCTGCCACACCACATACAGGTCCCAAATCTATATTTGCCTCTAAGGTGCATACAATGTCAGTAGCATAACTGGTGGTGAGTGATGGGGATGTAATGCATTAGCTGCAAGGTAATGCTTTGGGGAGGAGGTGTCATGTGAAGATGCATTCACTGGCTTTGACTACCCAAATAGTCATTAGGCTTTCTGTGACATCGCTACCAAGTCCTTGAGGTCAGACTCTGTGCTCCTTGCCACTTGCTCCTATTCCTTTCTAAGGGTGGTCATTCAGGACTTTCTGGCACCCCAGGGAAGCATAACCTCGTTTTACCTCCACTAAGGCTTCCTCTGCCAGATCCATGAACCTGGAAGTCCTCATACTTCCCTGCTGCACCATTTATTTTGCTTAGATTTGCAGTAATAGCATTATTTAGAGAACCCCAAAGTGTATCATGGAGTGCACCTGACCCTCAACTTTTAATAGATTGTGCACTTCCGGTTGCGGCTATGCCTAGGTAGGTCGCACGTTCGGCAGCTCCCGCCGGGAAGGGACTTTTGGGCTCTTCAGAGGGGCCCCAATGGCAATTGTTCGACGGCTTCCAGTGTGGGAAGGTGACAGCAAGGTCCCCCCAACAGTATATGGATTAGATCAGAAGTGGAGCGGTTACAAAAGTGATCCTGGTGCAGCAAAAAGTGCGAGGGAGGAAAAGCAAGATGGCGGCGGGTGGAGACCAAGCAGCGTGGGCGCAGTGGTCGCAGGAGCAGCAGGAGTTTCTTAAACACTGCTTTGAGGAGCTGAGGACAGAAATGCTGGCGCCACTGAAGGCGGCGATTGAGAAGCTTGTGGAGACCCAGAAGGCCCAATGGGCGGCGATCAGGGAGGTGCGGCAAAAAGCCTCGGAGAACGAGGGCGAGATCTTGGGCCTGGCGGTGAAGGTGGAGGCGCACGAGGCGCTGCACAAGAGGTGGGCGGAAAGATTCGAGGACGTGAAGAATAGGTCGAGGTGGAAGAATCTTCGGATTCTGGGTCTCCCTGAAGGAGTGGAGAGGCCCGATGCCGGGGCATATATGAGCACGATGCTCAATTCGCTGATGGGCGCGGGAGTTTCCCGAGGCCCCTGGAGCTGGATGGGGCTCATCAGGTCCTGGCAAGGAGACCCAAAGCCAACGAGCCGCCAAGGGCTGTAGTGGTGAGGCTCCACCGCTTTACGGACAGAGAGTGTGTCCTGAGATGGGCCAAAAAAGAGCAGAGCTGCATGCTGCAGCCAGCGCGATTGTGGGTCACGTTCCAAGATCGGCACCACTATTTTGAAACGCCTGATGAGGCATGGAGCTTTGTACGGACTGAAAAGTTGGACTCAAATTGAGGGTTTGTCATGGGGGGATGTTTACTGTGTTTACTGCGTTTGGGGAATGTTCTTTTTGTTTTGGTGCTGGGTGGGGATGGGTGAATGGATTTGATGTGGGGGCTGTGGGAGAGTGCGGGCGTCAGTGTTGGAGGGGCAGGGCCCCGCGGAGGAAGAGGGAGGGGTGGAGGCCCGGGGATGGGGAGTTGGGGGTAAGGCCGCAAAAAGGAGCCGCGCCAGAGGGGGCGGGGCCAGCTCAGGAAAGCGCGGGCTTTTTCCCGTGTTAGGGAAGGATGGGGGGGGGAAGGGCGGTGCTGGAGAGGAGCGCACACTGACTACCAAAGGGTGGGCGGATTCTCACAATGGAGGGGGTCGATGGAATGGCGGGAGAGACCGGGGTCAGTAGGAGTCAGCTGACTTACGGGAGTGTCATGGGGAGAGCAAAATGGCTAGATGAGGATCTAGCGGGGTGGGGGGGGGGGGGGGGGGGGGAACTGGGTTGCTGCTGCATTGGCCAAAGGGGAGCTGGTAGTAGGAGAGGTAGTCGGGGCGGTGGTCCGCCGCCTGGGGAACTGGAGGGTGCGGGAGGCGCGGGCACGTAGCTGGCCTAGAAAAGGAGATGGCTCGTAGGCAGGGGGGGGGGCGAGTTGCCCCCAATCCGGCTGATAACTTGGAATGTGAGGTGCCTGAACGGGCCGGTCAAGAGGGCCCGGGTGTTCGCGCACTTAAAGGGACTGAAGGCAGACGTGGTTATGCTCCAGGAGACACATCTGAAGGTGGCAGATCAGGTTAGGCTGAGAAAAGGATGGTAGGGCAGGTCTTTCATTCAGGGCTGGATGCAAAGAACAGAGGGGTTGCAATACTGGTGGGGAAGCGGGTGTCGTTCGAGGCACTGAATATTGTAGTGGATAATGGAGGTCGATATGTGATGGTGAGTGGTAGGTTGCAGGGGGTGAGGGTGGTACTGGTGAACGTATATGCTCCGAATTGGGATGATGCCGGATTTATGAAACGTCTCCTGGGTCGGATTCCGGATCTGGAGGTAGGAAGCTTGATAATGGGGGGAGGGACTTCAACACAGTGCTGGACCCAGCACTGGACCGTTCTAGGTCCAGGACGTGTAAGAGGCCGGCTGCGGCCAAGGTGCTCAGGGGGTTTATGGACCAGATGGGGGGGGTGGATCCATGGAGGTTTGCCAGGCCTCTGGCCAGGGAATTTTCCTTCTTTTCCAACGTCCATAGAGCCTACTCCCGGATAGATTTTTTCATTTTGAGTAGGGCGCTAATCCCGAAAGTGGAGGGAACGGAATATTCGGCCATAGCCATCTCGGACCACGCCCCGCATTGGGTGGAGCTGGAGTTGGGGGAGGAGAGGGACCAGCGCCCGCTGTGGCACCTTGATGTGGGACTGATGGCGGATGAGGGGGTGTGCGGGCGGGTGCGGGGGTGTATTGAAAGATATTTGGAGGCCAACGACAACGGGGAGGTGCAGGTGGGGGTAGTCTGGGAGGCATTGAAGGCGGTGGTCAGGGGAGAGCTAATCTCCATTAGGGCCCACAGGGAGAAGAGAGAGGGAGGGAGAGGGAGAGGTTGGTGGGGGAGATTTTAAGGATGGACAGGAGGTATGCAGAGGCCCCCGAGAAGGGGCTACTTAGTGAGCGATGGAACCTCCAGACGGAGTTCGACCTGTTGACCACAGGGAAAGCAGAGGCACAGTGGAGGAAAGCGCAGGGGGCGACGTATGAGTATGGGGAGAAGGCGAGTCGGATGCTGGCACATCAGCTTCGTAAGAGGGAGGCAGTAAGGGAGATTGGTGGAGTTAAGGATAGAGGGGGGAGTGTGGTGCGAAGTGCGGTGAGAATAAACAAGGTATTTAGGGACTTCTATGGGGATCTGTACAGGTCTGAGCCCCCAGCGGGGTAGGAGGGGATGCAACGATTCCTAGATCGGCTGAAGTTCCTGAGGGTGGAGGAGGAGAAGGTGGCTGGTTTGGGGGCGCCGATTGGGCTGGAGGAGCTGGTTAAAGGATTGGGGAGCATGCAGGCAGGGAAGGCCCCGGGGCCGGATGGATTCCCGGTTGAATTCGACAGGAAATATGTGGACCTGCTGTGCCCGTTGCTAGTGAGGACTTTTAATAAGGCGAGGGAGGGGGGACCTTGCGCTCGACAATGTCCCGGGCGCTGATTTCTTTGATCTTGAAGCGGGACACGGATCCATTGCAATGTGGGTCGGAAAGACCTATCTCGCTCCTCAATGTTGACACTAAGTTGCTGGCGAAGGTGCTGGCTACGAGAATTGAGGACTGTGTCCCGGGGGTGATTCATGAGGACCAGACGGTATTTGTGAAGGGTAGGCAGCTAAATACAAATGTACGGAGGCTCCTCAATATGATTATGATGCCCTCGGTGGAGGGGGAAGCGGAGGTAGTGGCAGCTATGGACGCGGAGAAGGCCTTTGATCGGGTGGAGTGGGAGGATCTTTGGGAAGTGTTGCGGAGGTTTGGGTTTGGGGAGGGGTTCATCAGTTGGGTCAGGCTGCTATCTAGAGCCCCAGTGGTGAGTGTGGCTACGAACCGGCGGAGGTCAGAGTACTTTCGGCTGTACCGGGGGACGAGGCAGGGGTGCCCCTTGTTGTTTGCACTGGCAATTGAGCCGCTGGTATTGGCACTGAGGGAGTCCAGAAAATGGAGGGAACTGGTTCGGGGGGGAGAGGAACACCGGGTGTCGTTGTATTCCGACGACCTGTTGTTGTATGTGGCGGATCCAGTGGAGGGGATGGCGGAGGTCATGCAGATCCTTAGGGGGTTTGGGGACTTTTCGGGGTATAAACTCAATGTAGGGAAGAGTGAGCTCTTTGTGGTACATTCAGGGGACCAGGGAAGGGGGATAGATGAGCTACCGCAGAAGAGGGCGGAAAGGAGCTTTCGGTACCTCGGGATCCAAGTAGCTAGGAGTTGGGGGGCCCTGCACAAGCTCAATTTGACGCGGATGGTGGAGCAGATGGAGGAGGATTTTAAAAGATGGGATATGCTGCCACTCTCACTAGCGGGTAGGGTGCAGTCGGCCAAAATGATGGTCCTCCCGAGGTTTCTCTTTGTGTTCCAGTGCCTTCCCATTATGATCCCCAAGGCCTTTTTCAAACGGGTAAGCAGGAGCATCATGGGATTTGTGTGGGCGAATAAGACCCCGAGGGTGAAGAGGGTGTTTCTGGAGCGTAGCAGAGACAGGGGGGGGTTGGCGCTGCCGAATCTACGTGGCTATTATTGGGCAGCCAATGTGGCGATGATCCGTAAGTGGGTAATGGAGGGAGAGGGTGCGGCGTGGAAGAGGCTAGAGATGGCATCCTGTGTGGGCTTGAGCCTGAGGGCGCTGGTGACGGCACCGCTGCCGCTCTCGCCGACAAGGTACACCACGAGTCCATTGGTGGCGGCAACGCTGAAGATCTGGGGGCAGTGGAGGCGACACAGGGGCGAGGTGGGAGCCTCGGATTGGTCCCCGATTCGGGAGAATCATTGGTTCGTCCCGGGAAGGATGGATGGGGGGTTCGGAGCTGGCATCGGGCAGGGATTAGAAGAATGGGGGACCTGTTCATTGATGTGACGTTTGCGAGCCTAGGGGCGCTGGAGAAGTTTGGGCTACCCCGGGAAACGTTTTCAGGTACATGTAAGTGAGGGCGTTTGTGAGGCGGCAGGTGAGGGAATTCCCGCTGCTTCCGGCACGTGGGATTCAGGACAGGGTGATTTCGGGTGTATGGGTTGGAGAAGGCACGGTTTCGGCGATTTACCAGGAGCTGAAGGAAGAGGAGGAGGCCTCGGTGGAGGAGTTAAAGGGCAAGTGGGAGGAGGAGCTTGGGGAGGAGATAGATGAGGGTCTGTGGGCTGATGCCCTGAGTAGGGTTAATTCTTCCTCCTCTTGCGCCAGGCTCAGCCTAATACAGTTCAAAGTTACTCACAGAGCGCATATGACAGGGGCGAGGCTGAGTAGGTTCTTTGGGGTGGAGGACAGATGTGGGAAGTGCTCGGGGAGCCCGGCAAATCACATCCATATGTTCTGGTCGTGCCCGGCGCTGGATGGGTTTTGGAGGGGTTTTGCGAGGACTATGGCCAAGGTGGTGAACGCCCGGGTCAAGCCGAGCTGGGGATTGGCATTTTTTGGGGTATCAGACGAGCCGGGAGTGCAGGAGGCGAAATGGCCTTTGCGTCCCTGGTAGCCCGGCGGAGGATTTTGCTACTATGGAAAGATGCGAAGCCCCCTAGTGTGGAAGCTCGGATCAATGACATGGCAGGGTTCATGAAGCTGGAGAGGATAAAGTTTGCCTTGCGAGGGTCTGTGCAGGGGTTCCTGAGGCGGTGGCAACCGTTCCTAGACTATCTCGCGGGAGCGTTAGGAGGATGTCAGCAGCAGCAGCCCAAGGGCGGGGGGGGGGGTTCTTTTGGGATGGCGTTTGGATGAAGGTGGGGGGGGTTCCCTATTTGTGTTTTTAAATGTTATATGGGGGGGTTATTGTATACGGGGGAAATCCAATGTATAATTTCTGATTGTTGTGTTCTTGTTTCTTTCTTTTTGTTGGGGGGTGGGGTTTGTTGAAAATTTGTTGAAAAATTTGAATAAATATATATTTTTTAAAAACTTTGAATAGATTGTGGAATGGGGAGCACACGGCCCACTCTACAGGTATGGTACAGCAGAAATGGAAAAGTATTCTTTAAAGCATAACAATGTTTATTCTATGAACTCAAGTTAACCTTTTTAAAACAAACAGTGAACATTTTAGCAACCAATAAATCAAATACAACCCCAAAGACTACAACATTAAGCTGTCCTTTTAACATCCAAAAGACTTAACAAACCTTCAAACAGGAGCACATTCGGTTTATATTCAATACTGAGACCTTTTACAATTCTGTGTTCACCAAGTAATCCATAGAGAGTCTTTGGATGGCAGAGATCAACAGTCCAGCCCTTTGTTTTAACTCCAGATGCAGCTCACTGAAAAACACAGACACAGCCAAGCTTTTCTCAAACTGAAACTAAAAAGCAGAAGTAGAGCTCAGCTCCACCCACACTCTGACATCACTCCAGTAACATGAGTAGCTCCATTTCTTACAGGTACATTTCTTAAACACCCATTTCTTAAAGGTACTCTCACATGACAGCATCCAGCAGCAGCCTCCAGAGAGACAGTACATTCTCCCATTCAGAGGGGAAGGTTGCCTTGAAGAGGAGCAAGGTGGCTGCATTGCACGGCTTGGAACTCTTCTGAGTGTTCAGGCAGTAAAATGCAAGGGGCCCATACAGCCCAATGTTATAATCATGTAAATGAGGAGGCTGCACCAAGGTTGCGTATTGCCTGCTTCAGCAGCCACAGGTTGAAATAGGACATAATCAATGTTTAATCCCTTGTAACTAATGGTGGCCACAAATTGATTTGACCATTCATTATTCACAATGTTCAATAAGATGAGCCCATTGGAAGCTTGACACCATTCATGACAATACAGCCTGCTTGATTGGCATCCCATCTAAAACATTTACTCCCTCCACCACCAATGCACAAGCCATTGATGTGTACCATCTACAAGATACACCGCAGGAACTCACCAATGCTCCTTAGCACCTTCCGAACCTGACCGCTACCATCTAGAAGGATAAGGGCAGCAGATACATGGGAACACCACCACCTGGAGGTTCCCTTCCTGGCCACTCACAATTCTGACTTGGAAACATATCACCGTTCTACACTGTCGCTGGGTCAAATTCCTAGAACTCCCTCCCTAACAGCACTACGGGTGTACCTACACCCTACGAACTGCAGTGGTTCAAAAAGGCAGCTCATCAACACCTACTCAAAGGCATTTTGGGATGGGCAATAAGTGCTGGCCTGGCCAGCGATGCTCTCATCCAATGATTTTTTAAAAATTAGCAATCACAGTAAAAGCTTGATTGCTTGTTCAGCTTGGATGCTTGCTCGCTGAGTTACATTTAAGTGGTTGTTGGAATCTGAGATTATAATTTCTGCATGTGAATTTTTGCCTTAGATTTTTCACTCTGTAAATGTCTTGACCTTTGAGTCAGTGCATGTTAGCATTCATTGTCAATTGATAAGTCCAACCCACATGGGTATTTTTCTCCCCTTGTTTTAACTTTCTCCTTTTCAGAGGATACAATTGTTAAATATAGACACTTCTCATTACATTTAGGTAAACCAACTGTAAACTTGTATAAATCTCAATGAAACAATAAGATGGGTGCAAAAGGCCATGTAGGTACAGCATATTAATGAAATCAGACAGGCTCTGTTGCGGGTGTATGATTCTCTCCAGCAGCACCTTCCGTTCTCTGTGCCCTGGCCATCTTTTACCTCCACGCACAATAGGAGAAAGATGTACAAAACATCTTGAGGAACACTTTGTTAAATCCATTTGAACATTATTCAAGGTTGTTCATTAGATTTGGACAAAACTAGAATAATCATCCATCCTCCTGTTTCTTTTTCAACGTAAATTGTATGTATGGCCCGCAAAGGAACTTAAAATTATTTCAGCGATTTGGATCCCGATCCCACCCCCCCCCCCCACCCCCCTCTCACCCCCACCCCCCATGCCAAGGAAGGGGAATAGGGAGAAGGGAAGGGAGAAGGAATGTCTTTTCTGATTATAGTTGCTTTTTCACAAGAGGAAAATCCAGATTTTACATAAGTTGATCAGCAATCCTCAGCCCGGAGTGGGAAAAATGGAAGAAAAGTTGGTTTGCACCAGTGCGAACAATCTTCACATCGGTCAAGAGGAGGCTGGTCACTCATGATGCTGATGACGTTAAAAATGAGTTATTCTTAGCACCTTATCCATCTGCTTTTATGGAGGGGCGGGGGAGGGGCGTGGGGGACAACCAACAAATAACGAACGCAGGCGAAAGGACAAGGGGAGGAAGAACCAATGCCAGGTTGGCAGCTGCACTCCTCCTTGTCCTGATTCCACGGGAAGATTTCTATATTTTTCCATTTTTGGTGGTGGTAACTTATTCTCAGATTGTAGAGAAGAACCTGAGCAACCAGTTTACTGGGGGACCCTTAAACAATGCTAGGCCTCTCATTCATGTATGCAAATTAAGTACCTGTTTCAGGTGAGCTGCATGGGCTCCTGAGAAGCTGCCTCTACCAGAGTACCCTGCCACTGATTGAACAAGGACATTTCCCAACGTTGACCCATAAAACAAGATTCAATTTCTTCAAAGATCACTGCCTTATGATTCTAGTTTACATTTATTTAAAATTATGTTTGATTCCATGCTCCAAGTGAACAGGATTAGGAAGAAAAGAGACATGCTTCAGGAGCTTTGTTAGGACATGAAGTCATTGCGATAACTTCATAGCCAATCGGTCAGAGGACATTATTTTGACCCACCAACATACAAATGGTGTCGCTGATCTCTATCACTCGTTTCCATTTCCTGAATATTTTACCAAGTTATTATTGAAGATGTTATTACCAGGATAAAGAAAGAGAACAATTTGCAGAAACTATGCTTGATATAAAAACAGAAAATTCTGAAAACACTCAGCAGGTCAGGCAGCATCTGTGGAGAGGAACAAAATTCATATCTCAGTCCAATGATGACCCTTCATCAGAACAGAGGAACGATAGAAATGTAATGGGTTCTGACCAAGTGAAAAGCAAAGGGCGGGAGAGAAGGAAATAAAAATAAAGTGCTGCGGATGCTGGAGATCTGGGGTTGGATTCTCCGTCCCACTGCACAAGTTTTCTGGTGCGGGGTGCCCCCGCGGCAGCGGGATTCTCCATCCCGCCAGCCAACCAATGGGGTTTCCCATTGTGGGCAGCCCAACGCCGTCGGGAAATCCCCGGGCATGGGTACGCTGCCGGCGCAACGGTGAATCCCGACAGCGGAGAATCCAGCCCCTGAAATCCGGTGCAGGGCAGGAGAGATTAAATTATAAAATGTTTTAATGATACAAGAGCCAAAAAGGTGTGGTCATAGGCAAAGTAAATTACTTTCCTTTATCGATTTTTCTATTTATTTTTTAGGGTCTTATCCAAGACTATCACTGAGTTTTCGACTGAAAAGAAATATTGGCTATTTCATCTTGCAAACATACATGCCGTCAACTTTAATTACAATATTGTCGTGGGTATCCTTCTGGATCAATTATGATGCTTCTGCCGCAAGAGTTGCTCTAGGTATTGAAATAACAGTCAGCAATCTAAATCACTGTGTGAGGTGTAACATGTTAACTTATATACATTGTATATGGTAATGGATATTCCAGGGTGAAGACCAATGTGTGCAGCCTGGAGGCAAAGTAGGGAGCTAGACAGATTACCAGAGGTTTGCTCTACAAACGCAGGATGCTCTTAAAATAACTTTAAAAGATAAAAACTACAAATAACTATAAATTAGTACACGTTAAACATTCAATGGTGGGAGTGTGGGAGCGAGCTGCTCTGGGATATCAGTCTGTAAACCTAGCCACTATATTAACTAACATCACGGTGCAGAGCATTGGGAAATCCAACTTTGCAGACTCATCTGAGACTCGGCTCAAAGTCCAGTGAGATGAGAGGTTGAATTCTCCGCTTACCGCCGGCGGCAGCGATTGGGCAGAGAATAGCGTGCAAGTGAAAAATCTCTTGCGCCCGCACCGATTCTGAGGGCATGATCCAGTCCCCCGTTGGCGGTGCTGGTGAGGTTTGTGCCCTACGCGGCAGGCCCATGCAAAACTGTCATTTGCATGGATTTAAATCTCATTAGTGGGTTGGACATGCTCCACCCTACCGTGATGCTCCGCCCCTCTCAGGTGGAGGTCATGTGAGCACATATTTGTGCAAGTATTTACAAGCGGTGCCTGAGCGCCGTGGCAGTTGACAGGGAGTGAGAAGCTAAAAGAATTCTCATAAACTCTCAAAGATTGTCGGACATGCTGGGGACTGGCTTCCTGGGCCAGGGAGAGTAGCAGGGAACGATTTGGTGCCAAGTCTGTGTACTCGGGGTGTCCCCCTTGGGATTGGGGTGGCCAGGCTCAGACCTCCATTGCTGCAGTATGTGATTTAAACCCCTCTGGTTTACAGGCTCCTGGCTGTTCACACTGCTGACTGCTCACTGTGTCCTGTAAATGTTGAGAGAGTGTCTGGTGATGTGGGAGCCTTCCGGAAACACTCTGGAAACACTTATATGCCAGCAGTATCATCAGGCGTGACCATGCTCAATCACCGGCCCACTCAGTGTACCCCCACTGCAGAGAAAACATGGGATTAGCAGGGCTCACTCCAACCAAAGGACACCTGCACCATGGCCTTTGGAATACACTGCCCCTCTCAGCTCAGAGGCCTCACCAGTGACACCGACCCTTCAGGTTCACGAGCTGTCTCCTCCTGGTGAGGCCGGCAGGACTGACTGCCTCTGCCACCTCCCCCCAGGCGCTGTTAAGGAGGGCAGGCTTGAGTCTGCGGCCCACCCTGGGGAAGAGGGTGTCCCTCTCTCTCTCTCTCTCTCTCATTAGCATTGAGCAGTGAGTCCACCTCAGACTCTCAAAAACGGGGATCAGGTCTTCTCTGAGCCACATTTGTGGCTGTATTGAGAATATGATGAGTGGAGCACTTATAAGCAGCTCCAATTGTCAGGCTATTTAATGTTATTTGCAGCCCCAGCGGTTACACTGTCCACTGGACAGGGAATTGCTTCCAATTCACGCCAGCAGAGTGCTGGCCCATTTACATGTCCTAACTGCAGAACAAATAGCGTGCCCAATGGGAATGGCAATTGCACACTGTCCAGTCCCGGCGGGAACACTCTCCCAAACAGAGAATTCAGCCCGAGGTGTATGAACCGTCAGCTAATCATAAGTTGGTCTCAGTAGTGGTGGGGAGCTGAATCCAGGCAAGAGGAGTGATCTGGATTGCAGTGTGGCATGTTTTCATCAGTAGCTTACATTTTAAAACTGGACATAGGAATTTATCAAAAATTTACATAAAAGTGTGACAAATGAAGTTTTGGCTGACAAAAAGAGTATAATTTGGCTCCTGGATTGCAAAACCGTGGCCATTACCAAAAGCTTGCAGCCTGGCTATACTTCCCACCACCTACCCCACCAAACTACTGCATGATGTGAGGCTCTTACCACAAAGTCACACATAGAATCTCCACAGTGCAGAAGGAGATCATTTGGCCCATCGAGCCTGCACCAACTCTCTGAAAGAGCACCCTACATAGGCCCACTCCCCTATCCCCATGACTCCACCTAACCTGCACATTTTTGGACACTAAGGGTCAATTTAGCATGTCCAATCCACCTCACTTGCACATCTTTGGACTGTGGGAGGAAACCAGAAAATCCGGAGGAAACCCATACAGACACGGGTAGAACGTGCAAATTCCACACAGACAGTGACCCAAGTTTGGAATCAAACCCGGGTCCCTGGCGCTGTCCGGCCAATACATGATCCAAAAACATAGTTTCAATCTCCACATTGTTATGGGCCAGGGTTTAGAGAATCCCAAAGTGTATCATGGAGTTCACCTGACCCACAACTTTTAATAGATTGTGGGGAGCACACGGCCCACTCTACAGGTATGGTATAGCAGAAAATGGACCAGTGTTTTTTCAAACAAAACAATGTTTATTCTATGAACTCAAGTTAACCTTTCTAAAACAAACAGTGAACATCTTAGCAACCAGTAAATCAAATACACCCCCCAAAGAACACAACACTAAGTAACCTGTATGCTGTCCTTTTACACCCAAAAGACTTAACAAACCTTCAAACAGGGGCACATTAGATTTATATTCAATACTGAGACCTTTTTACAATTCTGAGTTCACCAAATGATCCTTAGATAGTCTTTGGATGGCAGAGATCAATAGCAGAGCAGATCACTGTAAAACACAGACACACCCAAGCTTTCTCAAACTGAAACTAAAAAGCAGAAGTAAAGCTCAGCTCCACTCACACTCTGACATCATTCCAGTAACATGAGCAGCTCCATTTCTTAAAGGTACATTTCGTAAACATCCATTTCTTAAAGGGTACTCTCACATGACAACATGAATGCTGATGACACACAGCTCTAACTCACCAACATCTCTCTCAACTCTCCACCACTTCTGTGTTGTCAGACTTATTGTCTACCACCCAGTCGCTGATGCACCATATTTCTCTCCAGTTAAATATTGAGAAGATTGAGGCTCCCACCATATACTTCATATAAAGCGGTCGGTTGAGCTTAGTTGTTTCGTGATGTAGAGTCGAGGCTAACAGTGTGGGTTCAATTTCCACACTGTCTGAGGTTATTCATGAAAGCCCACCTTCTCAACCTTGCTCCTCGCCTGAGGTGTGGTGATCCTCAGGTTAAATCACTAACAATCAGCTCTCCCCTCAAAGGGGGAAGCAGCGTGATGTCATCTGGGACTATGGCGACTTTATACTTCCTGTTGTTTGCACAGATCCCACACTTCAACTCAAAACTTTGTCTTAGTTTAAATCAGATGGTTTGCAACCTGGATGTCCTATAGGATCCCAACTCAAACTTTTCACTCCATTAACAGAATTTTCTATTCCGGGGCTAAGTCCTGTCGCGGGGTTGGGAAGCAGAAATGTTTCCCGCCTTGGAGGCCGGTGGGAATTTGCACCGTATTGCACGATACCAACCTTATTAATTATGCAGTCAAGAGTTTCCTGAATTTTTTTGCGGTGTGGCTGGCTCGATGATATGCACCCTACTATTATATCCTGATGCCATATTCAAAATACACCCAGACACCAACGTACCTTCCATCAATGGAGGAGCGGGCCTGCTATCCCAAGGAGCTCTGGCCCCCAGATTCAGTGACGCATCCTTGGAAGTCCTTCTCAATGCCATGGAGGCCAAGAGGGGGTTCCTCTACCCAAAGGATGGAAGGAGAAGGCCGAGGTGACACACCAATCCTGCCTAACAGGAAGTCTCCAGGGCCTCCACCAGAGGACTGCCCTGCAATGCCGAGAATAGATGAATAACCTCATCTGCTCCGCCAGGATAAGTGAACCTTCAGCTGCTCACACTCACCTCCCTGAATGATGGAAGGGACATGGGCCTCAGTAACAAGGGTACCGTCCATATGGACCATGTATAAAAAAGCTACTCAAAGTGATAAGGTGATGCCTCCTAACCCCACTGTAGTCCACCGAATCTGCAGGTGGAGAGGCCATTGTGGATCCGTGACCCTTCAATACAGAGAGCTCAGATGCAGTATAGAGTGTGGAAGGGTGGGTGGAAGAGGGTTAGGCACTGAGAGTACCAGCAAGCACTGCTGATGACATGTCTCTGTGAGCCTTACCCTTCTATAAAAATGGGCTCACCACTCTGGAGGGTGTTGTC
Organism: Scyliorhinus torazame; assembly: GCF_047496885.1. Classification (NCBI taxonomy): domain Eukaryota; kingdom Metazoa; phylum Chordata; class Chondrichthyes; order Carcharhiniformes; family Scyliorhinidae; genus Scyliorhinus; species Scyliorhinus torazame. The sequence continues at coordinate 197,683,098 of NC_092709.1, forward strand.
CCAGAACCCTTGTGGGCAACCTACAGTGCATCATCGGATGTCACACAATCCAGTGGGGTATGTGTAAGACTGGAAGCATGAGAAAGATACCTGAAACCCAATATCTCTCAATACCATCTTCTCTCTTTGTGCAGGAAACGTTGAGGCACAACAGAAGAGAGAGAGAGAGTGTGAGAGAAAGAAAGGAGGGTGCTAACGTGACCTCAAGAATATCATTCACTTGGAGGAGCGGGCAGCCCAGCTGGAAGAACCGGACAGTGGAGATGGAGAGGTCAGCAGGCAGCCTCTATCCAGTAAGGATCCATGCATGTCTCATAGAAACCTCTTGGTCATGTTGGAGCAGCTCTGCTGTCACTCCCTCTCTCCTCGCTCACTTTCAGGTGTCAGCAAGAAGAGGGAAAGGAAACAAGAGAAGTCCCGCCAGCAGTCACTCCAGCCCAAAGAGTACTGAGGACATGGGGGAGGAGGAAGATAGTGCACCTGGAGAGCTGTCACAGCAGTCACCTTCACACTCCACCAGTGCTGAGATACACACCTTGGTGGGTACTAGATGGAGTTGAGGCCGAGCGTCACATTTTGGTGGTCACTGCATGAACACATATCCACAGCAGGAGGAGGCAAAGTTACTCACACTCATGGGCACTTAGTGAACTGCTTGGGAAGAGACACCTGTGACATTAGATGTGGATGACGAACCTCGGGGTTAAGCCCTGCAAGAGATTTTGGGAAAGCGGTGAGAGGGATTCAATGGAGTAGCACCTGACAGGGTGGAATCTACTCGCCTGCTCTCTGGTGAAGCGGTGCCAACATGTGCACGCATCGAGGCCTCCTTGGAGAGGATGGGGAACTCCTTGGAGAACCTGGACCAGCAGAATGCCCAGTTTCTCGCTGAAATGCATGTAGATCTGCATTCCATTGTTGTGGCCAGGGGCAAGCTTTTCCTGGAGCTACAAGAGGGTATGGGGCACTTCAACCTCCCTCCATCTGCCCCTTGTCCTCAAAGAGCCAGGCAGGTGTCCTTGGGCACCCAAAGGGAGAGCGAGTGGTTTATGGACACCCCGGGACCCTCTAACATTCAGCCTTGCCCTTTGTGACCACAGAGCGAGCAGTTGCCCCACAGAAGGAAAGCCAAAGTAAGCCTGGGCCCTACAGGCCTCGGGACTCCAGTGGATGCCCACCAAGGTCATCCATGGCTAATGGCAAACTGGTCAGCAGGCTGCCTCCACCTCTGCTGTGGAGGCTGGGGGATCGCCTAAAAATGGTCACAAATGCAAGATTAAGAAGTTTTGAATTCACGTGGCTGCTGGGGTACTGCAGGGTGCACTATGATTATCACTGCTGCACCTGGTTTTCCAGGATCCATGGTCACTGGAGGTCTCCCTCCTGATCACCACACGGTGCACAAGACCTTCTTCAGATAAGTACCAACATATCATGTCCACGCCATGTTGGTCCAGGCATGAAATCCTACAGAACCACAGATGATTTGGTGCGGGGGGAGTTTCTGGTCAAGCCTACATCTTCATCCCTGAAAGTGGCACAAATTAGTTTCACGTCAGTCTCTGGTGGGGATGACGCCTTGCCATGGTGAGCAGGAGCACATGTGTCCACCATCATTTTCCACTGGTGAGAAAATGATTTTCCAGCCCCAACCACATTGTCCGGCCACCTACCATTAAACATGCCATTGGGGGGATTGGAAAATTCTTCTTCACAAAACTTGTCCACTTTCCTTTCTGTAACATTACCTGCATCCACCCATACTTTAGACCAGCTACTCATGAGCCCTCATTCATGTAACATTTCTGCCACACAAGTGCCAGGCAATGACCATCTCCAACACGAGAGAATCTAAGAATCTATCACTGACATTCAAAGCAATTACCATTGATGAATTCCCCACTATCAACATCATGGAGGTTATCATTGACCATAAATTTAAGAGGACCAGCCATAAGAATACTGTGGTTAGAAGAATTGGTCAGAGGCTGGGAATTCTGTGGCGAGCGAACTCACCTCCTGACTCCACAAAGCCTGTCCACAATCTACAAGGTACAAAGCAAGAATGTCATGGAATACTTTCCACTTGTCTGGATGACTGCTGCTCCAACAACACTGAAGATGTTCAATACCATCCAGGAAAAGGTAGCCCATTTGACTGGCACCCCATCCACCACTTTAAACATTCACTTCCTCCACCAGCACACACAGTGGCAGCAATATGCAACATATACAAGACGCACTACAGCAACTCACCAAGACTCCTTCACAGCACCTTCCATACCCACCAACTCAACCACATAGAAGGACAAGGACAGGACATGCATGGGAACACCACCACATCTAAATTCCACTGCAAGCCGCATGCCAATCAGACTTGGAACTATATCGCCGTTCCTTCACGTACAATGGTCCAAAATCCTGGATTTCTTTCCTAAGAGCATTCTGGGCTTACCTGCACCAGATGGACTACAGTGGCTCATCACCATCTTCTCAAGGGCAAACAGGGATGGACAACAAATGCTGGTCTAGTCAGTGGCACCCACATCCCATGGAAGAATAAAATAATAACTTTTGCCACCCTTTGTAACTTGAGCTCATCCAAACACTGCTGCCTTCTGTGCAATCCATCATCAAGTCCAGTTTATTCATCACCCTGAACTACATTTCTTTCCATTCTCCTAAGGTTTCCAATTCCAATTTGAAATTCTAAACCTGGAGTTTAAATCCCTTTGTGGCCTCACCCTGCCTGTCGCCCCTTTCAGTCCTCTTACCTCCCACCCCAAACTTTCTGTTCCTCTGACAATGGCCTGGTGCATCCTTCGTCCCTTCACCCGATAATTGGTAGTTGTACCTTCAGCCACCCAGGATCTCTATTGACCCACCTCCCATTATTCCTTTCAGACCCTTTTTCAAGCTGAGCTCTTTGATCAGGCTTTTGATCATTACTCCTATTGTCTCCTTCGTGGCACATATATATTCCCATGAAGCAACATGAGATTTTCTATTTTATTTATTTTTAAAATTTTTCCAATTAAGGGGCAATTTAGCGTAGCCAAACAACCTACCCTGCACATCTTTGGGGTGTGGGAGTGAGACCCACGCAGACACGGGGAGAATGTGCAAACTCCACATGGACAGTGACCTGGGGCCAAGATCAATCCTGGGTCCTCGGTGCCATGAGGCAGCAGTGCTAACCACTGCACCACCATGCCTCCCCTTCTATTTAATAATAATAATAATCACTTATTGTCACAAGTAGGCTTCAATGAAGTTACTGTGAAAAGCTCCTAGTCGCCACATTCCGGTGCCTGTTCAGGGAGGCCGGTACAGGAATTGAACCCACGCTGGTGGCCTTGTTCTGCATTACAAGCCAGCTGTTTAGCCACTGTGCTAAACCAGCCCCTAATAATAACCTTTTTTTTTTAACAAACAATTTTATTGAGGTTTTTTTGGCATTGTAAACAGTTACAGATAACAGAAATGTGCAAACATCAATATAAAACCAATACTTCAATCAAACCATACTGCACATGCCTGCTCCTCTCCCCTAGACACTACCCGCCTATTTAACCCTCCTACTCTACTCTAATCTCCCCCCTCCCCCCTCTCTTCCTCCCCCCCCCTCCCTGATGACATTCACTCTCCCGCGAAGAAGTCGATGAATGGTTGCCATCTTCGGCGAATCCCAGTATAGATCCCCTCAAGGCGAACTTAATTTTTTCCATACCCAGAAACCTTGACATGTCCGAAAGTCATAGTTTGGTCTTTGGGGGTTTTGAGTCCCTCCATGCCAGCAGTATTCGCCGCCGGGCTATCAGGGAAGCAAAGGCCAGAACATCGGCCTCTTTCTCCCCCTGGCCTCCCGGGTCTTCTGAAACCCTGAAAATTGCCACCCCTGGACTCATCACCACCCTTGTTTTCAGCACCCGGGACATGACCCCCGCAAATCCCTCCCAGCACCCCCTAAGCTTAGGACATGCCCAAAACATGGGAACGTGGTTCGCTGGTCCTCCCGTGCATCTAGCGCACTTGTCCTCTACCCCAAAGAATTTGCTCATCCGAGCCACCGTCATGTGGGCCCGGTGAACGATCTTAAACTGAATTAGGCTGAGCCTGGCACATGTTGCGGTTGAGTTTACCCTACTCAGGGCTTCCGCCCATACCCTGTCCTCCATCTCCCCACCAAACTCCTCCTCCCATTTGAGTTTCAGTTCCTCCGTCTGGAACTCTTCCCCCTTCATGAGCACCTTGTAAATATCCGAGACTCTACCCTCTCCTTCTCCTCTAGAGACTATTCTGTCCTGGATCCTTATTGGTGAGGGGCGTGGGAAGGATGGGACCTGTCTGCATACAAAGTCCCGCATCTGTAAGTACCTAAAGTCATTTCCCCTTACCAGCCCAGCTTTCTCCTCCAACTCACTCAAATTTGCAAAGCTCTCCTCCAGGAACATATCGCCCACCCTCCCCACCCCCACCCGCCGCCATGTTCGAAACCCTCCATCCATGTTCCCGGGGGCGAATCGATGGTTATCACATATTAGAGCCCAGACAGACGCACCCACCCCCCTCCACATGCCGCCTCCACTGGCCCCATATCCGCAGGGCCGCGCCCACTACCGGGCTGGTGGAGTACATGGCCGGCGACAGCGGTAGGGGAGCCATGACCAGGGCTGCCAAACTGGTGCCCCTGCACGAAGCCGCCAGCACTCGCTCCCAGATATACCCCGTACCCACCATCCACTTCCTTATCATGGCTATGTTAGCCGCCCAGTAGTAGTTGATCAGACTCGGCAATGCCAGTCCCCCCTCACTGTGGCTCCTTTAAAGCATCGCCTTCTTCACCCGCGGGGATTTTCCCGCCCAGACAAAGCTCATGATGATTTTGTCAGTCCTTTGGAAGAAGGACCGTGGGATAAAGATCGGGAGACACTGGAAGATGAACAGAAATCTAGGGAGGATTGTCATCTTTACAGTCTGCACCCTCCCCGCCAGTGACAGGGGGAGTGCATCCCATCTCCGAAACTCCCTCTTCATTTGTTCCACCATCCTAGTCAAATTTAACTTATGCAACCTGCCCCAGTCTCGTGCCACCTGTATCCCCAAGTACCGGAAATTTTCCCCAACCATCCTAAATGGCAGCTCCTTCAGTCTATTCTCCTGGCCCCTTGCCTGCACCACAAACATCTCACTCTTGGCCATATTTAATTTGTACCCTGAAAACCGGCCGAACTTCCTCAATGTTTCCAGTATATTTTCCATTCCGGCCAGTGGGTCCGACACGAACAGGAGCAGATCATCCGCATAGAGAGAGACCTTATGTTCCACCCCCCCAGTCACTCTCTTCCACCCCTTTGCAGCTCTCAACGCCATCGCCAACGGCTCTATGACCAGCGCGAACAGCAACAGGGAGAGTGGGCACCCCTGTCTGGTCCCGCGGTGTAGTCTGAAATAATCTGACATTATCCTGTTCATCCTAGCGCTAGCTTTTGGGGCCTGGTACAATAGTCTGACCCAATTCACCAGTCCCTCCCTGAACCCAAACCGGCCCAAGCACCTCCCACAAATAGCCCCACTCCACCCGGTCGAAGGCCTTCTCAGCGTCCATTGCCACCACTACCTCCACCTCCTTGCCCATCGGGGGCATCATGATCACATTAAGCAATCTTCTCAAGTTAGCTGTCAGCTGCCTGCCTTTCACAAACCCTGTCTAATCGTCCCCAATCACCTCCGGTACACAGTCCTCAATTCTAATCGGCAGGACTTTGGCCAGGAGCTTGACGTCCACATTGATAAGGGAGATTGGCCTGTATGACCCGCAGGATTCCAGGTCCTTGTCCCGCTTCAGTATCGGCGAGATGGTGGCTTGCGACATCGTCGGTGGCAGGGTCCCTTTGTCCCTTGCCTCATTAAAAACCCTTGTCAGGACCGGTCCCACTATCTCCGAGAACTTCTTGTAAAACTCTACTGAGTATCCATCCGATCCCGGGGCTTTCCCCGACTGCATGGCCTTTAGGCCCCCCAATACCTCCTCCGCTCTAATCGGGGCCCCCAGCCCGTCCACTAGTCCCCTGCCTACTTTTGGGAAGGTTAGTCCATCCAGGAACCTTTTCATCTCCTCCGACTCTTCCGGGGGTTCTGAAGTGTACAGCTTACTATAGAAGTCCCGAAATACCTTATTCAGTCCTGCCGGGTCCTCCACTCTGCTCCCCTCCACATCAACAACTCTACTTATTTCCCTGGCCGCCTCCCTCTTCCTGAGTTGCTGCGCTAGCAATCTACTGGCTTTCTCCCCATGCTCATATACCACTCCCCTCGCCTTCCTAAGTTGTTCCACGGCCCTACTCGTGGATAGCATCCCCAGTTCCGCCTGCAATCTCCGTCTCTCCCTGAGTAGGTCCTCCCCGGGGACCCCGCATGCTCCTCGTCTATCCGGTGAATTTCCCTAACCAATCTGTCCATTTCTGCTCTGTCCGCCCTGACCCTGTGAGCCCGAATTGAGATCAGCTCCTCCCTCACTACTGCCTTCAGCGCCTCCCACAGGGTCGCTGCTGAAACCTCCCCCGTATCGTTCACCTGCAAGTAATTTTGCATACACTTCCGAAGTCTCTCACATATCCCCTCCTCCGACTACAGTCCTACGTCTAACCTCCATTGCGGGCGTTGGTAATTCCCCCCCCCCCGACCTGCAGGTCCACCCAGTGCGGGGCATGGTCCGAGATAGTGATTGCCGAGTATTCCGTATTCTTTACCTCCCCGACACAGTCCCTGCTCACGATAAAAAAATCAATCCTAGAATATACTTTATGAACATGCGAGTAGAACGAGTAGCCCCTTCCCGTCGGCTGTCTAGCTCTCCATGGGTCCACAGCCCCCATTTGCTCCATGAACCCTTTCAGCTCCCTTGCCATTGCTGGGAGTCTGCCCGTTCTGGGACATGACCGGTCCAGCCCCGGGTCAAGGACCGTATTAAAGTCCTCCCCCATTATCAACTTACGTGAGTCTAGGTCCGGGATCTTCCCCAGCACTCTTTTGATAAAGTCAACGTCGTCCCAGCTCGGAGCATATATGTTCACCAGGACCAGTCTCCTCCCCTCCAGCTTGCCCCTTACCATAAGGAATCTGCCCCCGCCGTCTGCGACTACGCCCTCTGCCTCAAATTGAACCCGCTTATTGATCATAATTGCTACCCCCCTGGACTTAGAATCCAAGTCCGAGTGGAAGACCTGGCTGATCCAGCCCTTCCTTAGCCTAGTCTGGTCAGACACTTTCAGATGTGTCTCTTGCAACATAATTACGTCCACCTTTAGAGCCCGCAAATGCGTGAACACACGTGCCCTTTTAACTGGCCCATTTAGTCCCCTGACATTCCAGGTGATCAGCCTGGTTTGGGGGCACAACCCCCCCCCGCCCCCCACACTTGCTGGTCAGCCAAAACCTTTCTTGGGCCCGCTCCCGGCCCATGCGCAGCACCATTCTTGGCTCGCCTCTTGGCTGCCTCCACCTCTGACCTCCTTTCCATTACCTACTTCAGATCCTCCCCACGTCAGCAAAATAACTCCCCCCCCCGCCCCCAGCAACAACCCCCAATAACCCACCCCTGCCATTCACTGGCTGTATTCTCCCCCCCCAACCTGACTCCCTTGACTAGCCAATCTGCTAGCCCGGTGACTCATCGCTCCGGCGCCCCCCCTTGTCTCACTCCCAATGTTTCCCCGACCTCATCTCCCCACTCCCCAGCACATCTTCCCCCACTCCGACCCACTGGAGCAGTCCCACTAAAATGGGAAAGATCAAACAAGATGTATGTGGTGTTGGGTGCTCTGGTGCACAGATGAGCCAACACAGTTGTATGTGGTACAACTCTATTTTATTATAACTCTTATAATACAGTTCGTTCTGGATACTCTGCACGTGCTGTCTCCCTAAGTGTGTTTGGCAACAGATGTGTCCTGGTTCTCCTCTGCAGCTAATACTGACCACCGGGGGTCGTGTCTGTGCTTTTATATCTTTCTGTCATTGGTTGTGGTGTTGTGTGTTCTGATTTGTCTGTTGGTGTGTCTATCATGATGTGTGTGTTTGAATATCATGACATCCCCCCTTTTTACAAAGATATGTGCCTACGTGGTTATAAATATAATTGTGTCGTGAGTGCATCGAAGAGTGTGTGTGTGTGTTATGTACAGCGTGTGTATATGACGTAACTATTTACATGGGGCGATGTCGGGTGCGTCACACTAACAAGGTTGTACCATAACAAAACTTGGATGCGAGAGAAAAAAAAACTTGAACATTGGTCTGGTCAGACGATATCTGGAACAATAAACAACAACAGGTTATAATACAGAAGTGTTTGACTTTTTGAACGTATGAACAGCGTTATAAGTCCAGTCTAATGGGTGACCGCCTCAAGAATGGGCTGGTCCTCAAGCCGGTTCAGCTGTGGAGATTTGGGGTCACACTGGTTCACCTTGGACTGTTGGAGGTGATGCTGTTGCCGAAGTCTCTACTTTACCATTTGTTGTACTTCGTGCAGTGCTTGGTTTTTTCATTCGTGCAAATATAACATTCAACATCTTTGTTAGTGGTGCCTTGGCTGTGGTTTGGTTCTGGTGGCGATGGAAGGGGCATGATCCGTGGCATCTCCACGAAGTCATCCTTGGGAACCAGTGGAGGATCCGGCGTGTGCGTACGGTTCAGTTGCGAGCGTGGAAGGCGGCGCAAAGCTCGCTGATTGCGCCTACGCACCAATCCATCCGCCCTGCATGCCAGGAACAAGGTGGAGTCTTTTTCTTTTTATGTTTGTGGTGGACGGCATCTTGTAGCCGATGGGTCGTCGCCATCGAAGTAGCACCATCACTAATATCATGCAAGGCGATGACTGTGCCAGATGTGGAAGTTGGCCGAGACCGTGTACGCTGGTTCCGGCCACCTGCTGTGCCGGAAGGGCGACTCCGCAGAGAAACGTCGAAGCATGTCGCCTTGGAGAGAGAATTGTTGCTCGCATCAACGTCTGGCGATGGCGCGAATTGGTGTGTCCATCTTGGACCGCCGGTGCTGGTTGTCACTGCCGACCCAGTGGGACTGCCACGCGATCCATTCCCTGTCGCCGTGGCATCCGCCGTCACCCTGAGCGTGCCATCACCGAGGCCGCGACACCGCCCGTCCGGAGCAAGGTCTGGCGTGCGCGAATCAGAGTCGGCGCTTGGCTGCTCCCCATCTGGAGTCCGGTCTGCCTTCCGTCGATGCCCCCCGTCCGGAGTCCCAACAGGTTCACTGGAGGCAGCCGAGATTCCCTGAAGCTGCACTTCTGGAGTCGGAACATGCAGGAATGCACCAACCAGTGGAGAGGGTCGAGCCATCGAGGGTGGAAGCGGTGCGCCGCCACCGCAGTCGTCAGTGGTCCCACCGTGATCGTCGAGTGCCTCGGTACGCACTAGGCGAGGTCCGTCACCTTGCACCTTTTGCATGGGAAGTGGGATGCTGTCGTCACTCGTCTCACATCCCGTGGATAGATCCTCATTAGCAGCTTGCTGTTCACTAGGGTTGGGTAAATTGTCAGAGTTTTCATCTGGTGGTGCACACCATGTCGGTGGACTGTCATTGTCTTGCCGTTGTCCTTCATTTGGGCTTTTCTTCTTTGGAATTTTAAATCTTCCCCCAGACATTGCAGAACCTTGTTTATTACCCCCAAATTCTCCCATAGGTATGGTCTCGAATATAGGATCCAATGTTTCTATCGACATTGTACTATTTTCCAAAGAACATTCCGTTTCACTTTTCTTCTCAGGTGCCTCATATGTATCTTTGTCTAATGTACATGCCTTCATGGTCTCTGGGTCTGATTTTGCTAGGACTGGCATGGTCACAGTCTCTCTTTTACTGTTCTCAATTGCCCACATTATACTCCCCATACATAACTGCTTAATCACTGGGGTTAGTGTGGTACAATGGATAATCGGGTCGACCTTATCTGCATCTTCACCATTAGTGGAAAGCACACTTGGTTCACTTGAAACTGCTGTGGGTTTTAAATTTGTTATCTGGCTACTCGATGTCGGTGTCCTCAGGATTCTTGCTCCAATGTTCTGCTCAATAATCAGTGGAGCGTGTATAGGTTCAATGCAATTAATGTTCCCCTCAAGGTTTGAAGAGTCATTACTGACTAACTGCTGGTCTCCGAAGTTGGGATTTTGCGGTGTTGTGTTGAAGGGAGACATTTGTCCCTGCTGTAGATATGATTCAGGTTGTGTTATTTCCATTACCTGAGGATCAATGTCTTGTCCATTTTTTCGATCCGTACTAAAACACTGGCAATTCTCAGTCTGCTCCTTGCAAGTTAAACATTCAATTAATTTCGTTAGCAAATCCTCAGCATCCTTCTGTGGCCGTGCAGCATTATTAATCTCTGTTCGGCTATAATGATCCTGAAGGTCAGCGCATAAACCTTTTTTCTTCGGGCTTGGACGAGGCGATTCCTTTGGCTTGTCTTCAGTTGGGCTTGAACAGTCTTCAGCGCTGTGCCCTTCATTGTAGCATGAGAGACCGTCATGTTCATGCTTCTGTGTAGTGGAGCATGGTAGGCTGTTATAGCCTTCTTGCTGTTCACGTGAGCATGGCAGACTTGCATCGTCTGCCGCTGGTTGGTCAGGAGAGGTTGCTAGACCCTCATGGTCTTGTTCCTGCAAGGACTGCGCTCTGGAGTCTTGCGTTCCTTCCATCGTGGAGTCCGTCCACGAGCTCTCTGTGGAGGCTTGTGACACTGGAGTCACTTCTTGTTCGTGCAAGGACTGCGCTCTGGAGTCTTGCGTTGCTTCTATCGTGGAGGCTGTCCACGAGCTCTCTGTGGAGGCTTGTGACACTGGAGTCACTTCTTGTTCGTGCAAGGACTGCGCTCTGGAGTCTTGCGTTGCTTCTATCGTGGAGGCTGTCCACGAGCTCTCTGTGGAGGCTTGTGACACTGGAGTCACTTCTTGTTCGTGCAAGGACTGCGCTCTGGAGTCTTGCATTTCTGCAATTGTGGAGTCTGTCCACGAGCTTGCTGTGGAAGCTTGTGACACTGGAGTCACTTCTGGTTCATGCGAGGACTGCACTCTGGAGTCTTGCATGTCTTCTTTCATAGAGTCGGGAACGTTGAGCGGGACGTGGACCACGCTCTGTGTGGCAGCAGGGCACTCTCCGTGTGCTTGCACCGCTCCCTGTCTGTTAATGTCAGGCTGCAGCATCATCCGGTACTGATAAGTTGGAACGTCATATCTGCTGGATTGAAGATCCTCAAATCCGAAAAATGAATCCGCATCTGCGTCGGATTCAATGTGGGGGCCGCCAATGTGCAACACGAAAGGTTCGTCCGAGTCATAGTCATATAGGACCACGGAGCTATCATTGGGCTCGCGAGGTCCGGAAACACTGTAAAGATCGTCATCGAAGTATTCAAGGTCGGAATCATCGGCTTGTGCGTAGGTAACTGCTTGTCGGAGGGTTCTTCGGAGGTCAAATTCATCTCCTGGGTCAATTTGCGGCACTGTGCTGTCATTCCAGGTGAGGGAAGGTTGTTTTACAGCTTTAACAGATTTTTGTTTTTTTGATTTGGGACGTTTCCCTTTTAAATTGGATTTGGGACGTTTCCCTTTTAAATTGGTGCAGTCTGGGGCCTCTGACATCCTGACGCTCGGTATGTAGCACGTAGGAAGCGACTGCGCATGCTCAGATCGCTGTTCCTTTACCGATGGCCGTTTTCTTGACTGCGCATGCGCAGCATCTCGCGCATGCGCACCATCTCGCGCATGCGCAAACGAAACTTCTGGTTCTGTGCACTGCTCGCGCAACTGTGCTAGCGTGATACCTTTAGCAAGATGGCCGCCGACCTCGACCCAGCCTTCTCTCAGGCCCGGGATTTCGGCCTCTGGGAATTCGGGCTCCGGGATCCCAGCCACGAGGTGAGTACTGCAGCTTTTCTTACCTTTATGTGCCGATTGGATTGCGTTTTCTTCACAGTACTTGGAGAATTTGCCCAGGACTGCCTGGTAATCGTACCTTTGCTGCCTCCTGAAGAACCTGAACCTTCTGAATATTTCTCTTGCCCTTGCACCGGCGATGGTGAGGAGAAATTCAATTTTTTCCCTATCATCCAGGTCTTGGAGTTCAGCTGCCACCAGGAACAATTCGAACATTTGCCGGAATCGCCGCCAGTTTTCGCGTAGGTCGCCGTGGCACTGGAGCGGCTGCGGAACCGGGAGCTCGTACATCATGCCTGGGCACTGCTGGTTGTCTGTGTACACGGAGGTATGCCGGCAGGTATCGATCCACTCCTGTACCATGTGGTGTTGGGTGCTCTGGTGCACAGATGAGCCAACACAGTTGTATGTGGTACAACTCTATTTTATTATAACTCTTATAATACAGTTCGTTCTGGATACTCTGCACGTGCTGTCTCCCTAAGTGTGTTTGGCAACAGATGTGTCCTGGTTCTCCTCTGCAGCTAATACTGACCACCGGGGGTCGTGTCTGTGCTTTTATATCTTTCTGTCATTGGTTGTGGTGTTGTGTGTTCTGATTTGTCTGTTGGTGTGTCTATCATGATGTGTGTGTTTGAATATCATGACAATGTAAACATAAGACGGCACCGTGAGGCTGCTCCAGGTACAATAACGTTCCAGCTGTGTACACCGAAAAGTGTTAACCCACGTCCCTTTCTGAGCACCAAAAATATATATATATAACACTGCAATAACCCAGTACCCGTACATCCCCATCCGAAACAAACATAAAAACAATAGACATAAATGAAATAAAAGCCCCCAACCAACATCTTTAATCCCCATTGCTGACCGGCCACCCTTTTGTTACAATACAGGCTCCAGCGCACTCAGAGAGCCCAACAAAAGATACCCACCACAACAGAAGAGAAAAAAAAGAGAGCAAAAAAAAACAGAAAAAAGGAAAAAGACCATTCAAAAGCAGGGGGGGGGGGGAGAGAGAGAGAGAGAGATACCCTCCCCCCACAGGCAAAAACTGCCCACATAAAATACACCACAGGACACCTTTAAAGCAGTAAACAGTCGACCTGCAGTCCAGGCACAGTAGGCGTCCCTTCAACCAGTAATTCTCAGACCCTAGCTTGCGTCCGTGGGTCCTTTTTTCGGGACCAGCCCCTGATCCCTCACAAAGTCCATCGCTTCTTCGGGCTCGGAGAAGTAGTGGTGTTGGCCCTGATGCGTTACCAAAGATGGGCCGGGAAGAGCAGACCAAACTTCACGTGCTTTTTGAACAACACCTCCTTAACTTGTTTAAAGGCTGCTCGCCGCCTGGCCACCTCCTGGCTTAGGTCCTGGTAAATGCGAAGGACACTGTTATTCCACGTGCTGCTCTGAGCGCTCTTTGCCCACTGCAGCACCCGCTCCTTCTCCACAAACCTGTGGAACCTGATCACCATCGGACGGGGGGGCCCCCGGATGCACCTGTCTCGCCCGTACTCTGTGTGCCCCCTCCAGCTCCGGCGGTCGCGGACAGGCTTCAGCCCCCATCAACTGCATCAACAGGTCAGCCACGAACGCTGTGGCATCAGCTCCCTCAGCCCCCTCCGAGAGGCCGATGATCCTCAGATTTTGTCTACGGGCTCTATTTTCCAGCTCCTCTACTCTGTCCAACAGTCTTCTCTGTCTCTCCTTCCACCCGTCGACTTCTAGCGCAGCAATCGTCTGCGCATCTGCCTGCTCCTCCACCGCCTCCCCCAGCTCCTTAACTTTTTCGTCCTGGGCATCCAGTCTCTGGTTCAGCTGATCCACTGCCTTCTGAAGTGGGTCCAAGTTATCCCGCTTCAACAACTCAAAACTGCTCTTTATCACCTGCAGCATGTTTTCCAGCGCCTGCTGGATCGCCGGGTCCGAGGTCCGCAGGTCCGCCATCTCTGCTCCCGGGTCAGCTTCTCCTGCACCTTGCCTTTGTCCCTTCCTCTCCTGTTTGCGCTGCTTTCTGCTCTCCCGCAGTTCCATACAGCTTTGCTCGCTCCTTAGCCCCCCGTGGCCGTCCTTTCAGCGCTCCACAAACCGGGGAACCAGGTCCTCAAATCCCGCCGGAGTGAGAGCCCCCGAATGTGCGGCTCACTCACTCATTGCCGCCACCGGAGGTCTGTCCCTAATCATAACCTTTTATTGTCACAAGTATGAAGTTACTGTGAAAAGACCCTAGTCGTCACATTCCGGCACCTGTTCGGGTAAGCTGGTACAGGAATTGTACCCTCGCTGCTAGCCTTGTTCTGCATCACAAGCCAGCTATTTAGCCCACTGAGCTAATTATTTTAAAGCCACAATATATGTGCAAGTGTGCAAATGTAAAACTTTTAATGTTATAGATAAGCATAAATGTATTTAAATACTGCATATTGATTTTTATTTCTCCAACATTTCACAGGAATCACAACGGTACTTACCATGACAACTATCAGCACTCACCTCAGGGAAACCCTGCCCAAGATCCCCTATGTTAAGGCCATTGACATTTACTTGATGGGTTGTTTTGTATTTGTATTCCTGGCTTTATTGGAGTATGCCTTTGTCAACTATATATTCTTTGGAAGAGGACCACAGCTTCAGAAGAAAGCAACAGAGAAATCCACACAGCCCCACGTGAAAAGCAGATTGGGAACCAACAAAACTCAGGTAACACAATAGGGATTGCCATGTGAGGGTAAGAGATGAGAAAAATTAGCCTCTAGATTTTGCCAATAATTCTTATCTCTGCTGCATTTTAGAGCTTGAAGAATCATTAGCAGATAGTTTTCTTTAGCTCTGAGCTGGTGTGAAATCAGGATGGAGTCAAATGTGCCAAAAGGAAGTCATGAAATGGAACGCATCCCACAGCAAATATTTTTCTTGTGTAGATTGGGAAATGCATCCGTTAGGATCACAAATGGGGCTTTCGACATCTCAACCTTTTTGATGCAAGATGGTCAGAATAAATTATCCTCTCCTGAAACTTACATTTAGATTTAAAATATTCCAAATGAAAATGAAATGAAAAATGAAAATGAAAATCGTTTATTGTCACGAGTAGGCTTCAATGATGTTACTGTGAAAAGCCCCTAGTCGCCACATTCCAGAGCCTGTTCGGGGAGGCTGGTACGGGAATCAATATAGTGAAGGTTTCCACTAAAACTCCAGTTCCAACGTCCAAAGCAACTGTTACCCAGAGTTAGAAATTCGGATTCTGCACAGCTACTATAGGTTACCATTTAGCACCTGAAATTATTTACTTCCTGCATTCCAATGATCTTCGTAATTTTGTATTCTAGTGCTGTGGCATTGCAAATGGTTAGCACAATAATAGCAGTTGTTTAACCTTTTTTACAAATCTCCAACATAACGGTTGTAAAGATTAATTACATGTTACGTATGTGATCAGAATGGAGGATGTTTTCTTTTTTTTTTAAATAATTTTTATTAAAAGTTTTCATAAAATATCAATAACAAAATGAGAAAAAAAAGAACCCAACAGGGTTAAGTACAAAACACAGTACAGGAAAGCAACCCTCCATACTCCCCTCCCCCCTGTACATAAATAATAAATTAACATTAACACCCCGACTTAACACAACAGGTATACACACCCCCTCAGACCCTTCAGTGTAAATAACAAAAACTATAATAAAATAACGCCCCCCCCCCCCCCCACCCCCCCACCCCACGAGCTGCTGCTGCCATTGACCAATGTCTATCGTTCTGCCAGAAAGTCTAAGAACGGTTGCCACCGCCTAAAGAACCCTTGTACCGACCCTCTCAAGGCGAATTTCATCCTCTCCAAATTAATGAACCCCGCCATATCGCTGATCCAGGATTCCACGCTTGGGGGCCTCGCATCCTTCCACTGAAGAAGAATCCTTCGCCGGGCTACCAGGGACGCAAAGGCCAGAATACCGGCCTCCTTCGCCTCCTGCACTCCCGGCTCCTCTGCCACCCCAAATATTGCGAGCCCCCAGCCCGGTTTGACCCTGGACCCTACCATCCTCGACACCATCCTCGCTACGCCCTTCCAAAATTCCTCCAGCGCTGGGCATGCCCAGAACATATGGATGTGGTTTGCTGGGCTCCCTGAGCACCTAACACACCTGTCCTCACCCGCAAAAAAACAGCTCATCCTTGACCCGGTCATGTGTGCCCTGTGTAGCACCTGAAACTGTATGAGGCTGAGCCTCGCGCAAGATGAGGAAGAGTTCACCCTCCCCAGGGCATCTGCCCACATCCCTTCCTCAATCTCCTCTCCCAACTTACCTTTTACCTCCAGCACTGAGGCCTCCTCCTCCTCCTGCATCACCTGGTAAGTTTCCGAGATCTTCCCCACTCCCCCCCCACCCCTCCGAAAGCACCCTGTCCTGTACTGTGTGTGGCCGTAGCCGAGGGAATTCCACCACCTGCCGCTTGGCAAACACCCTTACCCGTAAGTACCTGAAGGTGTTCCCCGGGGGGACCCCGTACTTCTCCAGCTCACCCAGACTCGCAAACTTCCCGTCCACAAACAGGTCCCCCAACTTACGTACCTTGCCCTGTGCCACCCCGAAAATCCTCCACCTATTCTTCCTGGGGCGAACCAGTGGTTCCCCCGTATTGGGGTCCACGCCGAGGCCCCAACTTCCCCCCTGTGCCGTCTCCACCACCGGGCTCGTGGTATACCTCCTTGGAGGGAGCGGCAGCGGCGCCGTTGCCAGCGCCCCCAGACTCGTACCCATACAAGACGCCGTCTCCAGCCACTTGCGCACCATCGCCGCATTGGCGGCCCAGTAGTAGCCACAGAGGTTGGGCAGCGCCAGTCCCCCCCCCCCCCCCCTCTCTCTACTCCGCTCCAGGAACACCCTTCTCACCCTCGGAGTCCCTCGCGCCCACAGAAACCCCATTATACTCCTATTAACCCGCCTGAAAAAAGCCTTCGGGGTAAACACGGGGAGGCACTGGAAAAGGAACAAAAACCTTGGGAGCACCGTCATTTTGATTGACTGCACCCTACCCGCCAAGGACAGCGGCAACGCGTTCCACCTCTTGAACTCCTCCTCCATTTGCTCCACCAGCCTTTAAAATTAAGCCTATGCAGGGCCCCCCAGCTCCTGACCACCTGGACCCCCAAATATCAGAAGCTCCTCTCCGCCCTTTTTAGTGGGAGCTCGCCAATCCCCCTCTCCTGGTCCCCTGGATGAACTACGAACAGCTCGCTCTTCCCCATGTTGAGTTTGTACCCCGAAAAGTCCCCGAATTCCCTCAGAATCCTCATTATCTCCGGCATTCCTCCCACCGGGTCCACCACATACAGCAGCAGGTCGTCCGCATAAAGCGACACCCTATGCTCCTCCCCACCCCGCACCAACCCCCTCCAGTTCCTTGACTCCCTCAGTGCCATAGCCAGGGGTTCAATCGCCAGTGCGAAGAGCAGGGGGGACAGGGGGGACCCCTGTCTCGTCCCTCGGTGCAACTGAAAGTACTCGGACCTCTCGGTCTTGTGGCCACACTCGCCATCGGGACCTCATACAACCGCCTAACCCACCTGATAAACCCCTCCCCAAACCCTAACCTCTTCAGCACCTCCACAGGTACCCCCACTCTACCCTATCGAAGGCTTTCTCAGCGTCCATCGCCACCACTATCTCCGCCTCCCCCTCCCTTGCCGGCATCATGATAACGTTCAAAAGCCTCCGCACATTCGCGTTCAGCTGCCTCCCCTTCACAAACCCCGTCTGGTCTTCATGGATCACCTGCGGCACACAATCCTCAATCCTCGTGGCTAAGACCTTCGCCAGCACCTTGGCATCTACATTTAGCAACAAAATCGGTCTGTAAGACCCACATTGCAGGGGATCCTTGTCCCGCTTCAGGATCAAGGAGATCAGTGCCCGGGACATCGTCGTGGGCAAAGCCCCCCCTCCCTTGCCTCATTAAATGTCCTGACTGACAGCGGGTCCAACAGGTCCATATATTTTTTATAGAATTCGACCGGGAAACCGTCCGGCCCCGGTGCCTTCCCCGCCTGCATGCTTCCTATCCCTTTGATCAGCTCCTCCAGCCCAATCGGGGCCCCCAGTCCCGCCACCAGTACCTCTTCCACCTTTGGAAACCTCAATTGGTCCAGGAAGCGGCCCATCCCTCCCTCTTCCCGTGGGGGCTCGGATCGGTACAATTCCTCGTAAAAGTCCCTGAAGACCCCATTGATGCCAACCCCACTCCGCACCACGCTCCCTCCCCTGTCCTTAACTCCCCCGATCTCCCTAGCTGTGTCCCGCTTCCGAAGCTGATGCACCAGCATCCGGCTTGCCTTTTCCCCATACTCGTAGATCGCCCCCTGGGCCTTCCTCCACTTCACCTCCGCCTTCCTGGTGGTCACCAGGTCGAATTCGGCCTGGAGGCTACGCCTCTTCCTCAACAATCCTTCCTCGGGCTCCTCCGCATACCTCCTGTCTATCCTCACCATCTCCCCCACCAACCTCTCCCTCGCCCCGCGCTCCCTCCGCTCCTTGTGGGCCCTAATGGAGATCAGCTCTCCCCTCACCACCGCCTTCAGCGCGTCCCATACCATCCCCACTCGGTCCTCCCCGTTGTCGTTGGTCTCCAAGTACCTCTATACTTCCTCGGACCCGCTCGCTCACCTCCTCGTCCACCAACAGCCCTACCTCCAAGCGCCACAGCAGGCGCTGGTCCCTCTCCTCCCCCATCTCCAAGTCCACCCAATGCGTGGCGTGGTCCGAATACTCAGTGTCCTCTACTCTCGTTATTAGCGACCTACTCAAAATGAAAAAGTCGATTCGGGAATAAGCCTTATGGACATGTGAGAAGAATGAAAATTCCCTAGCCCCCAGCCTTGCAAATCTCCAAGGGTCCACCCCTCCCATCTGGTCCATAAACCCCCTCAACACTCCAGCCGCCGCCGGCTTCCTACCCGTCCTAGACGTGAAGCGATCCAGTGCCGGATCCAGCACCGTGTTAAAGTCTCCCCCCATTATCAGGCGCCCCACTTCCAAGTCTGGGATCCGACCCAACATACGCCGCATAAAACCCGCATCATCCAGTTCAGGGCATACACATTGACCAGTACCACCCTCTCTCCCTGCAGCTTACCACTTACCATTACGTACCTACCGCCATTATCTGCCACAATGCTCGACGCCTCGAATAACACCTTCTTTCCCACCAAGATCGCCACCCCTCGATTTTTGGCATCCAGCCCCGAGTGAAACACCTGACCTAACCTACCCACCCTTTCCTCAATCTTACCTGGTCTGCCACCTTCAGGTGAGTCTCCTGGAGCATAACCACATCCGCCTTGAGCCCCTTCAGGTGCGCGAACACGCGGGCCCGCTTAATCGGCCCATTCAGTCCCCTTACATTCCAGGTTATCAGACGGATCAGGGGGCTACCCGCCCCCCTCCCCCGCCGACTAGCCATGACCCCTCCTCGGCCAACCACGCGCCCGACCCTACACCCGGCCCGTTCCCCACAGCGGCATACCCCCATCTCGACACCTCCCACTCGCTCCAGTTCCTCCTTGACCATAGCAGCAGCAACTCGATCCCCCCCCCCCGGCTAGGACCCATCCTAGCTGATTTACTCCCCCCATTGCACTTCCGCAAGTCAGCTGACTCCTGCTGTCCCCGGCCACTCCCGCCTCTCCTTCGACTCCTCCCATTGTGTGACACACCCTCCTCTCCCGTTCCCCATCCATAGGCTCTCCCCCTCCACTTCCATTCTCAATGCGGGAAACAACCCTCGTTTCCCCGCCCCAGCCCTGCCCCCTCCAGTATTCAGCGCGGGAAAAGGCCCGCGCTTTCCACCTACCAGGCCCCGCCACCTCTGAGACAGCTCCTTTTACAGGCCCGTTCCCCTCACCCCCGACTCGGGCCTCCCCCTCCCCCGCGGGGCCCCATCTCACCGCTGTCCACAACCCCTGTTCCATTTACCTACCCCCCTCCTAGAGCCCCCCCGACCAACCCAACCAAAACAGTGCCCAACCCGCCCCAACCACCCTCACCGACCCGAAAGAGGAAAACACAGAGAAAAAGAAGAAACCCGGAGCAATGCAAAGGCCCCCCCCCCCTCAAAAAAAGAATAAACATAACAAATCAACCGCAGTTCCCAATCGCCCATCCCGACCCTCAATCTGTGTCCAACTTCTCGGCTGGAACAAAGGCCCACGCCTCCTCCGGAGACTCAAAATAATGGTGCCGGTCCTTGTAGGTAACCCTTTGTCGCGCCGGCTGCAACATGCCAAACTTCACCCCCTTCCTGTGCAACACCGCCTTTCCTCGATTGTACCCGGCCCTCCTCTTCGCCACCTCCGCACTCCAGTCCTGGTATATTCGAACCTCCGCGTTCTCCCACCTGCTGCTCCTCTCTTTCTTGGCCCACCTGAGCACACTCCCGATCAACGAACCGATGGAACCTCACCAGCACTGCCCGCAGAGGCTCGTTAGCCTTGGTCCTCCTTGCCAGCACTCTATGGGCCCCTTTCAGCTCCAGGGGCCCCTGAAAGGACCCTGCTCCCATCAGCGAGTTCAACATGGTGACCACATAGGCCCCCACGTCCGGCCCCTCCAGCACCTCCGGGAGGCCCAGAATCCGCAGATTCTTCCGCCTCGACCGATTCTCCATCTCCTCGAACCGCACCTGCCATTTCTTGTGGAGTGCCTTGTGCGCCTCCACCTTTACCGCCAAGCCCAAGATCTCATCCTCATTGTCAGAGATCTTTTGTCGAGCCTCGTGGATCGCCACCCCCTGGGCCATCTGTGTCTCCAGCAGCTTATCAATAGAAGCCTTCATCAGCTCTTTGCAGGTCCGCTTTAATCTCTCTGAAGCAGTGCTGGATACCCTCCTGCTGCTCCTCCACCCACTGCATCCATGCTGCCTGGTCTCCGCCCGCTGCCATTTTGATCTTCTTCCCTCGCACCTTCTTCGGGTCCACCACCACCTTTTTTGTCGCCCCGCTCCTAGTAGAAGCCATATACTGACGGGGAGCTGTTATAAACTCCTTCTCACACCGGGAAAAGTCAAAAAAGTGCCGTTGGGGGCCCTGAAAGAAGCCCAAAAGTCCGTTTTTGCGGGAGCCGCCGAATGTGCGACTTAGCTCCGCATAGCCGCAACCGGAAGTAGCATGGAGGATGTTTTCTGACTCACAGATAATCAGATTCAAAATACAGTAAAACGTCCAATTTACCATCTCTGTTGAACTATAAATCAGTTATTTTATTTTTATTTTCAGAGAGGCCAGAGGCCTGCAGAGAACTTCCAATACATATTAACCTACCATGGTCCATCTGTCTGTCTTCCTTGCGTTGAATAAACTTTAAATAGTTCAAAGAACCAGAGACACTTCTTACAGAAGATTTGGTGATGAAAAACAACATTTTCGTGTTGATTTTGGCATTTTTCAGTCATTTCGAATTCAATATTTGAAATCAGTCTTCAAGTACTTTAGTAGGAGTGTTCTCAAGCAGAATCTGGTACGAGGTTGCAGCAGAATGACTAATGTTCTGAACTGAGGTTTGCAGGTTCAGAAAAAGAGAGGCTGGAGGCGACTGACTAAAAACAATACAACTTATAAGTGACTGAGAACGAGGCAAAAACATATGGAAATAATGACAAATGCATAGATCTTTTAAGGGAAAAGGAAGAAGATGTAGGCACAAAAAAAAGCAAAACAAACAAAACATGATAGAAAACCATAAATGTTATGCCAAATGAATATTTATAAAAGAAAGACATGAAATGGAGCTCATAAGTAAAGACAGAACCCCCTGAGCCTGTCAAATTGCAGTTATTTGTTTTGTGTCAGAAGCAACAATGTTGGAAAGGAATGCGATTTTATCTTGTTGAAAGCGATTGTATAATGAATTCCAACTTGTGCCTACATCCTCTCCACTTACTAATTCAAACGCTAACCCTTTCAGTAATAACTATAATTTTTTAAATCATTATCATAGACCTAAATTGACACTGAATTTGGAAGGATAAATATTAAGAAAATCCATAGAACATTAAAATAAATATTCTCTGAAGAAATTATGTTCCTATTTTTGTATCATTCCCCAATGCTAAAGCAAGACTTTGGATTACGTATGCCAGTCTTCAGCCAATTTGATTCACTCTGCATAATATTAAGAAACGGCTGAAGGGACTGGATACTACAAAGGCTATGGATCCTGACAACATTCCAGCCAAAGGACTGAAGACTTGTGCTCCAGAACTTACTGTGCCCCCAGCCAAGCTATTTCGATACAGCTACAACACTGTCAATTACCCGGTAATGTTGAAAATTGCCAAGGTGAGTCCTATACACAAAAAACAGGACAAATCCAACCCGGCCAATTGCTGCCCCATTGGTCTACTCTCGATCATCAGCAACGTAATGAAAGGTCATCAGCACAGGCGGTGTGCCTACGCTACGTGGACTGCAGTGATTCAAGAAGGCAGCTCACCACCGTCTTATCAAGGGCAATTAGAAATGGAACAGTGGCACGGTGGCGCAGTGGTTTGATCCCAGCCCCGGGTCACCGTTTGCACATTTCCCCTTGTGTGCGTGGGTCTCACCCCCACAACCCAAAAAGTGCAGGGTAGTTGGATTGGCCGTCCTAAATTGCCCTTAATTGGAAAAAAAATTTAAATAATAATAATTTAATTTAGAAATGGGCAATAAATGCTGGCTCAGCTAGCGACAGCCACATCCCATGAACAAATAAAAAAGGTAGAAACTTTAGTTCAACCTTGTAGATTAGTTTGCAAAATTTCTGAAAGTCGCACGATCATATGATTCTGATTAACTTTAGTTGCATAAGTTTACAAATAAACATTGGTCTGCTTACACTATTTAAGTGTACTTTAAGAATGTTTTAGTCCCTTGGTTAAAATAATTGTCCCTGAAAATCCACATGGCCTGCAATTCCAGGTAATTTGACAGGATTGTAAATGCTGGGAATCTCCATCGCTGCCCACCTAGATTTTCCAGGATCTGAGAGGTTCCCGATTTTGCGTGGTTTTGGCCAGCTTCTGCACTGCTAGGGAGCAGTTGAACTCCAAATATACTGAAAAACTTGCAGGAGTGGGGAGTGACATTGTAGGCCATCCCCCCTCCACTTCACTAAGAGTGCAGATGTGCCCTGGGAGTTCCTTTTACGGGTACGTTTTCATCTTTGCTGCTTCGATAGTAATTTAGTGGAATCGATCACTGACCCAGTGTAAAACCAATCTGATTTTTCTTCCATAATGCCTCCATGCAGCAAATTTGAAAAGTAACTCCGCACATGTTTCATTGTTCCAGGGCTCAATCCAAGGATGTACTGCCCACCTGGAGGGGTCCACATCCCACAGGCACCCTTCAGTGGACCATTAATTCTGAACTGCTGAATGAGAAGTTGGGCTGATGGGAAATCCTGGACCCTTAGTTTTGCTAGGTCTACAGAATCCGCAAGTTTGAGCAGAAGCTGGCATGTCCAACCACATGACCAATTTCCAGCCTGCCTGGTTGGTGCATCTCAGAGTTCCGGCAGGAGTGCACCAATCAAGTCAAGGATTTTGGGATAAATTTTCAGTTGTCCCACACCCCATACCCCACACCCCAACGCCCCCACCAAAGGAATAATGGGGGAGGGTGCTCATAAATGCCAGCATCAATCAGCCTGTGGGAAAATTACACAATGCTATTTCTGGCATACCAGGTGACATCAGCCTCCTGTTGCCAGATCGTGTTGTTGTTTTTCATTTGTTCATTGGGTGCAGTGTCACTGGCTAGACCAACATTTGTTGCCCATCCATAATTGCCTTTGAGAAGGTGGTGGTGAGCCACCTTCTTGAACCCCTGCCATCCCTGCAGTTTAGGTACACCCACAATGCTGTTAGGAAGGGAGTTCCAGCATTAGTGAAGGAATGGTGATATAGTTCCAAGTCAAGATGGTGTGTGGTTTGAAGGGGTACATGCTGATGGTGGTGTTCCTCAGCATCTGCTATGCTTATCCTTCTGTGTGCTAGAAGTCACGGGTTCGCAAGGTCCTGTCAAAGGAGCCTTGGGTAGTTTACTGGGAAGTACAAGTTTTGTAAGGAAAGATATACTAGAGAAGTCTTAGAATGATGAACATATCTTAAAGGAAAACTTCAAAACAAAGATGAAAGAGTTGTGGCAAGACTTATTAACTATGACCTTTCAAAGTGGAAGTTTATATTTCGAAGCAGCTTTAAAGGGCAGCACGGTAGCATTGTGGATAGCACAATTGCTTCACAGGTCCAGGGTCCCAGGTTCGATTCCGGCTTGGGTTACTGTCTGTGCGGAGTCTGCACATCCTCCCCGTGTGTGCGTGGGTTTCCTCCGGGTGCTCCGGTTTCCTCCCACAGCCCAAGGATGTGCAGGTTAGATGGATTGGCCATGATAAATTGCCCTTCGTGTTCAAAATTGCCCTTAGTGTTGGGTAGGGTTACTGGGTTATGGGGATCAGGTGGAGGTGTTGACTTTGGGTAGGGTGGGATATCGTGAACCAACAATGCTTACGTTGCTTTCAACCAAAGTGATTTTTGTAAGGCCACAAAGAAACCACACCGCAATTTGGTGAAACAAAAACTTACTTTATTTTACAACTACTATTATAGGCATAAAAGCAAATTACTGCAGATGCTGGAATCTGAAACAAAAGAGAAAATGCTGTAAAATCTCAGCAGGTCTGGCTTCATCTGTAGGGAGAGAAAAGAGCTAACGTTTCGAGTCCAGATGACCCTTTGTCAAAGCTGGACAATTATATGCAGCTCCAGTAGCTACCTACTGGGTCTTCCTTAGTCGGTGCCTTCCTGGCCGACTCTATTTACACAGAGCCAGACATTATTAGAGGTCCCCCACACCCTTATCGGGGGAGGTCATATTCTGCAAGGTCCACAGGGTAGTTAATCATTCCCATCCCGGAAGGGTTATAACATCCCTCCCCCCAAAGTCTAAAGAACCCTCTGAAGACCATGGTGAAGGAGGGCATCAAACTCTCTTGACATTTGGCTGGACATCATGCACCCGAGGTATCGGGTCGGGCGGTGTTTATCTAGAAAGTGAACCCCGCACGAACGTCGTGGTGGCTGTAATTCCCGAGGCTGCGGTTCCGAAGGCTGTTCATCGGAGGCTTCCTGTCTTTCCATGTCCGAGTCTATGACTTCAGTCATGTCAGCATCTCGACTCCCTTGGGGCATCCATCATTGCCTGATCAGTCAGCAAATGTAGTTTGTGAAGGAGTTACAAGGACGAGGAAGTTTCCGAAGAAGTGGTCACGTAGACCGAATGTGATCAAGGTGCTTTCACATGAAACCGGCCCTGTTTGGCAGAGGATAAATCAAGAGACCCGTTGGGTGCTGTCAGCAATGTTTCAAAGAAACACTGAGCCACCTGGTACAAAGTGCCTGGGCGGTCGACATTGAATGGGGCAATGCTGTTGCTGCTCCTGGTTGTGGCGCACTTTCGTACCTATGTCTGGAAAAACCATATCAAGGATCAGGCCCATCAGCATTTCAGCAGGCACCACTGCAGTCATTGCTGTGCACGCATGGGTTTTGGATCCCATCCTTGTCGCCTGTTTTATAAGGCCATGAATAGTCCACACCGAGTTTTGTAGAAACAAAAACCTACTTTATCTTACAACTACTATTATATACAGTTCCAGGAGCTCCCTACAGGGTCTTTCTTCATCATAGCCAGATATTGTTAGAGGTCCCCCGCCCCCTTATTGGGGAACTCATATTCTCATGGAGTAGTTAATCATTCCCATCCCGTAAGACACATGTGGGTGAGAACAGTGAATAACAATGGTACCTGTCGAGATGTTGACTATCCAACATCTGCATAAGGAAAATTATGACAGCTGTAACTCCTGATGTTATAAGTGCATGTGGCCATGCAGCCGCTAAAGTAAGGTGCAGTTTGCACACTAATTTATAGAAATAAGGATCATATTAGGAAACACAGACTCAATGGGCCAAATGGCCTCCTTCTGTGCTGTAGGGATTCTATGATTCTATGACACTTACCGAAAGATCTTAACGCTATGGCCAGTGGTTCAATTGCTAAAGCAAATAGAAGCGGAGACAATGGACATCGCTGCCCCACAGCTCTATTCAGCGGAAAATAACCCAAGTTCAAGGCATTTGTGTGAACACTAGCAGTGGAAGGCCTATACACTAAACAAATCCATGATACAGACCATTGCCTAAAACCAATCCTCCTGAGAATCTCAAAGAGATATCCCACTCCACGCTATCAGAAGCTTTTTCGGCGTCCATGGAAACAATCACCTGCGGTTTGGGTATTTGAGAGGGGGGGGGGAAAGAATATTTAACAGCCAACGTATATTGACCCAACAATTGACAAAGCCTGTCTGGGCTTCCGAGATCACCTCTGGGAGGCAGGGCTCCAACCGCCATGCCAGTGCGTTTGCAAGTAATTTAACGTCTGCATTCAAAAGCGAGATGGATTGAAATGATCTACATTCCGTAGGGTCCTTGACCTTCTTAAGGATCAGAGAAATAGAAGCCTGTGCAAGTGTAATGAGCAATGAAACCTGGGGCAAGGAGTCACTGAACATATTGAATATTAAAGTCCTGCAAACTTCTTTTAAAACTCTTTGGGAAATCCATCAGTGCCAGGGGCTTTACCGTGTGCATTGCCCAATGCATTTCATAATTTCCTGAGGGCCCAATGGAGATTCCAACTCCTCCCACTAGTCCCTCTCCACCAATGGGAAGGACAGCCCATCCAAAAACTCCTTCATGGCTGAACCCTCCTCCCGGAGGCACCGAGCTATAAAGATCCTGATAAAATGTTTCAAAAGCCACGTTGACCCTCGGCGGGGCGGAAACCAAACTGCTACCCGAGTTCCTCATCTGCACAATCTCCCGGGAAGCAGCTTGAAACCTCAGCTGATGAGCTAAAAGGTGACTGACCTTCTCCCCGTGTTCATAAAATCCCCCCTCAAACGTCACAGCTGGCTCACCGCCTAACCCGTTGATAATAACTCAAATTACGTCTGCAGCTTGTCCCTACTTGTAAGTAACTCTGGGGTAGAGGCAAGCAAGTACTTATGGCCCGCCTTAAGGATGGAGTCCACCATCCTCGGCCACTCCACCCTCACAATCCTTTACATGTATGCTTTGTCGGCAATTATCTCCCCCTTGATGACCACCTTGAGGGGCGTCCCACAATATAGAAGATGAAATAAACTCACTCTTATTAAATTCAATATAATTCCCAGTGACAGAGGACATGCGTTTGCAAAATCTCTTGTCCGCCAAAAGCACCGTGTCCAATCTCCATGGTGGGTGTTGGGAGAGACCTGACTCTAGGATCAAATCCACAAAATGTGGGGCATGATCTGAAATCACAATTGCCGAATGTCCCGCCTTCTTCACCCAGTGGAGAAGTCTACCCTCCACAAAAGCGTATGTGAGCAAACCTGACGGACATAGGAAAAGAAAGAAAAAAATGTATCCCTCGGGTGCAAGATTAGCTGATGTGAATCCAGATCCGGAATGGAGGCGAGCAACTTGTCAATAAAACCCTTATCATCCCAATTTGCTGCAAAGACATTAACCAGGACTACTGAGATACCCGCCATGGACCCACTATCAATTACATGTCTGCCACTAGGATCAACCAATATTTTAGCAGCTCAAAATTGAATCCTTTTATTGATCAGAATTGCTGCCCCCGGGCCCTACCGTCAAAGCTTGAGTGAAATATTTGACCTACCCACCCCTTTCGTAAATGTGTCTGGTCCTTTACCCATAAATGAGTCACCTGCATTTTGTTAGATCAAATCAGGGCAGGACCTACGGAGCTATTGGTAGGGAGTTGGGGAGAGTTACAGAACAAAGAGATCTAAGAGTACATGTTCACAGTTCCGTCAAGGTGGAGTCGCAGGTGGACAGGGTGATGAAGAAGGCATTCAGCATGCAAGGTTTTATTAGTCAGAATATTGAATAACGGAGTTGGGACGTCTTGTTGAAGTTGTACAAGACATTGGTAAGTTCTGGTCACCCTATTATAGGAAGGATATTGTTAAACCAGAAAGAGTGCAGAAGAGATTTACAAGGATGCTACCAGGACTTGATGTTCTGAGCTATAAGGAGAGACTGGATAGGCTGGGACTTTTTTCCCTGGAGCGTCGGAGGCTTAGGGGTGAACTTATAGAGGTCTATAAAATAATGAGGAGCATGGTAAGGTAGATAGTCGACATCTTCTCCCAAAGGTAGGGGAGTCTAAAACCAGTGGGCTTAGGTTTAAGGTGAGAGGGGAGAGATAGAAAAGAGACTAGAAGGGAAGTTTCTTCACACAGAGGGTGGTGAGCATCTGGAACGGGCTGCCAGAGCAGTGGTAGAGGCGGGTATGATTTTGTCTTTTAAAAAGCAGTTAGACACTTACATGGGATGTAGAGGGATATAGGCCAAATGCGGGCAAGTTGGACTAGCTTAGTGATAGAAACTGGGCGGCATGGACAAGCTGGGCCGAAGGGTCTGTTTCCATGCTGCAAACATCCATGACTATGACTACATCAACATTCAGACTTTTAAGGTGAGCAAATACCCTCAACCTTTTCACTGTGCCATTAAACCCCTTACATTCCAGGTGACCAGCGAAATTGAGGCCCTCTCAAGCCCCTCAATTCAGACTCAGATATTTCCACCAAGAGGGGTCATCCAATAACTACTTAAGAGAGCACAAGCACCAGGCCCACCCGAGATGGCCATCGAACCCAGCAAGTCAAAATAAAGAAATATCTGTAGGGCGGGATTTACTGGCTGTTCACGCCGGTGGGATATTCTGATCCCACAATGGTGCATGGGTTTCCCAGAGACAAGAGTGCAGTCAATGGGAAATCCCGTTGACAACAGTGGGACCAGTAAATCCCACTGGCGGGCTGCCTATGCCGCCAGAAAACACGTGGTGCGTTGCTCAATAAATCCCGCCTGTAGTCACCATCAGCAAACTATCTCTGCCCCCCACCCCCTTCCCCTCACCTCCTTGTCCCCAAACAATACGACACCCAAATGTACATACAAATAACAGTGAGGTGAACAAAAACCACTAAACCCTATTTCGACTAACCATAACCATAAAACAGAATAAAAACATGAAGCTCCTTATCTAAAAACAAACTAATATAATGAGCTGCAGCTACTCCCAACACTCCACTCCATTTAGCTAACTCTTTGGCTAGCAGGACAGCCCCCGACCAGAGTGAAGGAAAATACCGACAAAAAAAGACACAAAGAATTTTAAAAAACTGAAAACATCATACTCCAACAGGGAGCTATATATTTCCCATAATAGTTATAACACGAAGAACAAAAGCCCCCATAACTTTAAGACCCCCCACTCAAATCCAACTTTCGAAACAGTCAGCCCTCACAAGAACAAAGGAGTGTGAATAAGTACAAGGAACCCCAACAACTCCCCATATCCACATGCCCACCCCCAACCTCCAAAAACCTCAGAGAAACCTCCATCAACTCGCACCCAACCCATGTTTTTTCACAAAAGATTCCGCCTCCTTCAGCACATCGAAGAAATAGTCTAACACCTCAAAGGTCTCTCTGAGCTGTGCGGTGTGCATCACCTCCACTCTTATACAGGGAAGCTATAGCCTTGTTAAACACCGCTCGCTTTCTTGCCAGCTCCGCACGAATGTCTTGATAAAGCCTGATGGTATGGCTTTCCCATTAATAGTCGCGACATTCCTTAGCCCATCACAAGGCCTGTTCCTTTTCCTGGAAGCTGTGGAACTTCACAATAACATTCTGGTTCATTGGGACGGGGCTTCTGTTGGAGTGTCCGGTGGGCTCGATCCAGCTCGGGAGGGGATGTGAATCCACACTCCCCCACCATCTTCCCAAACATCTTTGAAAAGTATTCTGTGGGATGGGTCTTCCATTCCCTCTGGCAACCCCTTGACCCGATTATTCTGCCTCCTGGAACTATTCTCCAGATCACTCCCTTTGTTTGGCCTTCAGTGCTTATTCACACCCGCCACCTGAGCCATCTCAGCTTCTAGAGAGGCAATATGGTCGCTATGCTGGCAGAGAGAGAGAGAGAGGGTGCACTTTTACCATCTCGTTGGTCTTCTCCAAGCCAACAGAATGGTAGCCAGGGCATCTTACATCAATTTACAGATGTCTCCAGTCACAACTTGTCATTGCCTCTCGAATTTCGCCGACAAGATGCCGGTAAGCATCTTGACTGTTAGTAGAGTAGCTGGAGTCTCAGTATTAGCCTCTGCCATTTTCTCAACTGAAGAGCCCGAGGAGCCTTCAATTGCGTCAATGACCGTCTACCTTCAAAATTCTTTGCCCTGGTCCTTCTGGGAACCTTATGCCATCAATCAAATTGGATTGTGCCCAGAAGCCTGTTCACTAACATTTCCCACCGAGGTGTGTGTATCTGCGCTGGTGGAGTGTGGGAATGACAGCTGTGCCACGACTATGGTTGCAACCTCAGAGTTCTCCTCCAAAAGGTTCTCCTCGGAGTCAGGAGAGGGTGCCCCAGGAATGGGCCGGCGCCGTCAGCTGGAGGACCTGTGAGAGAATGGACATGTGGTCAGTGGGAGGGATGGGTCAGTCAATAAGTCAATCATTATTCATGTTTGACAGGTCCTCTGGGTGGGGCCCGGTGACTCCTCACCTCTGCGGCCTCCGCCAGCCTCCGTGTGGCTGACTAATCTGTCCTCGGCCACAGGTCACCTCCAGGGCCTTCTCCTCAAAGGAGGTGAGGATTCTTAAGTCTGGCACCCCTCCGCCAGTCTGGACCTTCTCTCGACGATTATGGGAAAGCTTTTCCTGATGAGACACACAGAGAGCATCGTTAGTCACACGCGTGGTTCACAGTGGTGGGAGGGGGGTGGAGGAAGAGCCAGGGGTTGTGTGGGGAGTTGGGGCGTACGCTCCCTTGGGGGGGGGGGGGGGCGGGGGGTGCGGCATTTTGTGTCCACTAATATGTGCTGCCCGGTGTAAGTCGTTGAACATCTTTCGGCACTGAAGGCCAGACTTGGTCACACTCCCCGAGCTGACAGCTGCTGCCACCTCATCCCAGGCAGCACTGGCTGCCTTGTGGCTGGCTCTATTGGACCCTCAAGGGAACAGGACACCCCTCCTGTCCTCCACGGCATCTCGCAGCCTCCCCAGGTCAGCATCCCCGAATCTTGGGGCTGGTCTCCTCGGCACCATTATTGCGAGCAGGCTGGGGTTGACTGAGCTTAAGTGCTGCTCAATCCTGTTAGCGGAGGGTCGGCGAGCGCAGTCCCGGCGAGCCTTCATTTGCGACGAAGAGCCCGTGAGGCCTCGTTAAGTAGACCAATTAATGTTGAATTGTGTTGCTGGCCTCGCTGGGCAAAGCGCCGAGAAGTTCACGGCAATTCCCGCTCGCTCCCACACTTGGAAATTTTTCCAGAGAATTGTGCCCCATGTTTTGTTTTCCAAAAATTGGCATACTCACCTATAGTACACTATGAAAACATGGCTGCAGCAAAATACATGGCAAACACAAAATACTAAAATTATCGAACATATTCCCCAGTCTAACAGAAGTTTGCACGAACTCAAATATCTCGTTTTGTCTTTGAATTAAAAAATCTCATCTCAATAGTAAACCTTGAATTGCTCTAGTTAAGCACAGTCTTTATGTCACTCAGTTGCATCTGCAGTAGTGCAGTGGAATGTAATAAAACTGAAGAATCGCTGGATTTATTCATTCACATTTTGTCTTAATGGATATGAATAATGGACTATTCAATACTTACTGGTATAAGGCACATGCACAAAATTGTAGTAAAACTGCAAGACTTCATGCACTATGCATTTTTTTGTTGGTCTGAGAAATCCTGGGGCAGGAAAATAATTGAGGATTGCATATTTCTGATTTCCATTTTAACCAATTGCCACTTATAGAATGGTAACCTTTCCTGAAGCTGTTCTGATGCTATAACGCATGAGGTGATGTTTTCACCCATGTACATGCTCTGTGTGTTTGCTGTTAATCAATAATCATATGAAGTCACATCAGATGCAGACTTTTACTGAATGCACGTTGCATGTCGATTCACCAGGAAAGTTGTTCTTAATGGTCCCACCCAAGGCATTAGTTTGAAAAATCAAAATGCATCACAAACAGTGGAACCTTTTTGCTGAATGAAGTTGCTGGTCATGCTTTGTCACCTGTGAATGGAACAAATAGAAATGTTAATAAGTGGAACCCTAAGGCTGTTCACTGATAGTTTCTTGGTGGAAAGCGGTTAGGCATCTTTTTATTGGCTGTTTTGTTTCATTATGCTGTAACCAAATCAATATTTTCTAAGCCCTGTCAAAGCTAAAATTAAAGATCTTTAAGTAGGTCAGCTCTTTAAAAAGCGAGATTGATTTTGCTGAAAAACACAATACCGCACTCTACCCAATTCTGAGCTCTCATATATATAACTGAACTTGATTTTACAGTTGGACAGTATATCTTGACAATAGATGAGCTCCTCACAGGTCCTCCAAGGGGGAAATAAATTATATTCTTCCTCACGTCCATGAAATGACGGTCATTTAAATGTGGAAAGTGTTATATGCAGAGATTATAAATACATAATTTTTTGCATTCAATAGTCTACTGTTATTTATTCTTCATATATTTTGTAATTTCAATGCACTAATCCTTAGTCACACAATAGAAGGCATTATCTGCTGTGCAGTCAACGTACGTTAGACACGTACGTTAATTCTACTAATTAAGAATATATTACTTCCGTGAAAGCTGCAAAAACCCTGTTCAGATTAAAATATAATGTTCCAGAGCACTCACATTCTTGATCATCATGGCTACTAGATTTGAAGAGAGTTAAATCACAGTCTACATTGAAGACTAAAATCTATTTTTGCTCTTAAATAAGAACAGGTTGCTCTCCAAAGATTTTTTTAAAACCTTCAGTCTGTCAATTAAAGCTATTAACTGGGCATCTGCAAGCACTCATTTGCAATTTTTCAAATGCAGCTAGATTAAGTAAAGGCTCAGGAAGCTTGGATTGGATTTGTTTATTGTCACGTGTACCGAGGTACAGTGAAAAGTATTTTTCTGAGAGCAGCTCAACAGATCATTAAGTACATGGGAATAAAATAAAATAAACGAAAATACATAATAGGGCAACACAAGATACACGATGTAAATGCATAGACACCGGCATCGGGTGAAGCATACAAGGGTGTAGTGTTAATCAGGTCAGTCCATAAGAGGATCGTTTAGCAGTCTGGTAACAGCGGGGGAGAAGCTGTTTTTGAGTCTGTTCGTGCGTGTTCTCAGACTTTTGTATCTCCTGCCCGATGGAAGAAGTTGGAAGAGTGAGTAAGCCAGGTGGGAGGGGTCTTTGATTATGCTGCCCGCTTTCCCCAGGCAGCGGGAGGTGTAGATGGTGTCAATGGATGGGAGGCAGGTTTGTGTGATGGACTGGGCAGTGTTCACGACTCTCTGAAGTTTCTTGCGGTCCTGGGCCGAGCAGAGGCCATACCAGGCTGTGATGCAGCCCGATAGGATGCTTTCTATGGTGCATCTGTAAAAGTTGGTAAGAGTGGACTTTCGGGTGCGGCGATGACCAGCTGAGTCGCACGTTTCGGCAGCTCCCTGTGAAACGGACTTTTGGGCTCTTGATAGGAGCCCCAACGGCAATTTTGACAGCTAAAAACACTGTGCGGTAAACCAGAAGGGAATCCCCCCTGGATACGGATGGAAAAAGGAGGAGAGAGTGGCCAGATTGCAGTGGATCCTTTAGAACAGCGGCAAGGAAGGCAAGCAAAAACCAAGATGGCGTCGGAAGGTGGCAGTTTAACATGGGGCCCTGAACAACAAGAGTTCTTGAAATGCTGTGTAGAAGAGATCAAAAAGGAAATGAAGAAAGAGCTGTTGGCCCCGATACTACAGGCGATCGAAGGGCTAAAGGAGGAACAAAAGACCCAGGAGCGGGAGCTTCGGGTCGTGAAGGCAAAGGCAGCCGAGAATGAGGACGATATACAGGGCCTGGTGGTGAAGACGGAGACGCAGGAGGCACATCAGAAACGATGTGTGGAAAGGTTGGAGGCACTGGAAAACAACGCAAGGAGGAACAACCTGAGGATTCTTGGTCTTCCTGAAGGTGTGGAGGGAGCGGACGTCGGGGCATATGTGAGCACGATGCTGCACTCGTTAATGGGAGCGGAGGCCCCGGCGGGTCCGTTGGAGGTGGAGGGAGCATACCGAGTGATGGCGCGAGGACCGAGAGCAGGAGAAATTCCCAGAGCCATAGTGGTGAGATTCCTCCGTTTTAAGGATAGAGAAATGGCCCTTAGATGGGCGAAGAAAACTCGGAGCAGTAAATGGGAGAACGCGGTGATCCGCGTTTATCAAGACTGGAGTGCGGAGGTGGCGAGAAGGAGGGCGAGCTTTAATCGGGCCAAGGCGGTGCTTCATAAAAAGAAGATAAAATTTGGAATGCTGCAACCAGCAAGACTGTGGGTCACATATCGAGGGAGGCACCACTACTTTGAGACAGCGGATGAAGCGTGGACTTTTATTGTGGAAGAAAAACTGGAATGAGCGGGTTATTAAAAAGAACGTTCGAACAAAGTGGTGGGGCGAATGTGGGGGGCAAAGAGGGGTTTTATGTACTAATCCTGCGATGTGGTAACTTTTCTCTCTCCCACAGGTGGTGATGGGGGGAGGTGGGGAGGTGGAGGAGATGGGGCGTTGGCCATTGGGGGCGGGGCCAAGGGAGAAGTGCGGGCTTGGTTCCCGCGCTATGATAATCATGGCGGGAATAGAGAAGCAGGAAGGAGGGGGCGTCGCACGGTGCGAGCCGAGGTCACGGGGGGAAGCCGAGGTCAGCCAGAGTTTGCTGACTTCTGGGAGCAACATGGGGGGAGTAATTACGCTAGCGGGGGATCTAGCGGGGGGGTGGGAGGGGGGAATTACTGGGTTGCTGCTGCTGGGGAGAGGGGGGAGCTGGTATGGGAGAGGATGGGCGGGGGGGCACCGCCTGGGGGAGATACAGCTGCGTGGGAACCGGGTGAGGAGCTGGAAAAAGGTGATGGCTAATCGACAAGGGGGGGGGGGGGTAGGAAGCCCCCCAACTCGGCTGATCACGTGGAACGTGAGAGGGCTGAACGGGCCGATAAAGAGGGCACGGGTACTCGCACACCTTAAGAAACTTAAGGC
Source organism: Scyliorhinus torazame (assembly GCF_047496885.1). Classification (NCBI taxonomy): domain Eukaryota; kingdom Metazoa; phylum Chordata; class Chondrichthyes; order Carcharhiniformes; family Scyliorhinidae; genus Scyliorhinus; species Scyliorhinus torazame. The sequence continues at coordinate 197,718,297 of NC_092709.1, forward strand.
AGATGTGGTTATGTTACAGGAAACGCACCTGAAACTGATAGACCAGGTTAGGCTACGCAAAGGATGGGTGGGGCAGGTGTTCCATTCGGGGCTAGATGCGAAAAACAGGGGGGTGGCTATATTAGTGGAGAAGCGGGTAATGTTCGAGGCAAAGACTATAGTGGCGGATAACGGGGGCAGATACGTGATGGTGAGTGGCAAACTACAGGGGGAGACGGTGGTTTTGGTAAACGTATATGCCCCGAACTGGGATGATGCCAATTTTATGAGGCGGATGCTAGGACGCATTCCGGACCTAGAGATGGGAAAGCTGATAATGGGGGGAGATTTTAATACGGTGTTGGAACCAGGGCTGGATAGGTCGAAGTCCAGGACTGGAAGGAGGCCGGCAGCAGCCAAGGTACTTAAAGATTTTATGGAGCAGATGGGAGGTGTAGACCCGTGGAGATTTAGCAGACCTAGGAGTAAGGAGTTCTCGTTTTTCTCCTATGTCCATAAAGTCTACTCACGAATAGACTTTTTTGTGCTGGGTAGGGCATTGATCCCGAAGGTGAGGGGAACGGAGTATACGGCTATAGCCATTTCGGATCACGCTCCACACTGGGTGGACTTGGAGATAGGGGAGGAAACAGGAGGGCGCCCACCCTGGAGAATGGACATGGGACTAATGGCAGATGAGGGGGTGTGTCTAAGGGTGAGGGGGTGCATTGAAAAGTACTTGGAACTCAATGATAATGGGGAGGTCCAGGTGGGAGTGGTCTGGGAGGCGTTGAAGGCGGTGGTTAGAGGGGAGCTGATATCAATAAGGGCACATAAAGGGAAGCAGGAGAGTAAGGAACGGGAGCGGTTGCTGCAAGAACTTTTGAGGGTGGACAGACAATATGCGGAAGCACCGGAGGAGGGACTGTACAGGGAAAGGCAAAGGCTACATGTAGAATTTGACTTGCTGACTACAGGCACTGCAGAGGCACAATGGAGGAAGGCACAGGGTGTACAGTACGAATATGGGGAGAAGGCGAGCAGGTTGCTGGCACACCAATTGAGGAAAAGGGGAGCAGCGAGAGAAATAGGGGGAGTGAGGGATGAGGAAGGAGAGATGGAGCGGGGAGCGGAGAGAGTGAATGGAGTGTTCAAGACATTTTATAAAAAATTATATGAAGCTCAACCCCCGGATGGGAGGGAGAGAATGATGGGCTTCTTGGATCGGCTGGTATTTCCCAAGGTGGAAGAGCAGGAAAGGGTGGGACTGGGAGCACAGATCGAGGTAGAAGAAGTGGTGAAAGGAATTAGGAGCATGCAGGCGGGAAAGGCCCCGGGACCGGATGGATTCCCAGTCGAATTCTATAGAAAATATGTGGACTTGCTCGCCCCGGTACTGACGAGGACCTTTAATGAGGCAAAGGAAAGGGGACAACTGCCCCCGACTATGTCTGAAGCAACGATATCGCTTCTCTTAAAGAAGGAAAAGGACCCGCTACAATGCGGGTCCTATAGACCTATTTCCCTCCTAAATGTAGATGCCAAGGTCCTGGCCAAGGTAATGGCAATGAGAATAGAGGAATGTGTCCCGGGGGTGGTCCACGAGGACCAAACTGGGTTTGTGAAGGGGAGACAGCTGAACACGAATATACGGAGGTTGTTAGGGGTAATGATGATGGCCCCACCAGAGGGAGAAACGGAGATAGTAGTGGCGATGGATGCCGAGAAAGCATTTGATAGAGTGGAGTGGGATTATTTGTGGGAGGTGTTGAGGAGATTTGGTTTTGGAGAGGGGTATGTTAGATGGGTGCAGCTGTTGTATAGGGCCCCAGTGGCGAGCGTGGTCACGAATGGACGGGGATCTGCATATTTTCGGCTCCATAGAGGGACAAGGCAGGGATGCCCTCTGTCCCCATTATTGTTTGCACTGGCGATTGAGCCCCTGGCGATAGCGTTGAGGGGTTCCAAGAAGTGGAGGGGAGTACTTAGGGGAGGAGAAGAGCACCGGGTATCTTTGTATGCGGACGATTTGCTACTATACGTGGCGGACCCGGCGGAGGGGATGCCAGAAATAATGCGGATACTTGGGGAGTTTGGGGATTTTTCAGGGTATAAATTGAACATGGGGAAAAGTGAATTGTTTGTGGTGCATCCAGGGGAGCAGAGTAGAGAAATAGAGGACCTACCATTGAGGAAGGTAACAAGGGACTTTCGTTACCTGGGGATCCAGATAGCTAAGAATTGGGGCACATTGCATAGGTTAAATTTAACGCGGTTGGTGGAACAGATGGAGGAGGATTTCAAGAGGTGGGATATGGTATCCCTGTCAATGGCAGGGAGGGTGCAGGCGGTTAAGATGGTGGTCCTCCCGAGATTCCTCTTTGTGTTTCAGTGCCTCCCGGTGGTGATCACGAAGGCTTTTTTTAAAAGGATTGAAAAGAGCATCATGGGTTTTGTGTGGGCCAGGAAGACCCCGAGAGTGAGGAAGGGATTCTTACAGCGTAGCAGGGATAGGGGGGGGCTGGCACTACCGAGCCTAAGTGAGTATTATTGGGCCGCTAATATTTCAATGGTGAGTAAGTGGATGGGAGAGGAGGAGGGAGCGGCGTGGAAGAGATTAGAGAGGGCGTCCTGTAGGGGGACTAGCCTACAGGCTATGGTGACAGCCCCATTGCCGTTCTCACCGAGGAACTACACCACAAGCCCGGTGGTGGTGGCTACACTGAAGATTTGGGGACAGTGGTGACGGCATAGGGGAAAGACTGGAGCCTTGGGGGGGTCCCCGATAAGAAACAACCATAGGTTTGCCCCGGGGGGAATGGATGGGGGATATGGAATGTGGCAAAGAGCAGGAATAACGCAACTGAAAGATCTGTTTGTGGATGGGAAGTTCGCGAGTCTGGGAGCGCTGACCGAGAAATATGGGTTGCCCCAAGGGAATGCATTCAGGTATATGCAACTGAGGGCTTTTGCGAGGCAACAGGTGAGGGAATTCCCGCAGCTCCCGACACAAGAGGTGCAGGACAGAGTGATCTCAAAGACATGGGTGGGGGATGGTAAGGTGTCAGATATATATAGGGAAATGAGGGACGAAGGGGAGACTATTGTAGATGAACTAAAAGGGAAATGGGAAGAAGAGCTGGGGGAGGAGATCGAGGAGGGGCTGTGGGCAGATGCCCTAAGCAGGGTAAACTCGTCGTCCTCGTGTGCCAGGCTAAGCCTGATTCAGTTTAAGGTATTACACAGGGCACATATGACTGGAGCACGGCTCAGTAAATTTTTTGGGGTGGAGGATAGGTGTGCGAGGTGCTCGAGAAGCCCAGCGAATCATACCCATATGTTTTGGTCATGCCCGGCACTACAGGGGTTTTGGATGGGGGTGACAAAGGTGCTTTCAAAAGTAGTAGGAGTCCGGGTCGAACCAAGCTGGGGGTTAGCTATATTTGGGGTTGCACAAGAGCCGGGAGTGCAGGAGGCGAGAGAGGCCGATGTTTTGGCCTTTGCGTCCCTAGTAGCCCGGCGCAGGATATTGCTAATGTGGAAAGAAGCCAAGCCCCCGGGGGTGGAGACCTGGATAAATGACATGGCGGGGTTTATAAAGCTAGAGCGGATTAAGTTCGTCCTAAGGGGGTCGGCTCAAGGGTTCACCAGGCGGTGGCAACCGTTCGTCGAATACCTCGCAGAAAGATAGACGGAATGGGAAAAAGAAGGCAGCAGCAGCAGCCCAGGATCGGGGGGGGGGGGGGGGGGGAGGAGGAACCAGAAGGACTCTCAGGGTTGTTAATATATACTGTATAGTATGTATAGGTCGTTGCTACAGATAATTATATATTGGACTGTTAAATTATATTTTTGGAGAGTGTTACTTGTGACAAGGCAGTTGCCAATTAGGGCTAGTTTTCATTTTTGTTATTTATTATTTATTCATTTTTTGTTTATAAAATAGGTCATTGTTATTTGTGTTGTTATAATATTGTGTAAAGGATGCACAATGTGCTGTGTTGGTTGACCAAAAATGTTCAATAAAATATTTAATTTTAAAAAAAAGTTGGTAAGAGTTAATGTGGACATGATGAATTTCCTTAGTTTCCTGAGGAAGCATAGGCGCTGTTGTGCTTTCTTGGTGGTAGTGTTGACATGACTGGACCAGGACAGAGATGTGTACCCCCAGGAATCTGAAGCTGCTAACCATCTCCACCTTGGCCCCGTTGATGCTAAGAGGCATGTGTCTCCACTGGAAAGAGACTGAGCATGTGTGCTGTGTCCTTATATATGGGTTGGTGTAATGCCATCCTGTGGTAGTGTCACCTGTGTGTACCTTGAATGCCCATTGGTCGTGTCCTACCTTACTGACCTTTTGGTTGACTGTCTGTGTGTCATGTCTCTGATGCTCCCTCGAGTGTCTAGCTAGGTGTAGTGTATGTACATTAACCCCTTGTGTACTTACAGTGATGTATATCACCACATACAGTACTTTGCTTCCTGAAGTCAGTGACCAGCTCTTTAATTTTGCTGGCATTGAGGGAGAGATTGTTGTCGCTGCACCACTCCACTAGGTTCTCTATCTCCCTCCTGTATTCTGACATGTTGTTATACAAGATCTGGCCCACTATGGTCGTATCATCGGCAAACTTGTAGATGGAGTTGGAACCAAATTTTGCCACGCAGTTGTGTGTGTTCAGGGAGTAGAGTAGGGGGCTAAGTCCACAGCCTTGCGGGGCCCCGGTATTGAGGACTATTGTGGAGGAGGTGTTGTTCTTTATTCTTACTGATTGTGGTCTGTGGGTCAGAAAGTAGAGGATCCAGTTGCAGAGTGAGGAGCCAAGTCCTAGGTTTTGGAGCATTGATATGAGCTTGGCTGGGATTATGTGTTGAAGGCGGAGCTGTAGTCAATAAATAGGAGTCTGATGTAGGAGTCTTGTTGTCGAGATGCTGCAGGGATGAGTGTAGGGCCAGGGAAATGGCATCTGCTGTGGACTGGTTGCTACAGTACGCAAATTGCAGTGGATCAAGCCGTTTTGGGAGTATAGAGGTGATGTGCTTCATGACCAAACTCTCGAAGCACTTCATTACGACTGAAGTCAGGGCCACCGGACGGTAGTCATTGAGGTATGTTGCCTGGTTCTTCTTTGACACCGGTATGATGGTGGTATTCTTGAAGCAGGTTGGGACCTCGGAGTGGAGTAGGGACAGTTTAAAAGATGTCCGTGAACATATCTGACAGCTGGTCCGTGCACGCTCTGAGTGCACGACCAGGGATCGCGTCCGGACCCGTCGCCTTAAGAGGGTTCACTTTCAGGAAGGGCAATCTGACTTCGGAATGTGATGGTGGGTATGGGTGAGTTATGGGCTGCTGGGCACTCAACAGCGGATCATTGGTTTCCTGCTCGAACCGAGCATAGAATGCATTGAGTTCACCGGGGAGGGGTGCGAAGCTGCTGGAGATACAGCTCGGCTTCGCTTTGTAGCCCGTTATGTTGTTTAGACCGTGCCACAAACGGCGAGACTCTGTAACGCTAGTCTGTGACTCTGGCTTGGTCTGATATTCTCTCTTGGCATCTCGGATGGCTTTGCGGAGGTCGTATTCAGGTAGTTAAGTAGCTTGTTCACTTCCTGAGAATTTAAAAAAATTCTTTCATGGGATGTGGGTGTTGCCGGCAAGGCCGGAATTTGACTGTGGGTCTAGGCGTCACATGAGTCTAGGTGGCACGGTGGCTCAGTGTTTAGCACTGCTGCCTCACAGCACCAGGGACCCGGGTTCGATTCCAGCCTTGGGTGACTGTCTCCCTGGGCGGGATTCTCCCATTCGGCGGCAGAGTGTCCACGCCATAGGAAACGCCAATGCGTTTCACGACGGCGTGAACGGGCCGCTGGGTGTACCGATTCTGGACCCTATAGGGGGCCAGCAAGGCGCTGGAGCGGTTCACGCTGCTCCAGCCTCCCACCTGGCGCGCACTGTGCGCCGTGCCAACCCGCGCATGCGCAGTGGCCTCCCTCAACGTGCCGGTCCCGACGCAACATGGCGCAGGAGTTCAGGGGCCGGCACGTAAGAAAATGGGCACGGGGAACGAGCGGCCGGCCCACCAATCGGTGGGCCCGTATCGCGGGCCAAGCCACATCGGAGGCCCCCCCGGGGTCAGAGCCCCACTCCCTCCCCCACAGGCCGCCCCCTGACCCTGCGCACAGAGTTCCCACCGGCTGCAACCAGGTGTGGATGGCGGCGGCAGGATTCTGTCTTTTCAGAGCGGCCGCTCGGCCCATTTGGGCCGGAGAATCGGCGGCCCGGCCGCAGCCCGCAACCGGCGCCGCGCCAAACATGATTGGCGCCGATTCTCCGCTCTGTGAAGAATCGCGTGCCGGCGTCGGGGCGGCATGGCGCGGTTGCGGGAATTCTCCACCCGGCGCAGGCCTGGGAGAATCCCGCCCCATGTGTCTGCATGTTTCCTCCGGGTGCTCCAGTTTCCTCCCACAGTCCAATGATGTGCAGGTTAGGTGGGATTGGCCATGCTAAATTGCCCCTTAGTTTCCAGGGATGTGCAGGTTAGGTCTGGGTTTATTGGGTAAGGTTGGGGTGGGCGGGGAGTCTGGGTCTCTTTCGGAGGGTCAATATAAACTTGATGGGCCGAAAGCCCTTCAGCACTGTTGGAATTCTATGATTGATGTGGACCAGATCAGGTAGTAATGGCAGATTCCCTTCCCTGAAGGATTTCATATGGGCTTTTACAACAATTGATAATAGTTTAACAGCCACTACTACTGAGGCTGGCATTCAATTTCAGATTTTATTAATTGCATTTTATTGCAGCAATTTTAAACCCATGTCCTCAGAGCATTAGGCTGTACCTTTAGATTACTAGTCCAGTGTCATTACCACTACTCCACACCTACCCGTATTACAAGGTAATTTGTGCAGTTATGTCATTACCACCAAAAAAAGCACATTCTCATGAAATCCCACCAGCTCTTCAGCAGGGCCTGCAGGACACTGTGAGCTCTGTGCTTGAATACGATAGGACTGAAAAAATTCTGTTCTGCAATCAGCCTAGTTACATATTTAATATGGGCTCCAGGCATGAATGGACATTTTTACTTTGAGATAATACAATGTTTCTGAGCTTTAGAAAGTAAAAGATGCCTTAAAGGTAGCTCGAAAGAGATTAAATCTTCATTCCTGGCTCTTGACATCATTGTGACAGCTGCAAGCACTAGCAAAACAAAGATTCAATGAAGTATATGAAGGAAATGGGTTAATTATCGACCACATAATAAACACATCTTGAAGCAGCACTTCGGATGCCGGAGCTGCTTATGTGGTGGGAGGAGGGCTGGATAGCTCAGTTGGCTGGACAGTTTTAGCATATGGGTCAGATTAAAGCCATCAGCACATGGTTTGATTCCTGTTCTGGTTGAGGCAGACTCAGGATCTGCCTCCTCTCCCTAATCGTAGTCAAAAACCATGCGAGTTTGGCGAACAGCTGCCAAGAACCTTTCTTCTGTCAGGGAACCGAAGAAGGAGATACATATACATCGTGCTGGACAGCTTTAGCAAATGGCCACGAGAGTGACATCAACAATGCTCTAGATTTGGAGGGTGTTACTATTTTGAAAAACAGTACCCTCTCATTCTGTTTTGTCATTCCACTGGGGAAAGTGATCCAAGTGTTCACCCCAATGTCATCATGCTGCACGTTGATTGCGGCCTCCCAAGGAAGCTTGTAATTAAATTATGGTGGAAGGTGTCTTCAGGTCATATTTCAGCAGCCAGGGCAATTCCTTCACTGCCTGTCTAGTGAAGCAGGCAGCAGAAGCAATTTTCCTCAGACCTTCCCAAACAGATAAGCCGAATTTCAAGGGTGAGTTCAGTTTCCATCTTGATTCATATCTTGCATCCCTCCTTTCATTCTCTTCTTCTTCCAAAAATAGAGAGAAAGCCCACAGAGTTTCCATTATGTATTTCATATTCTGGTACTCAACTTCTGTAAACAAAAGAGTGCATAAATTTTTTTTTAAGTTAAATAGCGAGCAGCTAAAGAAAAATGATACGACAATAAAAATTTATCCAGGAAAATCCTGCAGATGAAGTTCTGTTTCTGGCAGATGGAATTCAATGTTGCCAAGTGTGAGGCTATCCATTTTGGGAGGAATAACAGCAGAATGGATTATTATTTAAACGGTAAGATGTTAAAACATGCTGCTGTGCAGAGGGACCTGGGTGTGCTGGTGCACGAGTCGCAAAACGTTGATGTGCAGGTGCAACAGGTGATTAAGAAGGCTAATCGAGTTTTGTCTTTCGTTGCTAGAGGGATGGATTTCAAGACTAGGGAGGTTATGCTGCAATTGTATAGGGTGTTGGTGAGGCCGCATCTGGAGTATTGTGTTCAGTTTTGGTCTCCTTTCCTGAGAAAGGACATATTGGCACTAGAGGGAGTGCAGAGGAGATTCACTAGGTTGATCCCAGAGTTGAGGGGATTAGATTATGATGAGAGGTTGAGTAGACTGGGACTGTACTCATTGGAGTTTAGAAGGATGCGGGGGGATCTTATTGAGACATATAAAATTATGAAGAGAATAGATAGGATAGATGCGGGCAGGTTGTTTCCACTGGTCGGGGAAAGCAGAACTAGGGGCCATAGCCTCAAAATAAGGGGAGGTAGATTTAGGACGGCGTGTAGGAGGAACTTCTTCACCCAAAGGGTTGTGAATCTCTGGAATTCCTTACCCAGTGAAGCAGTTGAGGCTCCTTCTTTAAACGTTTTTAAGAAAAAGATAGATGCCTTTCTAAAGAATAAAGGGATTCGGGGATATGGTGTACGGGCCGGAGAGTAGAGCTGAGTCCACAAAGATCAGCCATGATCTAATTAAATGGTGGAGCAGGCTCGAGGGGCCAGATGGCCTACTCCTGTTCCTAGTTCTTATGTTCTTATGTTGTACCTTCCTCAAACTTAGAACACATTTTAACTAATGTTATTATTTTAGGACCTATTCATTGGAGCTGAGATAAGAGTTGACTGGGGCTGGTGCTGCTAAATCAACACTTGACTTTGTGTTTGTGCCATTTTAATTAGAGTTTTGTATTTTTGGCCATCAAATAATGTTGCTTTGCTTGATTGACACTGGCCAAATGGAGTCACAAAGTTCCCTTGAGTCACTTTTGGCGCAGTTTTCCCACTTCAATCAGGGCATGCTGCGTGAATCGCGGGAGAGGCCCAAATCGAGATTCGTGCTGGATGCGAACCAGTTTTCAAGTCACCCACCCGTTCCCGATGGCAAGTTCCGGAACTCACCCAAAAATGGCAAGAAGATCATTAAGCCTAATTTGATTTCATTTCAATCTCATTAGCGAGATTGAAGTTGAATGCGGTGGCCTCCCATGAAGTATGCGACTCCCCAGCAAGAAGTCACGTGGGCATTGTTTAGTACTTCTCTACAAAAACATGACGCTGTCACAATAGCCACCGAGGCGAGGTGACGGGGTGAGGAGCCCTTTCCATTTACTGGCATGCGGCACAAGGGCAACGGAGCTGCTGCCACAGTGCTCAGGGTGTTGGGTTGGAGGGGGGAGTTGCAGGGTCCAGGTGGGGGTCACCCCTGGACCGGGAGGGCGTGAGAGTCTGTGAAGCCTTCAAGCCATCTTTAAACATTGTGGAGACCTATAACAGAGGCACCTGCAGCTCCAGCCTGTCTCTCCAACCAAACTCTCTGCAGCATCTCTCATGAAAGTCAATTCCATCCTCTATGACTGTGAGCCGCCTCTAACTTCTCAGCTGAAGGCTATTTCAAATGAGGAATTAGCCTCGTTAGTTGTGAGAGCACTTCACGGTCCTGAACTCTCAAGTGCCTCCTCGAAGGAACAGGTGCCATGTCTGAGAGGATGATTCGTGGACTGGATGTCCCGCAACTTTGATGCCTGAACAGTGTGACTGAACTCTAGGAGCATCAGCACCGTAGAGGCGTAGAGGCAGTTACCAACAATCAAACACTAAAGAACAGGGCTTCACCACTGAGGATCCTTTTGCGAACAAAGTGTAGATGTCTGGATTAGCGGAGAACAGCTGAGCATGGACTCCCTAATGTTGCTGGCAGAGACCTGGGCCGGGATTCTCCGAGCCTCCGTGCCGAAATCGCGCTCGGCGCGGGGGCGGAAATGGGGCCGCAGACCCGCGATTGGGTCTGACGCCAGGACGTGAACCTCCAGCGATCGGAGAATCGGTGCCAGTCATGCACGGGCAGTCAGGGGCCATGGAAAGGGTCCCCGCGGCGATTCTCCACAATCGACCGGCCGAGTTCCCGCCAGCGTGGTTCACGTACGGTTCCACCCGCGGGAGCTCGGCGTTGCAGCTGCAGTGGCCATCCTGGTGGGGGAGGGGGGGGGTCAGTCGCCGGGGGGGGCTCCATGATGGCCAGGCCCGCGATCGGGGGCCACCAATAGGCGAGTGCGCGCAATCTGGGGGGGGTGGCCTACCTTCTGCGCTGGCCCGCTATGTGGCTCCACCATGTTGCGTGGTCCCGGCGCCGCAGACGGCCGTCGCGGGCAAACGCGGACCCGTGGCCGGGAGTGCAGGGCCGCGTATCGGCAGCCGGAGCTGCGCGGAGCACTCCAGCACCGTGCTGGCACCCTGTGGGCCACGGAATCGCTGGGCCAAGCGGCCCATTGGCACCGGTGTGAAACACTCCGGTGTTTACCACAGCGACAACACTTAGCCCCGTTTTGGAGAATCCCGGCCCTGGGGTCTAGTGGCTCCTGATCTGACCGGGAGTGATTGTGCAGAGCGAGGTTTGTCAGCACAACTGGCTCGCTGGATGGCATACTGAAAAAAAGCAGGACAGTCATGGTAAGGGTGGAGGAGACCTGCGGGATTTGAAGGTCCTGGGATGGAAGTCCTAACTGATTGTCGGTCTCTCTCATTCTCTAATACCTTCCAGATATAAATATGTATGCTGATGGGGATCCCGCAGAGGCTGCCTTCGCTATGCTTGTCGCAACCGAGGCGGGCAGGCGCCGAAGGCGACAGCAAGGCCAACACAGGAAGAGGTGACACCACATGTGCAGGGGCCCACTGCACACCGTGAAAAGCCGGCCGTTAATCAGGCTGAGGAGGGGGTAGAAGGGGAGGTCAGCGATGTGCAATGGTATATAGGAATCATTGGTCCTTCTATGACGAGCAGCATATGCGGGACTGAGTCTCAACAGGGAGACAGTGCGGAACCTGTGCCACACCCTCACGGACATGGCATTCTGTGGAGGAGGACACTTGCGCCCAGTGGCCATGAAGGTCACTGCAGCACTAAACGTTTTTGCCACCTGGTCATTCCAGAGCTCGAGTGGGGACCCGTGTGGCATTTCCCAATCGTCAACCCATAGGTGCATCCAGGAGGTCACAAATGCTCTGTATGCCCGGGCATCAGACTATATCACCTTCAACCACGCTCACCAAGATGCCCAGGCTGCAGGTTTTGTCGCCAACACCTGGATACCCCAGGTCCGGAGGGGGGGCCATCAATGGCACAAAATGAAAATGAAAATCACTTATTGTCACAAGTAGGCTTCAAATGAAGTTATTGTGAAAAGCCCCTAGTCGCCACATTCCGGCGCCTGTTCGGGGAGGCTGTTACGGGAATTGAACCGTGCTGCTGGCCTGCCTTCAAAGCCAGCGATTTAGCCCTGTGCTAAACAGCCCCGAATGTCACACTGTGAGCACCGGTGCATCACGGAGTGTCCTATATTAACAGGAAGGGTTCCACATGCTGAATGTTGAGATCATGTGGGACCACCACCTCAGGATCATGTCCATGTGTGCCCGTTACCCTGGGAGTATTCTTTTTTTTTTAAATTATTTTTATTCAATTTTAGCAAATTTTCAACAAAACCCCCCCCCTTACAGAAAAAAGAAAAGCATAAAACACACAGATCAACATCGTACACTTATATCGCAAATTCCCCCAATGTACAAACCCCCCATGAAACAATAATAAACACATACCCAAAACCACCACCCCCTCCCCCCCTGGGTTGCTGCTGCTGCTGACCACCTAACATTCCACTAGAAAGTCTAGGAACGTTTGCCACCGCCTGAAGAACCCTTGCACAGACCCTCGCAATGCAAACTTTACCCTCTCCAATTTAATGAACCCTGCCATGTCGCTGATCCAGGCTTCTACGCTTGGGGGCTTTGCATCCTCCCACTAGCAGAAGCCTTCGCCGGGCTACCAGGGACGCAAAGGCCAGAATACCAGCCTCTTTCGCCTCCTGCAATCCCGGCTCGTCCGATACCCCAAATAATGCTAACCCCCAGCTCGGCTTGACCCGGGTGTTCACCACCTTGGACACCGTCCTTTCAAAGCCCCTCCAAAGACCATCCAGCGCCGGACACGCCCAGAACATATGGACGTGGTTTGCTGGGCTCCCCGAGCACCTCACACACCTGTCTTCTACCCCAAAAAACCTATTCAACCTCGCCCTGTCATATGCGCTCTGTGAAGAACCTTAAATTGTATCAGGCTAAGCCTGGCGCAAGAGGAGGAAGAATTAACCCTACCCAGGGCATCAGCCCACAGACCCTCATCTATCTCCTCCCCAAGCTCCTCCTCCCATTTACCTTTTAGCTCCTCCACCGAGGTCTCCTCCTCTTCCTGCATCTCCTGATAGACCGCCGAGACCTTGCCTTCTCCAACCCACACCCCCGAGAGCAGCCTATCTTGAGTCTTACGTGCTGGAAGCAGCGGAAATTCCCTCGTCTGCCGTCTCACGAACGCCCTCACCTGCATGTACCTGAAGGCGTTTTCGGTGGGGCAGCCCAAATTTCTCCTCCAGCGCCCCAAGGCTCGCAAACGTCCCATCGTACCCCACATAGATTGGGCAACGCTAGCCCTCCTCTGTCCCTGCTACGCTCCAGAAACACCCTTTTTACCCTCGGGGTCTTATTTGCCCACACGAATCCCATGATGCTCCTGCTGACCCGTTTAAAAAAGGCCTTAGGGATCAGGAAGGGAAGGCACTGGAACACAAAGAGGAACCTCGGAAGGACCGTCATTTTCACCGACTGCACCCTACCCGCCAACGGCAGTGGCAACATATCCCACTTTTTAAACTCCTCCTCCATCTGCTCCACCAGCCGCGTCAAATTGAGCTCGTGCAGGGCCCCCCAACTCCTAGCCACCTGGATCCCCAGGTCCCGAAAGCTCTTTTCCGCCCTCTTCAGCAGAAACTCATCTATCTCCCTTCCTTTGTCCCCTGCGTGTAATCACAAAGAGCTCACTCTTCCATTGTTAAGCTTATATCCGGAAAAGTCCCCGATCTCCCTGAGGATCCGCATAACCTCCTGCATCCCCTCCACTGGGTCCGCCACATACAATAACAGGTCATCGGCATACAGCGACACCCAGTGTTCCTCTCCCCTCCAGTCCCCTCCAGTTCCTGGACTCCCTCAGTGCCATGGCCAAAGGCTCAATTGCCAATGTGAACAACAAGGGGGATAGGGGACACCCCTGCCTCATCTCCCGATACAGTCGAAAGTATTCCGACCTCCGCCGGTTCGTGGCCACACTCGCCACCGGGGCTTCATAAAGTAGCCTAACCCAACTGATGAACTCCTTCCCGAACCCAAACCTCCTCAGCACTTCCCAAAGATACTCCCACTCCACCCTATCAAAGGCTTTCTCCGCGTCCATAGCTGCCACTACCTCCGCTTCCTCCTCGATTGCAGGCATCATAATTACATTGAGGAGCCTCCGCATATTGGTGTTCAGTTGCCTAACCCTCACAAATCCTGTCTGGTCCTCGTGAATCACCCCCGGGACACAATCCTCAATTCTGGTAGCCAGCACCTTTGCCAACAACTTCGCGTTGACGTTGGGGAGCGAGATTGGGCGTACGACCCTCACTGTAATGGGTCCTTGTCCCCCTTCAGGATCAACGCGATCAGCGCCCTGGACATTGTCGGGGGCAGGGCCCCCCCGTCCCTCGCCTCATTGAAAGCCCTCACTAGTAGTGGGCCAAACAGGTCCATGTACTTCCGATAGAATTCCACCGAGAACCCATCCGGCCCCGGGGCCTTCCCTGCCTGCATGCTCCCCAACCCCTTAACTAGCTCCTCCAGCCCAATCGATGCCCCTAGCCCAACCACCTGCTCCTTATCCACTCTCGGGAACCTCAGCCGATCCAAAAATCGGCACATCCCACCCTCCCCGTCGGGGGCTCAGACCTATACAGTTCCTCATAAAAGTCCCTGAATACCCCATTTATTCCCACCGCACTCCGCACCCTGTTCCCCCCTCTAACCCTAACTCCCCCAATCTCCCTCGCTGTCTCCCGATTCCGAAGCTGATGTGCCAACACCTGGCTCGCCTTCTCCCATATTCGTACACCACCCCTTGCGCTTTCCTCCACTGCACCTCTGCCTTCCTGGTAGTCAACAGGTTGAATTCAGCCTGGAGGCTTCGTCACTTCTTGAGTAATCCCTCCTCGGGGACCTCTGCATACCTCCTATCCACCCTTAATATCTCCCCCACCAATCTCTCCCTCTCTCTCCTCTCCTTCCTCTCCTTATGGGGCCTAGTGGAGATTAGCTCTCCCCCCACCCCCACCTGCACCTCCCCATTGGCGTTAGCCTCTAAATATCTTTCAATGCACCCCCGGATCCGCTCGCTCACCTCCTCATCCGCCAACAGTCCCACATCGAGGCGCCACAGTGGGCACTGGTCCCTCTCCTCCCCCAACTCCAGCTCCACCCAGTGCAGGGCATGATCTGAGATGGCTATGGCCGAATATTCCGTGCCCTCCACTCTCGGGATTAGTGCCCTACTCATAATGAAGAAATCTATCCGGGACTAGGCCTTATGGACGTGGGAAAAAAAGGAAAATTCCCTGGCCCCCGGCCTGGCAAACCTCCATGGGTCCACTCCCCCCATCTGGTCCATAAACCCCCTAAGTACATTGGCCGCCGCCGGCCTTTTACCCGTCCTGGACCTGGTGCGGTCCAATGCTGGTTCCAACACCATGTTCAAGTCCCCCCCCCCCCCCCCCCATTATCAAGCTCCCTGTCTCCAGGTCCGGAATCCGACCCAACATGCGGTTCATGAATCCGGCATCGTCCCAATTTGGGGCGCTAACATTCACTCGTACCACCCGCACCCCTTGCAGCTTACCACTCACCATCACATACCGACCTCCATTATCTGCCACGATGTTCAGCGCCTCAAACGACACCCGCTTCACCAACAAGATCGCCACCCCTCGATTCTTCGCATCCAACCCCGAGTGGGAAACCTGCCCTACCCACCCCTTTTTCAGTCTAACCTGTTATGTCACCTTCAAATGCGTCTCCTGGAGCATAACCACATCTGCCTTCAGTCCCTTCAGGTGTGCGAACACACGGGCCCTCTTGACCGGCCCGTTCAGGCGTCTCACATTCCAAGTTATCAGCCGGATCAGGGAGCTCCCCCCCCCCCCCTCCCCCCCCCCCCCCCCCCCCCCCCCCTGCCGACTAGCCATCTCCCTTTCTAGGCCAGCCACATGGCCGCGCTTCCTGCACCCTCCATTCCCCCAGGCGGCGGACCCCCACCCGACTCTCTCTCCGAACTCCAGCTCCCCTTTGGCCAATGCAGCAGCAACCCAGTTCCCCCCCCCACCCCCAGCTAGGTCCCCCCCTAGCTGTATTGCTCCCCCCATGGCACTCCCGAAAGTCAGCTGACTCCTGCTGACCCCGGCCTCTCCCGCCACTCCGTCGACCCCCCAGTGTGAGAATCTCTCCTCCCCCTCCTGACAGTCAGCGTGCACTCCTCTCCACCACCACCCTTCCCCCCCCGGCCCCGCCCCCTTCCTTTCCTTGCGCAGGAAAAAGCCCGCGAAGCCGGCCCTGCCCTCTCTGGCGCAGCTCCCTTTTGTGGCCTAATCTCGGCTCCCCCACCTCGGGCCTCCCCTTCGCCCTCCCCCCCCGAGCGGGGCCCTGTCCTTCCAACCACTGACGCCTACACTCTCACACAACCCCCACTTCGAACCATTTACCCAACCCCACCCAGCACCAAAGAAAACAAAACAGAACAGAACATCGCCAAAAACACAATAACCACAATAACCCCCGCCCCCCCTCGACACCCCCTCGGCCTGGACAGAGGTCCATGCCTCCTCCGGCGTCTCAAAGTAATGGTGCCGGTCCTTAAACGTGACCCACAATCGCGCCGGCTGCAGCATCCCGGATGTCACCCCCTTCCAATGCAGAACCGCCTTAGGTGCTCATCATCTTCAGATTCTCCTAGGCCGAGACTTTATCTGTCAGCTCAACACTCCCCCCCCAAATCACTCCATCCCCTCCCCAACCACGTGTCCCCCCCCCACCCCTCCATGGATCTATGAAACGTCACTCCTGCAGGTGAGGAAACCACTCGCTGTGAGGAAAGCTCTGATGCTCCTCAGGTTCTGATTCAGTCTGACTCCTGTCTGCTGACAGCGTTCACACCCATCCTCATGACGGAGTCTGCATCAGGGGCTTTTGAACTTGGGCCACTGTGCTGCGGGGGGGTGAACTGGGGGAAGGGGGAGTGGGGGAAACAGGAGGTTGGGGTGCAGCCAGTCCCCACCATGAAGACTAAAGTGACAGAGGCTTCACATGTATCAGTTGTGAAATGTTTTGAATGGTGAACATTTTAATGTTACAGATTTCCAATCCCCCGAGCTACTGATAGTGACCCCACCAATGCCCACACAGTGGTCCTTACTCTTCTTGGCCTTCCGTGGTCTACTGCTACATGTAGATGTGTCCCCAGCCTGCTGCTTTCCACGCCCCATGGTCTTTGGTGCCCTTGGTGGATGCCCTCTGAAGGGCCTGTAGCCCATGTGGAGGACCACGTCTGATTTACCGTTGTCATAGGCACCACCGTGCTACTCTGTTCTGCCCACTGCCCTTGAGATGCATCAGTGTCAGGCAGGGGGGATTCAGAAGATCTGGAGACCATCATAGTCTCCTTAGTGGAAGGTCCCAGGTTGGGTTCCAGTGCTTCCTCCTCCAAAACGGTGCTCAAAGGGCCTTGGCGACTCCATGGGATTGAGGTGCAGCTGAAGTGAGCTCCAGAAACTTGGGAAGTCTCCAGGGCTGGCTGAGTCATCTGGCACAGCCAGCCCTGGAGACTTCCCAATGTCTGCACAATGGTTTTGATGCCCTTAGTGACGGCCTTCAGTGACACAGCCATACTTTGGAATGCCTCGGAAATACCCACTTGTGTCATGCCTCATCGATGGGACATGATGTTGAGTCCCTCAGCCATGGTTGTCACAGACTGAGCCAATGCTTGGCAGCGCCACTTAAGGTGCGGATGTCATGCTCCAGATTTTCCACTACGGTCGCCAACTTAGAAGTTCACCTCTCTGATGCAAGCTGACTATGCTGCCAGTCACTGCTCTTTCCTCGGGCAAACCCGTGATCTCCAGGACCAGTTCCTCATAGAAGGTGAGGACTCGGATCTCTAGGATTCCTCCCCGCGCCTTCATACTTTCCCTCTTATTATGGGTGATATACCATCAATTATGACACGACAGAGCGATCAAGTGAATGGAGGCTTTAATACGCAAAGAACTTAGCTAGCCAGAGACTTCAGTACAAGCTGAGCTCCACCCACTGAACGCAACATTATATACAGCCCTGGGGAGGCGGAGCCATAGGCGGAGTCCACCGGGGTTCCAACCTAAGCTGTAATGGCATATCACACCAAACCTTAAAGGCATATTATCTATCTGGTAAATACATTCACCACATTCACAGGGTAAGACCGGGAAAGAACGAGTGGTAACTACAGAGAGTGGGAGAAATGAGACAGTAGATCCTGGGAGGAGGATCACCACACTAGCAGGAGAGTTAGCGCCGGGGGTATGCAGCAGAGCAGGGCTGAGGCGCACCCCCCAACAGGTAGGAGGGGGAAAACACACAACAAGGATGGGGGAGCAAGAGGGGATAGGAGCGGGGGGTGGGAGACAAAAGAGAGGAACACGGGAGGGGGGAGATAAGGTGGGGAAGGGAGGTATCGGAGGGTGGGGGGCTTAGGGAGGGGGGAGGAAATAGGTCCAGAACGAGAGCAGCAATAAGGCAAAAAAAAGGGCCACATCCAGGGGCCCGCAGCAAAGAAGCACTTCAAGCAATCACCCAGTGCGGTCTCTGGGCGAAGGGAGACCCTGGAGTGCAGGGGCCAGACTGCATGCGGAGGGCAGTGACAGCGGCAATCTTGGACGGCTCACTAACAAAGGGAAACCCCGGAGGGCAGGGGCGTGTCCACCAGGTAAGTATGGTTAATCCCACAGGAACGGGGGGACAGAAGCCCTTCACCAGAATAGTCACCTGGAACGTAAGGGGACTCAACAGCCCAGTGAAAAGATCCAGAGTCTTCATCTACCTAAGAAACATGAAAGCCGACATAGTCTTCCTCCAAGAGACACACCTGAGAGAGCAGGACTGACTGTGGGTAAGAAAGGGCTGGGTGGGACAGACCTACCATTCCTGCTGTGGGATGAGGGCCAGGGGGGTAGCAATACTGATCAACAAGAGGACGATGTTACGGACCCAGGGGGATGGTCCGTCATGGTCAGCGGGGCCCTGGACAGGGCACCGGTAGTACTCGTTAACGTGTACGCGCCCAACTGGGATGACACAAAATTTGTTAATATGACCATGGCGGAAATCCCTGACACAGCGACGCACCGCACCGACTGATCATGGGGAGGGGGGGGGGAGGGGGGGACAGACAGGTCAAACCCCAAAACAGAGCAGACTTCAAACATGGCCAAGGAACTCGTTTTATGGAGCAGATGGGGGCGGTGGACCCTTGGAGGTTCACCCACCCAGGGGAGAAGGAATTCTCTTTCTTCTCCCCAGTACACAACGTATATACCAGGATTGACTTCTTTGAGGTGGGGAAAGCGATGCTTCCAGGGCTGGTCAAAACGGAATACTCCGCAATTGTAATATCTGACCACGCTCCACGTTATATGGATGTGAGGTTGGAGACGGGCAGGGCTCAACGCCCCATATGGAGGTTGTACACTCCATTACTAGCCAACAAGGCCTTCAGTGAAAGAGTATCACAGGCCATAGCGGAGTATACGGAGAACAATCAAAACAGGGAGGTCTCACCCTCCACGTTCTGGGAGGCGTTAAGGGCTGTGATTAGAGAGGAAATTATCACTTTCAAAGCACAAAGAGACAGGGAGGAAAGGACGCCTAGGCAGCAGCTGGTCAACTCCATTCTGGAGGTAGGCCGTAAATACTCCGAGGCCCTGACCATAGAGCTCCTGGCGGAGAGGAAAAAGCCACAAATGGACTTTGACCTGCTGTCCATGAGGAAGGCAGTGCACCAACTCCGCCAGGCACAGGGGAACCTTATACGAACACAGAGACAAAGGCAGCCGCCTGCTGGCACACCAGCTGAGAAAGCAGGTAGCCACCAGAGAGATCGCACAAATCAGAGACAACAGAGGCACGTTAGAAACAGACCCAGAAAAGATCAACAAAACCTCTGAGGCATTAACCGAGGGCCCCCAGCAGGGGAATCGGGGATGAAACGGTTCTTCGATGGACTGGACATGCCAATTGTGGGGGAGGACAGAAAACGGGGCTTGGAAGCTCCACTAGAACTGGGAGAGATCATGAAGAGTATAAACCCCATGCAGGTTAGGAAGGCATCAGGACCAGACAGTTTTCCGGCTGACTTCTGCAAAGAATTTGCGACAGCACTGGCCCCGCACCTGCGGGAGATGTTCACAGATTCGCTAGCTAGGGGCACACTGCCACCCACGCTAGCACAGGCCTCAATCTTGCTGAGACCTAAGAAAGCCAAAGGCCCAACGGAATGTGGGTCATACAGACCCATCTCACTACTAAACGTAGACGCCAAAATGCTGGCCAAAGTCCAAGCCAAGAGGCATTCCAGTGGTGGTCGCAGAGGACCAGATGGGCTTTGTCAAAGGTAGACAGCTAACATCGGACATCAGGCGACTGCTGAACGTGATAATGACCCCACCCGGGGAGAGAACACCAGAGGTGGTCATCACCCTGGACGCAGAAAAGGCCTTTGACAGAGTCGAGTGGCAGTGCCTCATAGAGGTGCTAGAGCAGTTCTGGCTTGGATCAGGTTCACCTCCTGGGTGGAGCTCCCATACAACGCTCCCATGGCAAGCGTACAGACAACCAATACCACCTCCCAGTACTTCCAGCTGCACAGGGGCACCAGGCAGGGATCCCCGCTGTCCCCACTGCTGTTCACCCTAGCAATCGAACCACTAGCGATTGCTCTCAGAACAGCAAAAACTGGAGGGGGATCCAAAGGGGAGGCAGAGAGCACAGAGTCTCACTCTATGCAGATGACCTGCTCCTCTACATTTCAGATACACAAAACAGCATGGTAGGAATCATCGCGCTCCTAAAATAGTTTGGTGCCTTCTCGGGCTACAAACTTAACATCAGCAAAAGCAAGACATTCCCATTGAACCCACAAGGGGGAGGGACAGCACTAGTGGGACTGCCGTTTAAACAAGCCTGACACAAATTCTGCTACCAGGGGATCCAAATAGCCCATGACTGGAAAGGGATCCACAAATGGAACCTCACCAGTCTGACAGAGGAAGTCAAAAAGGACCTGCAAAGATGGAACACACTCCCGCTCTCCTTCGCGGGGAGAGTCCAGACGATCAAAATGAACGTGCTGCCCAGGTACCTCTTCCTACTTGAATCCTTCTGATCTATATCCCCAAGGCCTTTTTCAATTCACTGAACAAACTAGTCATTTGTATGGGGGAGAAGAATGCCCGGATCCCAAAGAAGGTCCTGTAGAAAACAAAGTCCAGGAGGGGGCTAGCCGTCCCAAACCTACAATACTACCACTGAGCGGCGACAGCCGAACGAATAAGGGGATGGATCAAGGAGCCAGAAGCCGATTGAGTGCGCGCGGAAGAGGCCTCCTGCAGGGGGACCTCGCTCCGGGCCCTAGCCACCCCGGCACTCCCATCCCCACCCAAAAAACACTCCAGCAGCCAGTGGTGGTAGCCACCCTCCAGTCCTGGAACCAACCAGGGCAGCAATTCGGCCTGACCGAAATGTCCGACAAAGCCCCCATCTGCAACAACCATAGGTTCACACCAGCACTCACCGACGCCAACTTCAAAAGGTGGAGACAAGACATGGGACACTGACAGTTAGGGACCTATACACTGACGGCAGGGTCACAACACTGGATGAACTGACAGAGAGACTTCAACTAGCTAGGGGCAACGAACTAAGGCATCTGCAGCTAAAAAACTTCCCATGGAAGGAACAAGGACGTAGCCACGACCACCACGACAGACACTACTAGAGGAGTTACTGGACGCAAACATTCTGGGCAAAGAAAACTGTAGCGACATGTACGAATGACTGGTAGAGAGGGCCGACACCGTACTGAACGCAACAAGGAAGAAATGGAAGGAAATAGGGTGGGAACTCTGGAGTGAAGCACTGCATAGGGAAAACTCCACCTCCACATGAGTGAGACACAACCTGACGCAACTAAAGGTGGTACATAGAGCCCACTTAACAAGAACCCGTATGAGTAGGTTCTTCCCGGAGGTGGAGGACAGATGTGAACGGTGCCAAGGAGGCCCGACCAATCACGCGCACATGTTCTGTTCTTGCCCCAGACTTGCTGGGTATTGGGCAGCCTTCTTCGAGGCAATATCCAAAGTGGTAGGGGTGAGGGTGGAGCCATGCCCGAAAGTGGCGGTCTTCGGGGTATCAGACCAGCCAGATCTATTCCTGGGGAGGAGGGCGGACGCCCTTGCCTTTGCCTCCCTGATCGCCCGCCGTAGAATCCTGTTCGGCTGGCGGTCAGCAGCACCACTCAAAGCTGCAGACTGGCTGTCCGACCTCTCGGAATCTCTCCAAATGGAGAAATTCAAATTTGCCATCCGAGGGTCGGATGATGGCTTCTTCAGAACGTGGAGCCATTCACCCAATTGTTCTGAGACCTGTTTGTGGCCAATAAATGAATAAGCTGATGAATAATCAACTAGCCAAGAACCAGGGGAAAATAGCCAAAGCAGGAGAAAAGAGAAGGAAGGAGGGAAAGACTCCGGTACAGGGTGGGGGGGACAGTGCAAGAGGGGATAGCCAAACACAATAGAAAAGAAAGATGAGGTGTAAGGAGGTAGATGGGCGGGGAGGGGACAGGGAGGGGGGGGGGGGGTTGAAGTAAAGACAGGGGGCAAAGAACAATAGAGGGGAACCAGGAAGGGGGGGAAGACGAGGGAGCACAAACTGGGAGGAGAGCACAGGAAATGACAACGACCATGCCGCACACAGCGACAGAGAGCACAAAAGTACAGCAGGAAGAAACGAGGAACGGCCGAAGCAGCGCCAAACGCACAACAACAGCGGAAACCGACCAGGAGAAGCAAGCAAAATCGGGGGTGCCACCAAGGCTCCCCCCCCCCCCCCCCCCCCCCCCCCACCCCCTCCCAGATCTATTTTGTATTACTGGTGTTGTATGTACTCTCTCTGTTTCAAGTAGAACAGTAGAATAGAAAGGTGGGTGCTTCCCCTCCCCCCCCCCCCAAGACATGTATACAGCTTGTCTCTCCAGTACCTAGATGTATATACACTTCCCCAGTTTTTACCTTCCCACTCCCTGGTTTTTTACTGTTTATTTACGTGATCTTGCTAATTATACAGCACTGTTGTTTTTACAGTGTTTGTATTACCTTCTCTCTTTTTTTTCCCCCCTCCCTCTTCTTTGTGTACACCTGTAATTATACCATGTTTGAAAAACCCAATAGAAAACATTTATATAAAAAAACAACTCAATATTAACCAGAATTCTCTGGCTGTCCAATGGCGTTACGATTCTCTGGTCCCCCCAGTGGCGACTCCGAGCCCATGAGTTTCCTGGTGGCGTGCTGTGGCTTCAATTTCCATTTACAGCAGTAAGAGCAGAGAATCCCGCCACCCGCAAGTGGCGCATCACCTCCGGCACCGAGAAACAGGGGGCTGGGAGGCTGGAGAACCCAGCCCTAACATAGTTTCTTTTGCAAGCTCTGCAGAACACTGTAAATAAATATCATTAACAACATGTCATAAAAAGATGGGAGCACAATAGGTTACAGTTTTATTGGGCTATTTATTCCTTACTATTCAAGAATTTCTGACAACAGCATCTACTCTTATATAGATGTTGGAGAAAGTTCAGGAAAAGCTGATTATTTTTCATGCTTCATTATATTGGGACGTTGCTGGCAAAGCCAGCATTTATTATTCATCTCTAATTGCCTTTGAGAAGCTTGCGATGAGTCATTTTATTGAATTGCTGTAGTCAATGGAATGTGGTGAAGGTACAACCTTGGAGCTGTTAGATAATATAGTAATCTTTATTGTCACAAGTAGGCTTACATTAACACTGCAATGAAGTTACTGTGAAAAGCCCCTAGTTGCCACACTGTTCAGGTACACAGAGTGAGAATTCAGAATGCCCAATTCATCTAACAGCACCTCTTTCGGGACTTGTGGGAGGAAACCGGAGCATCCGGAGGAAACCCACACAGACACGGGGAGAATGTGCAGACAGTGACCCAAGCTGGGAATCGAACCTGGGTCCCTGGCACTGTGAAGCAACAGTGCTAACCACTGTGTTACCGTGCTGCCCATGGTAGGGACTTCAGAATTTTCTCCCAACAATGGTGAAGCAACGGTGATATATTTTCAAGTCAGGGTGGTTTGTGACTTGAAGGGGAACTTGCAGGTTGTGGTGTTCCCATGCATCTGCTGCTATTCTCTTTGTAAGTACTAGAGGTTGGGGGTTTGAAAGATGCTGTCGAAAAAGACTTAGTGAGTTGCTGCAGTGCATCTTGTAGATGGTAAACACTGCTATCACTGCACATCAGTGCTCGATGGAATGAATGGGTAAGGTGGTGGATGGGGTGCTGATTAAACATGCTGCATTGTCCTGAATGATGTTGAGTTCCTTGAATGTTAATACTCAGTTGGAAATGCACTGGTCCAGGCAAGTTGCAAGAATTTGGACCTGATTAAAACTTAGGGCTGCTGGTACCTTTAGTCAAGTAAATGTTATGGGCGGGATCCCCGACCTCCCAGCTGTGCGTTTCTCAATGACAGGAGACGGCGCGTCACTCGCTGGCAGCAGGATCCTCTGGTCCTGCCACTGTCAATGGGAATTGCCATTGAAGGCGGACCCGGCCGGCGGTAAAGCTGCGGGAGGAGGTGCACTGCCAGCGGGAGCGGAGAACCCTGCCGCCAGCGAACGGCCAGAGAATTCTGGCCTATATCCCAAATTCACAATTTCTACTGGTGCTGCTGAGCTGACCTACAAAGTATAATCAAGCGATGGAGACAATCAGATGTAATGAATCAAAGTAGAATTTATTGAACAAAAAATGGTAAATATACTTAACAAAAGGCAGTGAAGACAGCTAGGATATTCCTATTCCCCTGAGAGTGCAGAATCCCTGAATTGCTGATAACACAGGTGAGGTATTTGTCTTTATCCTGATTTGAACTGTATCTCAGGAAAGTTGTCACCATAGGAGTGATGCTGTGCCAGCAATGTCTTGAAACCTTATCCCTAATTCTGTAAGTCCTTGTGCCATATTTAGACATGGCTTTTATTAACCCTCTTCCGACCAATGAGGAAGGATGAACTGGCTCCCATGTAATGAACCTTATTGGTTGATCACAACAACATTTTACATTTTCTTTCATGAAGAAATGCCTTTTCCAAATCAGTATGTGTTTAATTATAAGAAATAAGGAGCCAATCGAATAAGGTTTCATTGAGCTGAAGAAACAGTAAGTTTGTTAACCTTTAAACCAGAGGAAAAAAACAATAAAGGGGATGTCAGGATTTCAGCCCTCCTGCAATCATTTCTTCCCTGCTCTCAACCATTCCCCTCCAACACACACACACAGGTATAGATTTCAGAGATATGGGAATTAGAGCCCACTGGAAAGAAAAGGTAAAATAATAGACAGTTGAGTGTCCTTTGATTGTCTTTGAAGCGTAGATTTTAAACATTGCAGCCAGTTTAGGTTAACTGGTTTATTGGGTGCCATAAAAGATAGTACAATTATTATCAAATCTCAGTTTGCTGGTATTTTTCTGGTAAAGTTGACTTCTCAAACTGGGTGACACACCTTTTCCAAAAGAGAGAGAAAGAGAGAGCACAGCTTTCAACCTGTTTCCACTGCTTTCAACCTGTTTCCACTGCTGGACACTTTCTTGATGCTACCAAGTGTCACTTGCAAACACTATGCAGTGGCTGCAACCTCGCCTTGAAATACTTCACCCATTGTGTATTTCCAAGGGGTTTTGGGTGTATCTGTCTGTGGCAGCCCTTGTTTCGCTCTCCAGCACATTGCATTTTAATGTATCTTCCTTTGACAGTTACTTGTTTTGATAGGGGTCTAGATTATAGGAATTGTCTCTCTCCTCACATTTCCAGAGGGTGCACCTCGGAATGTGGCCTTGTATTATAAAGCAGTTTGCTTGAGGCAGCACGGTGGTGTAGTGGTTAGCACTGCTGCCTCATGGCGCCGAGGTCCCAGATTCGATCCCGGCTCTGGGTCACTGTCCGTGTGGAGCTTGCACATTCTCCCCGTGTTTGCGTGGGTTTTGCCCCCACAACCCAAAGATGTGCAGGTTAGGTGGATTGGCCACACTAAATTGCCCTTTAATTGGAAAAAATGCTAAATTTATTTTAAAAAACAGTTTGCTTGGTCTCAGCTCAAATTGCAGAGTTTGAATTGTAATTCCGCATCAGAACTTTCCAGAAGCTGGCCTACTGGCAATATCAGACATCAGGGGTGGGATTCTCCAGCCTCCCAGCTGTGTGTTTCTCGGGTTTGGAGGTACCATGCTGTTCGATGGCGTGGGGATTCTCTACTCCTGCCGCTGTTAATGCGAATTCCCATTGAAGCCACCCAACACCGTCGGGAAACCTACAGGCGGGAGTGCGCTGCCGGAGGGACCAGAGAATCCAGCCTCCAGCAAACAGCCAGAGAATTCCTGTCCAGGTAACTTGTGGTAGCCATTTTTAGTCTGTGTTTTTTTTCTTATCTTTAAAAAGTCCTTTTAAATAAGTGAATATATGTTTGGTCAACTAATGAAATTACAGATTGATCTCACTCATTGTGACACTTCCATATCACAAGGAATGAAACATAGATATTGTTTTGTTATGTTTCCTTTGTAACATAAGCGGCTTGTGTTGCATTTGTCAAGGAAGGTCGAGACGTGTAAATAACTTCAACTCATTTATTTACACTACGTACACTTTTATAACTTGAGTTCGACACTACTGCTAATCCTATTGTAGCTACCTAACTGACTAACCAGCTGCTGTCTTCCACGTGGTGGGTGTGATAATGAATCAACCCTGTGCCTCTCCTCACTGACTGTCTCCATTGGCCAAAGGGGCAGATCATGTGTGTGGTGTCCTTTATGTATGGGTTGGTGTAATGCCCCCCTGTGGTCGTGTCACCTCCTTGTGTATCGTGAATGTCCATTGGTCGCCTCCCACCTAACTTACTTATTGGTTGAGTGTGTGTGTGTGATGTTTCTGGTGCTCCCTCTAGTGTCTGTCTAGCTTACATGTATTTACAGTGATGTACATCACCACAGATATTCCAAAATTAAGAATATTAAAAATAACGCATGTATACTCATTCACACTCTTAACCTAATTGCAGCTGTTCCGCTCTACTGTGTCTAAAGGTGTACATGTTGGTTCTCGCCTTTATCATTATATGGAGGGATTCATACTGAGATTTCTTAGGAGGCCTGAGTGTGAGTTTAAAACAAAGGGGTACTCCACGGGGTACTCGGCGATTACAATCTCAGACCATGCTCCGCACTGGGTTGACCTGCAGGTTAGTAAAGACAGTAACCAGCGCCCGCAATGGAGGTTAGATGTGGGACTTTTGGCTGACAAAGGGGTGTGCAAGCGGCTGAGGAAATGTATTCAGAACTACCTGCAGGTCAATGACGTGGGGGAAATTTCAGCAGCGGTGGTCTGGGAAACACTGAAGGCGGTGGTCAGAGGGGAGCTGATCTCGAAATGGGCCCATCGGGAGAAGGTAGACAGGGCAGAGACAGGCCGACTGGTAAAGCAGATACTACAGATCGATAGGAGATATGCGGAGACCCCAGCGGCAGGGCTTTTAAGGGAACGGCGGAGGCTACAGGCAGAGTTCGGCTTGTTAACCACAGGGAGGGCGATGGAGCAGCTGAGAAAGGCGAGGGGGGCGATCTATGAGTATGGCGAGCAGGCCAGCAGAATACTTGCACAGCAGCTTAGAAAGAGGGAGGCAGCCAGGGAGATATGGAAAGTAAATGACGGAGATGGGAACCTGGTTGGAGATTCAGCAGGGATGAATAAGGCGTTTAGGGATTTCTACAGCAGGCTGTATAGGTCAGAACCCCCTACGGGGCTGGAGGGGATGAGGCACTTCTTGGGGGGGCTGAATTTCCCAAAGGTGGACGGGGAGCTGGTAGAAGGGCTGGGGCCCCCGATCGGGTTGGAAGAGATAGTGGAGGGTCTGAAGGCCATGCAGTCGGGTAAAGCCTCGGGGCCGGACGGGTACCCAGTGGAGTTTTATAAAAAGTTCTCTGGGATATTGGGGCCGATGTTGATGAGGATGTTCAATGAGGCAAGGGAAAGAGGGGTGCTGCCCCCGACGATGTCACAGGCCACGATTTTGATGATTCTGAAGCGGGACAAGAACCCGGAGCTGTGTGGGTCGTACAGGCCGATATCCCTGTTGAACGTGGACGCCAAACTGCTGGCCAAAATTGTGTCCTCCAGGATTGAGGATTGTGTTCCGGACGTTATTGGGGAGGACCAGACGGGGTTTGTTAAGGGTAGGCAGTTGGTGGCCAATGTAAGAAGGTTGTTAAACGTGATCATAATGCCCCTGGAAGGTAGGGAGGTGGAGGTAGTGATCGCAATGGATGCAGAAAAGGTTTTTGATTGGGTAGAATGGGATTATCTGTGGGGAGGTACTGGGACGGTTCAGATTTGATCGGGGCTTTATTGACTGGGTCAGGTTGTTGTATCAGGCTCCTGTGGCAAGCGTACGGACGAATAGGACAATATCGGACTATTTTCGACTGCACCGGGGGACGAGACACGGATGCCCCCTCTTCCCCACTGTTGTTCGCGCTATCTATAGAGCCATTGGCAATTGCTCTGAGAGCCTCAAGGGGCTGGTCCGGTGGGGGGGGGGGGGGGCACAGAATCTCGTTCTGTGCAGACGACCTGCTTCTGTATGTATCGGACCCAATAGAGGGGATGGAAGAAATCATGAGGATTCTAGGGAAATTTGGCCAGTTTTCGGGGTATAAGCTAAATATGGGGAAAAGTGAGATGTTTGCGGTCCAGGCGAGGGGACAGGAGAGGCGATTGGGAGAGCTGCCATTTAGATTCGTAGGGGGAAGCTTGAGGTACTTTGGCATTCAAGTGGCGTGGGAATGGGACCGGCTGCATAAATGAAATCTGGCCCGACTAGTAGACCAAATGAAGGACGATTTTCGGAGATGGGATGCGCTCCCGTTGTCATTAACTGGGAGGGTGCAGACGGTGAAGATGACGGCCCTCCCGAGATTCCTGTTCGAGTTTCAATGTCTCCCCATCTTTATTTCGCGGTCCTTTTTTAAAAGGGTCAACAAAGTGATCCCTGGCTTTGTTTGGGCGGGCAAGACCCCGCGAGTAAGGAAGGTAATGCTTGAGCAGAGTCGGGGAGAGGACGGGCTGGCACTGCCAAACTTTATTAACTATGACTGGGCGGCGAATATAGCCATGATCAGGAAGTGGGTGGTGGGGGTGGGGTCGGCATGGGAGCGTATGGAGGCGGCTTCATGCAAGGGCACCAGTCTGGGGACGTTGGTAACTGCGCCTCTGCCATTCCCACCGGCACAGTACTCCACTAGCCCCGTGGTGGTGGCAGCCCTGAGAGTCTGGGGGCAATAGAGGAGACATGTGGGAGCAGAGGGAACATTGGTCTGGTCCCCAATCTGTAATATTCACCGGTTTGCCCTGGGAAGCATGGATGGGGGGTTCTGGATATGGCGGAGAGCAGGGATTGAGAGGATGGGGACATGTTTATAGAGGGGAGCTTTCCGAGTATGAGGGCGCTGGAGGAGAAGTTTGGGTTAGCGAGGGGAAACAAATTCAGGTATCTGCAGGTGCGGGACTTCCTACTTGAACAGGTGTCAACCTTCCCACTCCTACCGCTGAGGGGGATTCAGGACAGGGTATTTCCAGAGGGTGGGTAGGAGAGGGGAGCGTCTCTGACATTTACAAGAAACTTATGGGGTCAGAGGAGATGCAGACGGTGGAGCTGAAGCACAAGTGGGAGGAGGAGCTGGGAGGAGAGATAGAGGATGATCTATGGGCGGACGCGTTGAGTAGAGTCAACGCGTCCGCAACATGTGCCAGGCTCAGCCTGATACAATTTAAGGTCGTTCACCGGGCTCACATGACAGTGGCCCGGATGAGCAGATTTTTTGAGGTGGAAGACAGGTGTGCAAAATGTACTGGAGGACCAGTGAACCATGTTCACATGTTCTGGGCATGTCCGAAACTTAGGGGATTTTGGCAGGGGTGTGCAGATGTCATGTCCACGGTGTTAAAAACAAGGGTGGCGCTGAGTCCAGAGGTGGCGATTTTCAGGGTGTCGTTAAGACCCGGGAATCCAGGAGGAGAAAGAGGCGGATGATCTGGCCTTTGCTTCCCTGGTAGCCCGGAGACGGATACTATTAGCTTGGAGGGACTCAAAGCCCCCGAAGTCGGAGACCTGGCTATCGGACATGGCTAGCATTCTCTGTTTGGAGAAAATCAAGTTCGCGTTGAGAGGGACACTGTTAGGGTTCACCCGGAGGTGGCAACCGTTCGTCAACTTCTTTGTGGAAAATTAATCGTCAGCAGAAAGGGGGGGGGGGTAGTTTAGCTTAGAGTAGTGGGTTAATAAAGGTAAGACCTGTAAGGGAGGGAGACGGCTTTTGCACTATGTTTATAGTTTCATGTACAATGTTTATTTTGTTGTTGTTATAATACCAACAATACCTCAATAAAATGTTTATTAAAATAAAACAAAGGGGTACTGTTTGTGAACATTCCAGACAAGCTAACTCTTAACAGCAAGATAGCTCTACACAGAGTACTGATAGCCTTGTGTCTCGATGCTGCAAATTGCGAGCAGCCTGGTCAATCATCTCTCTCTCACAGGCAATAAACTTAAGGTGGTATTTAAAGTGTTAATTAAAATCAGCACATCTGTATGTCTAATGGTTCACACCACCATGGTTTCATTTCCCAATTCACCCAATCCACCCCCATACTTGGCCAGAGTCAGAGAATGAACCAGACCCATCACAACATTGGCATAGCCCATCACATGTACAAGGTTGCCTTAGCATTACCTGTCTCAGCCCATCTTCCATTGAAACCTGTGTTGCCTCCAGATTTGACTACCCCAATGCTCTCTTGGCTGGTCTTCCACTTTCTACTTCCCATAAGCTTGAGCTTATCCAAAGCTATCGTGCCCATATCCTAGCCAGCACCAAGTCACATTCACCCATCATTCTTGTGCTCATTAACCTGCACGGCATCCAGTTCCTAATGCATCATCTTTAATATTATCATCCTTGGGTTAAAAGCTCTTCATAGCCAATCCCCTCTCTATCATTAATTTCCTCCAGCTCTCTGAAATCGCTGCACTAACTCCGATTATGGTTCATTGAGCTTCTCTGATTTTAATCACTATATAATTAGTGGCCATACCTTCTGTTGCTAAAGTCCTAAGTGCTGGAAATCCCTCCTAAACCATTCTTCCTCTCCCCCTTCCTTTAAGATGCTCCTTAAAACCTACCTCTTTAGGGCAGCACGGGGGCACAGTGGGTAGCACTGCTCCCTCACGGCGCTGAGGTCCCAGGTTCGATTCCGGCTCTGGGTCACTGTCCATGTGGAGTTTGCCCATTCTCCCCGTGTTTGCATGGGTTTCGCCCCCACAACCCAAAGATGTGCAAGGTAGATGGATTGGCCACGCTAAATTGCCCCTTAACTGGAAAAAATGAATTGGGTACTCTAAATTTATTTTTAAAAACTAATGGTTTTAAAAAAACAATCTTTCAGTCACATATCCCAATATCTCCATTTGTGGGTCAGTGTCAGATTTTATCTCTTAGCTCTCCTGTGAAGCACCTTCATACATTTGACTATTTTAAAGTTGCTATATAAATGGTAACTATTATTGTTATTGCATTGGTGTTAATATGAGTTGCAATCAATCCCAAAAGGGCAGATAATTGTTGGTATTAACACTACATTAATACCGATGTTCAATTCATTCCTTTTACAGAATGTGCCACACTAATAACATTGCAATGTGAATTTGTGCATTAATGTACCAATATCATGGTTGAAAGTCAGAAAGGAGTAACAGTCTGCGGCACCCATTCACCAACCTTTGGTAAACATTGTGCTCATTAGGATGATGAATGTTAGCACTGGAGAATGGGCCAGTTTTCCATTTTTTTGAGAAACCGATATCAGCAATAAGCATTTATGGATCAGTAAAAGCCCAGTTAGAATTAGAGGCTGGGATTGTGTCCTGCTCACAGGGTTGGTGAAGCCCCATCAGTTCTATGTGAGAGGCATGATGCAATCGAGTGCTTTCAACCCCATAAATGGCTACCGTCAGGCCTCCCTGCATTTGCGGTCTCCAGTGGTGGAAGCCCTGCCTGCCAACAGCAGCTAACCAATCAGAGGCTAGCAGCTCCTCATGCAGCCAGCGCCAGCGTGACCAGTGGCTGCTGGTGGCATTGCATCCTCGAGAAGAGCAGGATCATCGTGGGCGCCCAGTCCAAAGGTGAAGAAGAGTGGGGCGAGGGTCGCTGGGTTGGGTCATGTGATGGGGGCACGGAGGATGGAAGCAAAGCCGTGTCCCTCAACTGAGCACAGAGAGCCCGACCATGAAGGCCCCCACACCTGATAGGATTTATTAGGCAGCCTTGCGAGGATGCAGAAAAGCCATGTGGTTCACGTCAAATTCTTCAGGGCTCAGAAATATTGGATGTCAGTTGGCTGAATAATGAGCCTAATTGACATCCCACTGCTGGCAGTCAAGAATCCCACATCAGTCCCTTCCTCTCACCAACTAAATTGGCAGAGGTTCTCCCACCTCAGTAGCCTAACATGCCCCATGATAAGTGGGCCTG
The DNA here is from genome assembly GCF_047496885.1 of Scyliorhinus torazame. Lineage (NCBI taxonomy): Eukaryota > Metazoa > Chordata > Chondrichthyes > Carcharhiniformes > Scyliorhinidae > Scyliorhinus > Scyliorhinus torazame. Next base: position 197,750,511 of record NC_092709.1, read on the forward strand.
GCTGCCACGATGGGCTGCATTAAATCCAGCCCAGAATAACAATTTCCCCAATTCCGTCACAACAATGGACTTCAGCACCATCTTCAAATTTTCTACTAATAGCAGTTAATCAAAAAAACATGCATTCCTTACTTTTTCTGTCTGTTCCTTACATAGAACATAGAGCATATGGGCCATAGAACATTCGACCCATCGAGTCTGCACCGACCCACTTAAGCCCTCACTTCCACCCTATCCCCTTAACCCAATAACCCCTCCTAACCTTCTTGGTCACGAAGGGCAATTTAGCATGGCCAATCCACCTATCCTGCACGTCTTTGGACTGTGGGAGGAAACCGGAGCACCCGGAGGAAACCCACACACACGGGGAGAACGTGCAGACTCCGCACAGACAGTGACCCAGCGGGGAATCGAACCTGGGACCCTGGCGCTGTGAAACCACAGTGCTAACCGCTGTCCTACCGTGCCACTTCACCCCTCGCCCTTCCTTTTCCTTTTTTACAGTTGGTAAACATGAAACATCACTGTACCATCGACAGGGCAGAGCCTTTTGTACTTTGCAACCAAAGGTTGAAGTATGTCAGCAGTTAGATGAAAGAATACATGTCACACTTGACTATTTATTCTGTTCCACAGTTTCCATGGCTTCGGCTGGTGGGAGTCCAGTTGCCTGTGGGTCCACCATGCCAACCCCTGGATTGTGTGTACCCGTTCTGGGAGCAACCCTAGCCCCTGCCTGTTTGCCCCGTTGACCACCCATAACTCTCACTGATTGTAGAGGCCTCTGGCCGTGCGGCTGAAGGCTATTGCTAATTGGGAATTGGCAATCGTGGTTAAGTGAGCACTTCACACATCCCAAGTGGATTTCCATGGGTAGGCTGGCCAGTTAGCATGTGGGGGTTATTGTCTAGCATCCCAATCGGACCCTGATGGCTGGACACTGTGCCTGAGCACTGTGGGATGCAACACCATGGACCCAGCAGCCTACACCCGAACACCCAGGGGCTGAGCGACTGCACCAGGGACATTACCGCAGCAGGAGGGTGGGGACCTTCTCCCGGTCCAGGTAACGTTACGTGCGGGTGTCTGAGATGCAGGTTGAGGTGTCCAGAGAGCAGGGGCTCCTGCTGCAGTCAGAGGGTGTTGGCAAGGCATGCCGGGTAGGGCAGGGGGGGCAATGGCGGGACTAGAGAGTCCCTGGTTGTCAGCCTCACACCCTCTCCCAATTCCTTACAGATATTGCACGGTATGGATGATATTTTGGACCCTGCGGAACTTGCCCTAGTGGTGCTGCTGGAAGGTCAGGCAGCCAGACGGCGGAGAAGGCGGCAGCACCATCGGCAGAGACTCGAGGTGGTGGCCCATTTGCTGCTCCCCGCCCCACACCCTGTGGACCCCAGCCACCCATCAGGCCAGGGAGGGACCCAGAGGGGGAGGCCGCCGACGGCCCAATGTATATAGGCGTCGCTGGTATATTGAACAGATGACTTGCATGCCTCAGGGTCATTCCAGGGCTCGAGCACGCATTTGTCTGGCATCTCACAAGCTGCAGCCCACAAGTGCACCTGTGGGGTCACGGATGTTCTGTTTGCCCAGGCAGCAAACTATATCGACGGGATGCCCCAGGTCCCGGGGCTAATAGATGGCACGCATGTCACCTTGCGCTCACCAGGCCGCCTGAGAGTGCCTTACATCAACAAAAGGGGTTCCACTCCCTGAACATCCAGCAACGACCAGATGAGGACCATGCACTTGTATGCACACTTCCCAGGAGTGTGTACAACAGCTACATCCTGGGGCAGTTGGACTTCCCCAGCCTCTTCGGGGACCACCCCAGGATGGGCGTCAGGCTCTTGGGGGATAAGGGGTACCTGCTGAGGACCTGGCTAATGATGCCAGTATAAAGGTCGGTGACCGATGCGGAAACCCATTACAACGAGGCCCATGCGGCCACTCAGGACTTCGTTGAGTGGTGCATCGGACTGCTCAAAATGTGGTTCCAATGCCTTAACCCGTTGACAAAGGCGGGACCAGAAAATCCCGCTGGCAGGCTGCCTCGTCCGCTGAAAAGCAAGAGGTGGGTTGCGCGGTAAATCCCGCCCTTGATTTCTAGCAATGGATCAGACACAGTTGGCAGTCTATGGGCGGGATTCTCAGTTTGAGAGACTAAGTGCTGACACCGAGACTGAATGGAGGGTGTTCCACGTTACCGATGGGGGTGCGACTGCCAGAGCCATTCAGGATATGCAAATAGGCCAGCACTCGCGCCACGTGGAACTAGTGCAATTCCAACTCACGTCAGTGTGTGATTCACCAGGGTCGGGAATGGCACTTGAGAGCCTAACAAGCTGTAGCTGCATATAAGCACCCATCTCCCCATTCCAGCCAAGAAGATGGCACCCCAGAGGGTGGCCCCGAGGTTCACGGGCGCAGAGCTAGAGATATTGCTGGATGTAGTGAAGAAGAGGCGGGCACTCTGATCCCCGTGGTGGAAGGAGGCTGCCACCCATCAATATCAACCGGGCCTAGGCAGAGGTGGCAGAGGCTGTGAGCACTGTGATAGCAGTGCCATCAGAAGCTACATGACATCTGCAGTAGAAGTCTTAGGTGCAAGGTCACGGCCATGGGTCAGGATGTCCCATGGGTTACTCTGTGCGGGCAGTGGCTGAGGCGCAGGACAGGGCAGCCCTGTCACAGGCAGCCGTATACCAGGGCCACATGGACATTGCCATGGTGCTCCAGAGCATGGCCCAGTGACAATGGACCATGGCTGTGAGCGTCGAGATCATCGGCCTGGCACTGGTTGGGCTGAGCCAGTCACAGAGGGACCTGGCACGGACACTGAGTGATGTGGCACAGACCTGAGAGAGGTGGCTCAGACCCAGAGGGACAAGACACAGTCCTAGAGGGATGTGGCACTCTCCCTGTGCTCCACGGCAGAGAGCATTGAGACTTTGGTCAAGAAGAGAGCAGGCCTCCAGGATTGGCACCGCCAGATGACGCTGGAGCCCCCAGAACCTGCTCCGGACATGCCCCAATCCCAAGGAGTAGCCCGTGGGCCATTGGGCACACCGAGGGAGGAGGAGGTGATGGGGTCTGTGCCAGTGACTCCCGCATGGGAGGTACTGGAACACTGGAGCGTCTCTGAATTCCACCGCCCACTTGTCCCTGGTGCGTCTGATGGACAGCGGGAAGAACAGGGTGACACCATGCCAACTGTGACACCCGGAAGACTGCTTGGCGCATCCAGGACCAGTCACTCCAGAGTGCCGAAGCTAGGGCAGGGTTCGCAAGTTCTTCGACAGCAAAACTGGCGCCACACTTGGACCTATTCAACGACGAGCTAGCACCGGTGCCACGTGGAACACAATTGATTCCAAAGGGAAACTGCGGGATTCGCCGGGTTCGTAATTGACACTCAGGAGGCTGACCAGCTGCAGCAGCATCTACACACTTCACTCCCCACACACACCATCACAACCAACAAGGTGGCAGCAAGGAGAGCGGCCCCCTGTTTTATGGACGCCAAACTCTAGACCCTGTTGGACGCAGTGGAGAACTGGCAGGCGGCCCTGTACCCCGGCGTGGGAAGGAGGCTGCCACGCCGTGCCTGGGTGTAGGTGGCAGAGGCCGTCAGTGCCGTCAACAACAACATTGTCCGGACCTGCCAGCAGTGCCGAAGATACTGCACAACCTCCTCAGAACGGCCAGGTGAGTAGGCAGCCCCTGGCACTAACCCTCATTCCATATACCTGCAACCCTAACCCCCCACCCAGAGGGAGGCTGAACCCCCTCCCTGCACCACGTGCCGGCACCCATACAGGCCGCCATGGCCAAGTGCCCTGGCCACTGAAGCCACCAGCTACCCACCCCCTAGGCTGCATGTATCAGACTGTCTAACTCTGTGCATTTTCTGTTCCCTCCCCACAGGAGGAGGCCGCCCATGACCGCTGGGAGTGGGAGAAGACTGGAGCGGAACTGCCGAACCTGCGGCCCCTCACTGCAGAAGAGGAGCGGGCCCTGGATGTGGTCGGCGGGCCCGAGGAAAGCACAGTCGCCGGGGTGGAGATCACCGTCGGGCTAGGAAGTGAGACCCACTGAGTTGTGGTTCACGAGACACGTGTGTCATTCCCCCCACACCGCCCTCATACCATCGTCACCCCCACGTGGCCCTCACACTACCCTCAACCCCACACCACCGTCACCCTCACACCACCCCCACACCCCCACCACCCACAGCCCCATTCCACACCACCCCTACTCCTCCCTCCCAAACACACACCCCTACCCCCTCCGCAACACATTCCCCCCCCCCCCCACTCTCCCCCTCCCCCCCCCCCCCCCCCCCTCCTCCCGCCCTCCTCCCTCACTCCCCTCCCGTGGTCTAATCATGCATCTTGTCATGTGTCTTTCAGGACGTGTTGATGATGGGGTTGACCTTTCTGGTGTACCCTGTCCCCAGCCACAGCCAGAGCCCAGGTACCGACCAGTGACGATAGCACGGACGCGAGCCATAAGACCCAGAACATCCCGGAGCTTGAGTCCGAGGATGACATAGAATTCGCATCACAGCTGTCTCCAACACCCTCCATCAGCCCAGAGACACTCACCACGGTCGGGCACTCTAGTGAAGAGGTTCCTGGGACACTCTATGGTACATACCACATGCATGCTCTGGTACAGCAGGTGGAGGTAGGAACTCCCGAAGGATGGACTGGTGGAGGGCAGGCCGACCTCAGGGACTAGCTGCCGTGCAGATGGGTTTTGGGCTTCTGGAACGGACAGTCCCATCGATCATGGAGATGCAGTCACAGAGCCAAGGACTACATGAGGGATTGTCAGCAAGCATCCAGCACCTACAGGTACAGGTGGAGGAGTCCAACTGCCTGCAGGAGTAGGAGGTGGTGCCTGCCATGCATGCCACCCATGCCAACACCGCACAGGTGGTGTCAGCGGTGGAGGCCCTGTGGGCAAGGATTTTGCCCATGGATCAGCATGTCCAAGGCTTGGGGCAATCTGTGCAGGTGGTGGCTGAGGCACAGGACAGGACTGCCCTCTCACAGGCAACCATGTGCCAGAGCCAACTGGACATTGTAGCGGCGCTCCTGAGTGTGGTCAAGTTACAATGGGCCACGGCTGAGAGCGCAACAGCATTGCCCAGGCACTGGCCGAATTGGCGCACATACAGAGGGAGGTTGTCCAGTCCCAGAGGAAGATGGCACAGTCACTGGCTGATGTGGCACAGACTCCGGGGTGGTTGTACATTCAGTGGGTGATGTAGCGCAGTCCCAGATAGAGGTGGTCCACTCCCTGTTCTCCATGGCCGTGAGCATGCAAACCCTGGTCGAGACGGCAGCAGTCCACCAGGACAGGCAGCGCAAAGCGGCGGGGAGCCTCAGGGTTTGGGTCCGCTTTCACCCCCATCCCATGGAGTAGCCCGGGGGCCCTCGGGCCACCAGAGGGAGGAGGAGGTAATGGGGCCTGTGTCAAAGACTCCCGCAGGGAGGTGTCGGAATACCGCAGCACCTCGGACTCTCCCTTCCTGTCCCTGGTGCATCTGGTGGTAAACAGGGTGGCACCAGACCACCTGCGATACCCAAACAGCATCCAGGCCCATCCAGGTCCGGTCACGCCAGAAGATGCCTGCCAAAGGGGATTCATGTCACAGAGTGGGAATCACAACCGTTAACAGACCTTAAAGAGCGTCTCTTCAATTCATTATGATAAAGGGGGCGTGGCTCCGAACTGAAAAACTTTGAACAAACTCATAGAACTTGTTGCAAATCATTGTGACCCCAATCGTAATCGTACAGAGATACCACTTTAACACGGCCGGGGGCAAACCCCTGGGGAATCTTTTACGGAGTTTATGACATGCCTTTGCAAGTTAGCCAAACACTGTGACTATGGCCGATCCCTCCTAGAGATGTTGAGAAATCGGTTGGTGTGTGGCATAAACAATATGGCGACCCAGAGGAAACTGTTAGCGGAACCATCCTTGGATCTGAAACGGGCCATAGAGTTGTCGCTCTCCCGTGAGAACGCAGAAAAGGTGTTCACAATCTCCAGGGTTCCATGGACTACAATGTGCACTGTTGGCCAGCCCCCATTCCAATGAGTGTTGTCCCCCCACAGGATTGGACTTACATGACCCAGTCCCTATTAAACAGCGGTGTGGTCAGGCCAACTAGCCAACAGCCCGTTTGGACATCTCCCCAGAGGATAGTGAGGAATACCCACATCTGTGCTGCATTTGTGGTTGCAAAGCCACCAGAATCGCCAGTGAGCACATCACCCTTGGCCAAGAGACACAAACACCCCGAGCCAGGGCTTTGCACATTGTCCTGCCTGAGGAAGCTGTTCCAAAGTAGCCCTGATAAAAATAATGCTCAAGTTAATGGTCACTGCTTGGACATGGAAATTCATACAGGGGCTGCTGTTTCAATTATTCGACAGCAGACATTCCATAAGCTCCATCTGTAGATCCAGCACCTGGGCTTGAAGGATACCAAGGTCCAGCTGGCTATATACACCGGAGAACTATTGATCATCATTGGGACCATGGTAACCCTGGTTACCCACTGAGAGCAGTCGGTCCAGTTACCACTGGTAATGATGCAGGGACACGAGCCCAGCCTCCTTGGCCATGACTGTTTACAATAACTCCACTTGGACTGGCAACAAATCTTCTGGGTGGGTACTGGCAGTTTGCACGAAATCCTCCGAAAGTACATGGAAGTTTTCGAGAAAATCTACGTCGACCCAAAGGCTCAACCAAATATTTTAGGACCCACCCGCTCCAATATTCCCTGCTGTCGAAGGTGGATGATGGGCTGAGCCACCTGGAGACCTGGGCATCACATGCCCGGTTCAGTTCGTACAGTGGGCAGCGCCTGTGGTCCCGGTTCTGAAGCCAGACAAATCCGTTTGCCTGTGTGGCGACTATAAGATGACCGTCAACAAGGCCTCCCACCTGGACAGGTCCCCATGCCACGTGTAGAGGACCTGTACATGAAGTTAACGGACACCACTCCTTTACAAAGCTGGACATGAGCCACACATACCTCCAGCTGGAGTTAGACGCAGCGTCTCGAAAATCAGTAAAGTCACCATAGTCCCTGAAGACCAGAGACTGCTTTCCCATTGATGGGGAGAGGTGACTGGCAGTGATTTAACCTGAAGATCATCACACCTTAGGCAAGAGGCAAGGTTGAGATGGCAGAGCCTTCACGAATAACCTCAGCTGGTACAGGAATTGAACCCACGCTGCTGGCCTTACTCTGCATCACAAACCAACTGTCCAGCCAACAGAGCTAAATTGGTCCCGGCTTCAAGAAAATACATCACTGTCAACACCACAGGGGCTGGACAAGTACGCCCAGCATCTATTCGGGGTGTCATTGGTTTGTGCAATTTTCCAACGAGTAATGGAAAATATCCTCCAAGGGCTCCGCAAGTGTCCGTCTACCTGGATGATCTACTTAACACATGACCCAACGGGAAGAACACGTGGGCAACCTAGAAGAGGGTCTTCGATGGTTTTCATACGTGGATGCTCACCTGAAAAAGTGCATCCTCCAGGCTAAAGGGATCACATATTTGTCGATAAGGGCAGGTTGCATCCAGTGGATGAAAAAGCCCAGAGCATCAAGGGAGCTCCAACACCTGAGAATGCGACAGAGCTGAGGTCACTCCTGGGACTTGTCAACTATGACGGGAATTTATTTTTAAGTATATTTATTGGTTTTCACATTTTTATGTTCAATTTGTACGTTAAATTACAAGTTTCATAGCTGCGCATAGTACCAAACAAAAGCAACGAAGAAAAAAAATTAAAATTAGAAAAGAGAGCTAAAGCAAAGAATGAGAAAAACAAAATACAAACAAGGATCATTATAAATATTTACCCATCTACATGTCACCCCCCCCCCCCCCCCCCCCCCAACTCTGTGGCTGCAGGCCCCCAGATGGCCAATCCGCCTCAGTTGCACAGCCCGGTGATGAGCATAACGTGTATTACCCAGCGTATTGCTGCTCGCTCTGGCTTTCCATTTGTCCTGGGGCCTGTCCCCTGCGGCCATGCCCCTTGCGTCCCATGGTCTTTTCTATGAGCCTTTTGCACCCCCCAATCTTCCCTTTCATTTACGATATGTGGCTCATCTGTGCCCCCCTCCCGCTCATCTCTACTGGTTGCTGGTATTACAGGAAGTTTATCCCAACCCTGGCTACCATGCTGGCGCCTCTGCAGGTGCTCCTAAAATAAAGAACCAGAAATGAGAGTGGAAAGCGCCACAAGCGGAAGCATTCGCCAAGGTGACATCACAGCTGTCATCTTCAAAATTCTAAACACGTTATGATCCGGTAAGGCTGTTATCCTCATGTGCGACATCTCTCTATGGTTCAATGTGTTCCTATTGATGGGACGATGGGACCGAAAGACCAATAGCCTATGCGCCCAGGACCCTGGCCGATGCAGAGCTTTGTTGTGCACAGATTGAAAAAGAAGGTCTGGCCGTGATTTTTGGGGTTACGAAATTCCACCAGTACATCTACGGCCATCATTTTACTGTAATCGCGAGCCAAAAACATACTCGGCCTATTCAAGGAAGATAGATTAATACCACCGATAGCCTCGACCAGGACTCAATGACGGGCTTTGCTGTTGGCGGCGTACAAATACACTTGTGAATATCATCCTGGCGCACAGGTTGCACCCGCAAATGACCTTAGTCAACTCCTGCTGTCTGTAAGACGGTAGCGGACGAAGTTGTGCTAGCATTAAATGTTATGGACACATTACCCTTCACGGCCGCTCAAATCCACTCATGGGCCTAAAAGGATCAAACATTGGCTCAGTACTTTCAGAGGACATTATGGTTGGATACAAACCAGCGAGGATCCCCTCGGCATTCAATGCAAAAAAGGTGCTCCTCGACATGATACATGCCCCTGACACGGCCCCACAGGAGATCCCCTCCACAACCACCCACTGAGGGACCGTTGGACTTTGGAATGGGAGGGATGTAATAACTCTCACAAGTCCCACAGGATGTCTCTGTGGGCCTCGTGGAATATGCGTTCCCCCGTTAGTGGGTGGAGGCCCATCAGCTAAGACCGGTGGAAATCAACTTATAAAAGCCAGTCTAGAATGGTAGTCTATTTTGGGACCTTGGAGCTGTAAGCCACTCTGTGTCCTTTACTTTTGTTGTCAAATTAAACCTCTTTTGAATTTACCTTCTCGGGCCTCCTGAGCTTTTATACTGATGTTCCATAGGGTCAACACCCAGAAAATATCATAAGTATACCAGGTCCTTAGGAACTCACCCCCAGCATTTTGGTCAGAGTCAGTATCCAGAGAGTTGGGATTGGGCTGAACAAGTGTCCTGCTGTTTCTACTGCTGCCTCACTAGAATGTCTGAGCCCTTACAAATTATAAGGTCAAAACTGTAAGCTGCATAAAGGAAGTCAAGTTTTAAATCAAGATGTCCATGGGTTGCACACAGGAATGACACTAAATTACTCTTCAGTTTGTGAAGTGCTTCTAACTCTGCACAAGCAGTAACATCAGCTACTGATCACATTGCCTAAATCAACATACTTCTCTGTTTCTCAAAATATTTCTCTTTTCAACACAGGTGGACGCTCATGGAAATATTCTCCTCACAACTCTTGAAATTAGGAATGAAGTGAGAGCTTCCGAGGTGCTGACGAATATCAATGATCCAAGAAATACCATGTTTTCTTATGATGGTGCCAGCATCCAGTACAGAAGGCCAGCTGCAAGCAGGGATGGCTATGGTAGAAGCACAATAGAAAGGAACATGGTTCAGAAGAAGGGACGGTTGCAACGACGAACATCACAACTGAAAATTAAAATCCCAAATTTGGCTGATGTGAATGCCATAGACAAATGGTCACGGGTGGTCTTTCCTGTAACATTTGGGTTTTTTAACTTGGTTTACTGGCTCTATTACGTACATTAGCTCAAACATTATGTACAGTAAGGGTAGAATTCCTTCTTATTTTCTTTTATTAACCCTTAAAGAACTGTAATAGCAATATAGCAACAACCTTAAGGTAAGATATTCAGCCCTAATATTGTTTTCTGAATTAAATACATAAATATGTTTATCAATGAACTTGTGTCTGATCACGATGAATGATTTGGCTTCAAATAATTTTCTGTACATAAATATTTAACTTCTATTGATAGTTATTCAGGATTTTCTGGTTTAAATATTTAGGGCTGAATTTTATAGCCATGGCGGTGGTCCCACCCACCCTATTGTAAGCCGGGTGCAACCTGCCACATCGATTTTCAAGAGCCCTGTCAGTATCAGAGGTCAGGCACTTAACTGGCTGCCGTCAGGATTGATGTGCCTTAAGGTAAAGATTCTGCCCCCCCCCCCCCCCCGCAAAATACCCACCAGCCAATCAGAGAGCCAGCCATAGTTCAGTCCCAGCAGTGCCACCAGGTGTGGTGGCTGCTGCTGGCACTGAAGCAGGCCTCAAAGCAGCAACCAGGAAGAAGGTTGCAAAAGTCAAGTGAAAGAGGTGGTCTCACAGGGGCCAGTCAGGCAGGGTCCATATAATCAGCAGGGAAGGCACGGTGTGAAGAAACAATCGCCTTCCCGACTCCCCCAATTAAATTAGGGATGAGAAAGATTGAGGTCAGCCTTCATGCCTGCAGACCAATTGGGCCCTTATATAGGGCCTCAACTCACCATCACTGGTGATATTCTACCAGTAGCAGGGAGGCCCCAAAGCATATGAAAGGGCCACCTACTCTACCCTTCAGGACCGAGTGAGGTGAGCTCTTGATTTGGCACTGTGTGCCCTTGGAGGGCACTGTCAAAAACAAGGGCTACTCCTGCTGAAGGAACACCCAACCCTCTCACTGCATCCTGCCTGACTGTCCCCAGAGAGTCTGCTTCACTCACTTGCCTTCTGGGGTTTCCTCAATGGTTGCTAAGTCGAGTCTACTGCAGTACTAGCAGTGACCATTGCTCCTGGTGGCGCTGCTGAAATTGAATGGTTGCCAGCCCTCCAATTGGCTAGCGGCTCTTGAAAGTGGGATCTTTGCCTCTAAAACATGGAAACCCCAACAACAGGTTGTTAACTGCCTGATTGACATCTAATGGATGTGACGGGTTGCTTTCCTGTCGGGATTTGGGACCACCACAGCTGCCATTAAACATGCCCTGGTGAACCCTCCCCCCCTGTCACTGGTAGAAAACTAGTGGAGGTGGGATAAGACTATTAAATGGTAGTTCATTAGCCACTTAAGAGCCTCATTTGGCCTCTAGGCAGGAAAGCGTCCTTGACCATCCGTACATGTCATTTTAATCAGGATGAGTCAGGGGGGCAATGGGATTTTCATAAGTGCTAGACCAAATAGAGTAGTCGGGGGGGAGAGAGTCAGGTTGGTGATGGAACAGGGGGTGGGGCAATGGAAATGGAATGGGGAGGTTAAAATGTTGGGATTGAGAAACCTAATCCACAATCCAACCACATTTACGTCTTTTGGATGCACATGTCACAACAGTCCCTTAACAAACCCTGATCGCAATCTCCTTGCTCCATCTCAGGGGTTGGTGCTGGGACCACAACTTTTCACAATATACAGTAATGATCGGGAAGAAGGTACTGAAGGCACTGTTGCTAAGTCTGCAAATGATACAAAGATCTGTAGAGGGGCAGATAGTATTGAGAAAGCAGGCGGGCGTCACAAGGATTTGGACAGGCTAGGAGTGTGGGCAATGAAGAGGCAGATAGAATACAATGTGGAAAAGTATGAGGTTATGCACTTTGGAAGGAAAAATGGAGGCATAGACTATTTTCTAAATGGGAAGATGCTTCGAAAATCAGAAGCACAAAGGGACTTGGGAGTCCTTGTTCACGATTCTCTTAAGGTTAACGTGCAGGTTCAGTCGGCAGTTAGGAAGGCAAATGCAATGTTAGCATTCATGTCAACAGGGCTAGAATACCAGACCAGGGAAGTACTTCTGAGGCTATGTAAGGCTCTAGTCAGATTTGGAGTACTGTGAGCAGTTTTGGGCCCCATATCTAAGGTAGGATGTGCTGGCCTTGGAAAGGGTCCAGAGGAGGTTCACAAGAATGATCCCTGGAATGAAGAACTTGTCATAGGAGGAATGGTTGAGGACTCTGAGTCTGTACCCATTGGGGTTTGGAAGGATGAGGGGGGATCTTATTGAAACTTACAAGCTACTGCATGGCCTGGATACAGTGGACATGGAGAGGATGTTTCCACTTGTAGGAAAAACTAGAAGCAGACGACACAATTCAGACTAAAGGGACGATCCTTTAAAACAGAGATGAGGAGGAATTTCTTCAGCCAGAGGGTGGTGAATCTGTGGAACACTTTGCCGCAGAAGGCTGTGGAGGCCAAATCACTGAGAGTCTTTAAGACAGAGACAGAAAGGTTTTTGATCAATAAGGGGATCAGGGGTTATGGGGAGAAGGCAGGAGAATGGGGATGAGAAAATATCAGCCATGATTGAATGGCGGAGCAGCCTCAATGGGCCGAGTGGCGTAATTCTGCTCCTATGTCTTATGGTCTATCCCCCGGTGATCACAGCCACAATATCATGCTGATTGCAGTCCTGATGACCTCACCCTACCCAACCCCAGCTGTAAACTGAATGATGCGAACTTAATGCCCATCTTCAATTTTCCTCCAGCTCTAATTGCAACCATTCAGGGTTGACTGACTTGAGGAAATGGATCCCTGGCCTCCTGCCATTTGCTTGCGCTCCCTACCTGCAGGTAGATCAATCACCGCCTGTCGGGCTGGAGTTTGCAGAAAATCATTCAAATGAGACCCAATCTTTAGGAATGTGCTTTTACAACCTTTCTCCCCCTCCCCCACCTCCCTAATAATAGCTGGGCTGAGGACACCCACCTAGACTATACCATGCATGTAAATTCCATCTACTTTGCCCCATCCTTGTGTGATAAACTCAATCTCTGCTCATTAGAGCAGTGCACATTTCTCGATTTTCCACTGGATCCTACTTTGTAGTGTGTCATCATGATACGATAAATATAGGACTACTATGCTGCAATGTTGTCTTGTATACATAACCAAATGAGTTGAGACTGCCCAAACTTATTACAAGCAACAGATGAGGAAAACATTCACGCCATTTTCTTTGTTTGCTGGTCTTGGCGCCAACCAGAGATGTTTTTGATTGAATTACTTTTTCTTTTATATTTCTCAAATCTGGGGCAGCATGGTGGTGCAGTCGTTAGCACTGCTGCCTCATGGTGCCGAGGACCTGGGTTTGATCCCGCCTTGTGGAGTTTGCCCATTCTCCCTGTGTCTGCATGGGCCACACTAAATTGCCCCTTAATTGGAAAAAAAAAGTAGTTGGGCACTTTAAATTTTAAAAAATATATCCCAACAAAATCAATTCCAAATCTCTTGACAATCACTTTTTTGGTGGTGAGACACTCTGGTTTGGTTTGACTTTATTTTTAACCATTTTGTAATAACCGATAGGATTGCTTTCTGCATCTTCATGTAAATACATTTTTATTGTATTTCTGATGCTCGATCAATAACTCCAGAAGCGAGATTGGATGACAATTGAAGGCTTTATTGGAACAGATGTTTCCCCCAGCAGCGCAGGTACAGAGTGCGGCTGCTGGGGAGACACAGATTCTTATACTCCGCCTTACTGGGCGGAACCAGCAGGCAGACTTCACCAATGATCTTCATGCCTCAGGTACCTCCCACACCAATGGTCTTACAGCCTCAACCTAGGTACCGTAATACCCCTAATACAGACTACCACATTCACCCTCTGTTAAAAAAAGAGTCCGGCGGGGGTGGTGGTCTCGCATCATACAGTGGTACAGTGTTTTGCCTTATTACATTTCACAACTATTTACAGTATTCATTTTACATGTACATGTCAGAATGAAGCAATTAGCTGATCTGGGGCCCTGGTCGTCCTCTGTGATCGTCACCGTTTCGGCGGTGATGCAGGCGCCAGCTCGGGCATCCGTGACTCCGGGAGCGTGACTTTGGCTTCTTCGGTAGCTTCATCACCCCTGGATGGGACCAGTGGAAGAACCGATCCACCTGGAAAGGGGGCAGCCGTGGGGTGCACCGGTGGGTGGGAGGGTAGGGGTGGTGGGGGGGGGGGATCCAGGTCCCGTAGGGAGACTGTATCCTGCCAGCCGTCGAGGTACGCCACGTAGGCGTACTGAGGGTTAGCGTGAAGGAGGTGAACCCTCTCTACCAAAGGGTTGGACTTGTGCGCCCGCACATGTTTGCGGAGCAGACTGGGTCCAGGAGCTGCCAGCCAGGTTGGGAGCGAGGTCCCGGAGGAGGACTTCCCGGAGAAGACAAGGAGACGTTCATGAGGTGTTTCATTTGTCATGGTACACAGCAGTTATCGGATGGAGTGAAATGCATCGGGAAGGACCTGCCAGCGGGAGACTAGGAGATTCCTGGACCGTAGGGCCAGTAGGACGGTCTTCAAGATCGTTCCGTTCTCCCTCTCTACCTGTCCGTTTCCCCAGGGGTGATAACTGGTCGTCCTGCTTGAGGCGATGCCCTTGCTGAGCAGGAATTGATGCAGTTTGTCGCCCATGAAGGAGGACCCCCTATCGCTGTGTATGTAGGCGGGGAAACCGAACAGGGTAAAGATGCTGTGGAGGGCTTTTATGACAGTAGTTGCGGTCATGTCGGGGCAGGGGATGGCGAATGGGAACCAGGAGTATTCGTCAATCACGTTCAGGAAGTACATATTGCGGTCGGTGGAGGGGAGGGGCCCTTTGAAGTCCATACTGAGGCGTTCAAAGGGACGGGAAGCCTTTATCAGGTGCGCTTTCTCTGTAGAAGTGCGGTTTGCACTCCGTGCAGATTTGGCAGTTCCTGGTGGTGGTCCTGACCTCCTCAAGGGTGTAGGGCAGATTGCGGGTCTTGATAAAATGGAAGAATCGAGTGACCTCCGGGGGCAGAGGTCCTCATGGAGGGCCTGGAGTCGGTCCACTTGTGCGTTGGCACATGTGCCGCGGAATAGGGCGTCAGGAGGCTCGTTTAGCTTCCTGGGACAATACAGGATTTCATAGTTGTAGGTGGAGAGCTCGATCCTCCACCGTAAGATCTTATCGTTCTTTATCTTGCCCCGCTGTACATTATCGAACATGAAAGCTACCGACCGTTAGTATGTGAGGAGCGTGAATCTCCTGCCGGCCAGGTAATGTCTCCAGTGCCGCACAGTGTGGTACACCACTGTTGCACCCTGCATTAGGTGATGTACGGTAGGACCTGTACTACAGGTTCGCTGGTAGTCCCTGCCTGCTGGCTCCGCCCAGGAGGCGGGGTATAAATATGCGTGTCCTCCAGCCAGCAGCCATTTCGCCAGCTGCTGTGGGAGGCCACACATCTGATAGCAATAAAGCCTCAGTTGGATTCGACTATCGTCTTTGTCCAATTGATCGTGCCTCAATTTATTGCTATCAGTTTCTAAGGATGGACCTCCGTATCAAACCGGATAACCTGCAGCTGGATCCGCACTCAAGCGATGCCAGAAAGGACTTCCAGCACTGGCTAGCTTGCTTCGAAGCGTATATCAACGCGGCACCAACCCCTGTTCCGGAGGCTCAGAAGACTCAAATTTTATATTCCAGGTTGAGCTCCAAAGTCTTTCCGTTAATCCAGGACGTGCCATGACTCTACTCAAGGCCAACTACGCACAGAAAATGAATACGCTCTTCGCCAGGCACGTACTCGCCACTCACTCTCAACTCCCTGGTGAGTCCATAGAAGACTTCTGGTGGGCCCTAATCCCACTAGTCCGGGACTGTGACTGTCAGGCCGTTACGGCCACGGAACACTCAGACCTCCTTATGCGGGACGCTTTTGTGACTGGAATTGGGTCAGATCTCATACGTCAGCGACTCCTAGAAGGGGCCACACGCGACCTCGCAGAGACTAAAACGCTAGCACTCTCCATGATGGTCGCCCAGCGCAACATCCACTCCTACACCCCCAGCCGCGCGGCCCACCCCTCCTACGCTTCGTGGACCCCACAGACAGCTGCCCCAGCGGGGGCGCTGCCCACCCAATACGCCTGCGCTGCATGCCAGCCAGCGAACCCCGGGGGCCCCCGAAGCTATTTTTGCGGCCAACAGAAGCACCCCCGCCAACGCTGCCCAGCCTGCGCTGCCCTTTGTAAAGCCTGCGGGAAGAAGGGTCACTTCGCCACGGTGTGCCAGGCCCGCTCAGTAGCCGCTATCGCCCCCACCCCACTCGGTCATGGGCAATGGGCACCGCCATCCCCCCCTCAGATCACTTGCGGCCAGTGGGCGCCGCCATCTTCCCCTCCGCGCAACACCTGTGTTCCATGGGCGCCGCCATCTTGTTCCACCCCGCAACGTGCATTCCATGGGTGCCGCCATTTTGTAACTCTCAAGATCTTTGGGTGCCGCCACCTTGTCTACCCTCAGCACATGGGCATCACCAGCGTTCCAGGACCCGGGCTCACCAGCCGCCCCATTATCCGACGACCAACCAAGACTCGCCTCCATGTCAATCGACCAGTCTCGTCCGCATAACCTGACCAACGCATCCACCAGCGTGAAAGTCGACGGACATGTAACCTCCTGCCTGCTGGACTCCTGGAGCACCGAAAGCTTCATACACCCGGATACGGTAAGGCGCTGCTCCCTCACGATACACCCCGCCAACCAAAAAAATCTCCCTGGCCTCCAGATCCCATTGCGTAGCGATCCAGGGGTACTGTATGGTCACGCTCACGGTCCAGAGCGTAGAATTCAGTGGCTTTCGCCTCTACTTCCTCCCTAACCTCTGTGCTGCACTAATCCTCGGCCTGGACTTCCAGTGCAAACTCCAGAGCCTAACTCTGAAATTCGGTGGGCCCTTACCACCCCTTACTGTGTGCAGCCTCGCGACCCTAAAGGTCAACCCACCTTCCCTCTTTGCCAATCTAACTCCAGATTGCAAACCCGTCACCAGCAGGAGCAGATGGTACAGCACCCAGGACAAGACCTTCATCAGGTCCGAAGTCTAGCGGCTGTATCGGGAAGGCATCATCGAGGCCAGCAACAGCCCCGGAGAGCTCAAGTGGTAGTGGTTAAATCTGGGGAGAAAAACCGAATGGTCATGGACTACAGCCAGACCATCAACACGCAGTTCGACGCATACCCCCTCTCACGCATATCTGACATGGTTAACCAGATTGCACAGTACCGGGTCTTCTCAACGGTGGACCTGAAATCCGCTTACCACCAGCTCCCCATCCGTAAATCAGACCGGCCATACACCGCCTTCGAGGCAGACGGCCGGCTATATCACTTCCTTAGGGTCCCCTTTGGCGTCACCAATGGGGTTTCGGTCTTCCAAAGGGAGATGGACCGAATGGTCAACCGGTACAGTTTGCGGGCCACGTTTCCGTACCTAGACAATGTGACCATCTGCAGCCATGACCAGCAGGACCACGACGCCAACCTCGCTAAATTTCTCTGCACCGCCACTCTCCTCAACCTCACGTATAACAAGGAGAAGTGTGTGTTCCGCAGAAACCGCCCAGCCATCCTCGGCTACGTGGTCCAGAACAGAGTTCTGGGGCCCGATCCCGATCGCGTGCGCCCCCTCATGGAGCTCCCCCTCCCCCACTGCCCCAAGGCCCTCAAACGTTGCCTGGGGTTCTTCTCATATTACGCTCAGTGGGTCCCAAACTATGCGGACACGGACCGCCCACTCATTCAGCCCACTCACTTCCCCCTGACGGCCGAGACCCAACAGGCTTTCGCCCGGATCAGAGCTGGTATTGCCAAGGCCACAATGCACGCTGTAGACGAAACACTTCCTTTCCAAGTAGAAAGCGACGCATCGGACGTCGCCCTTGCCGCCACCCTCAACCAGGCAGGCATGCCCGAGGCATTCTTTTCTAATACAGACTACCACAATTTCCCCCACAGTTTATCATGTAATAGCATTCTTCTGTGCATATGCTTGTCGACATCAGAATCAGCAGTTTAGTTGGATGGGCCAATTTATGTATTTACAAGCTTCATAGTTAACTTTCAGGTAGTTGTAGTATACATTCGATCCAAAGTAAAGATCTTACCTTAACATGTATGTAAGCATAGAAAACATAAAACCCGCTCACCGCTTTCTACTACACAGGTTTGACATCTATGTGTCACAAACTGTTGTCATTCATAGTCTTTTCAAGGTAGACTATTGAATTAGTCATCAATTTGATATTGTGAATGCTCCCAAACTAAGCTCACCAGAGACCTTAACACCTGAGATTCACAGGGGTTTCTTCATTGACTATTTGTAATGAAATCATCATTTCTTTCTTGAGTCACACTGTGGTGAATGTATAATTACTGATAATTCACCAGTGCACTGTGTTATGTTATTAACTCTGTGGGCTCCACCTATGGGCCATTGTGTGGCTTCACCCACAGGGGATATGTTGGGGCATGTACGGGCTCCGCCCATGGCTCCACCCCCTTTACAGGAAGTATAAGAGCTGCTGACCTGCAGGGCCGCCTTCAGTGTTGTACCGGTCACAGGCAGGCTCAGTTCTAAGCTGATTAAAACCACGGTTTACTTCTCCACGTGTCTTCGAGTGAATTGATGGTCGCATCAATTTAATCAGCTTAAAATACTACTATGGAATCAGCCCTCAAACCTGACAGACTGGAACTCGATCCACAGGCCGCGAAGGCGAAAGAAATTTTTCACATTGGCTTCGATACTTCAAGGCCTATCTCGCCGCGTCGTCTACGCCATCCTTCACTGATGAACAGAAGCTGAGCCTCCCCCACGCACGGGTGAGCCATCGCATTTCTGTCCAGCTCGACGGCGCCGCGTCCTATACAGAGGCCCTCGCACTACTCGAACGCCTCTACGTGCGGCCTGTGAACGAGGTCTACGGGCGACACGTCTTCACCACTCGCCGCCAGCGCCCCGGAAAGTCGCTAGATGATTACCTACGCGACCTCAAAGCCCTCGCGCGCAGCTGTAACAACCAGGCCGTTACGACCCCTCAGCATATGGAGCTCGCTATCCGAGACGTTTACGTGGCGGGGGTCCGATCGAACTATGTGAGACAGCGCCTGCTTGAAAAAGGGGCCCAGGACCTGGACGACACGGTAAAACTGGCTACCTCTCTGGAGGCCGCTTTTCAGAGCCTTACTGCATTCCCGGTCGACCACGCGACCCCCTCGTGGGCCCCCGACCAGAGACTACCCCAGGCCTGTGCTGCGCGACTGCCCGCCCATCATGGGGGGCTACCCTGTCATTTTTGCGGCCAGTTCCAACACCCCCGACAGCACTGCCCAGCCCGCAACGCGAACTGCAGCAGCTGCAGGCGAAAAGGACACTTCGCCAAGGTCTGCCTGGCCAGGTCTAAGAACTCAAACTCACAGACCCGATCCACAGACTCACAGGCCCGCAGACCCCGCAAGGTGGCAGCGTGTCTGCCGACTCCGCCTCCGCACAACACGTGCGACTCATGGGGCCGCCATCTTGGCCCTCCTCCCCCATGCGGCCGGCCACGTGTGATCCATGGGGGCCACCATCTTGGACGCCATCTTCCTCACCGCCCGCCACGCTCGACCAATGGGGGTCGCCATCTTGGCCGCCATCTGCTAACCGCTCGACGCGTACGACCTACACGGACAGCCATCGCGGGGCCGCCCCAGCATCTCCGATTACGCCGCTGGCTACCCATAACTCAGCGCGATCACCCTGGACCAGTCGTGACCCAAGCACCTCCGGAGCTCCATGATGGCCGTCCGGGTTAACGGGTACGAGAAACCTTTTCGACTCCGGGAGCACAGAGAGCTTCATTCACCCGGACACGGTAAGACGCTGCTCGCTCCCAATATTCCCAACGCAACAAACCATATCCCTCGCCTCTGGGTCACACTCGGTGCAAATCCCAGGGTGCACGACTGCAACCCTAGCGATACAGGGCGCTGAGTGCGCTAATTTTCAACTATATGTGCTCCCAGACCTCTGCGCTCCTCTCCTTTTGGGACTCGACTTCCAGTGCAACCTCAGGAGCCTAACTCTTAAGTTCGGGGCACACCTGCCCCCGACGACCATATGCAGCCTCGCGAGCCTAAAAATCGCCCCACCCCCCTTCGCAAACCTCACCGCCGATTGCAAGCCAATAGCCACCAGAACCAGGCGGTATAGTATGCAGGACAGGACGTTCATTAGGTCCGAGGTCCAGCGTCTCTTGCCGGAGGGGGTCATAGAGGCCAGCAGTAGCCCTTGGAGAGCTCAGGTGGTGGTCGTCAAGACCGGGGAAACGTTCCGGATGGTGGTTGATTACAGCCAGACCATTAACCAGTTTACGCAACTCGATGCGTACCCCCTTCCCCGGATTGCAGACATAGGTAAATCAGATTGCGCACTACCACGTGTTCTCCACGGTGGATCTGAAGTCTGCATATCACCAGCTCCCAATCCGCCCGGAGGACCGCCACTACACGGCGTTTGAGGCAGACGGCCGCCTTTTCCATTTCCTCCGGGTCCCTTTTGGCGTCACGAACGGGGTTTCGGTGTTCCAACGAGCGATGGACCGAATGGTGGACTAGTACGGGCTGCGGGCCACGTTTCCGTACTTGGACAATGTCACCATCTGCGGCCATTATCAGCAGGACCACGACGCCAACCTCCACCGATTTCTCCAAACCGCCCAAAAACTCAACCTCACCTACAACAAGGAGAAATGCATTTTCCACACAACTAGGCTAGCCATCCTCGGCTACGTCGTGGAAAACGGGGTCCTATGGCCCTACACTATGTGCCCCCATCCTACAACACCCACTCCCTCACTGTCCCAAGGCCCTGAAGAGGTGCCTTGGATTTTTCTCCTATTACGCCCAGTGGGTCCCCCAGTATGCGGACAAAGCCCGCCCACTATTTAAGGCCACCCACTTTCCACTGGCAGCCGAGGCCCGCCAGGCTTTCAACTGCATCAAGGCAGACATCGCTATGCAATGCGCGCGGTGGACAAGTCCGTCCCTTTCCAGGTGGAGAGCGACGCCTCAGAGGTCGCTCTCGCCGCCACCCTCAACGAAGCAGGCAGACCAGTAGCGTTCTTTTCACGCACCCTCACCACCTCTGAAATTCGACACTCATCGGTTGAAAAAGAAGCCCAAGCCATCGTGGAAGCCATACGGCACTGGAGGCACTACCTTGCTGGTAGGAGGATTACCCTCATCACCGACCAACGATCGGTTGCCTTCACGTTTGACAATACGCAGAAGGGCAAGATCAAAAATGATAAGATCTTGAGGTGGAGGATCGAACTCTCCACCTATAACTACGATATAGTATATCGTCCTCGGAAGCTCAATGAGCCCCCAGATGCCCTGTCCCGCGGCACATGCGCCAGCGCGCAAGATGACCGATTACGGGCTATTCACGATGACCTCTGTCACCCGGGGGTCACCCGGCTTGCCCATTACATCAAGGCCCGCAACCTGCCTACTCCACTGAGGAGGTCAGAGCTATAACCAGAGACTGCCAAATCTGTGCGGAGTGTAAACCGCACTTCTATCGACCGGATAAGGCCCACCTGGTAAAGGCATCCCTGTCCTTTGAACGCCTCAGTATCGATTTCAAAGGGCCCCTCCCCTCCAGTAACCGCAACACGTACTTCCTTAACATCATAGTTGAGTTCTCCGCTTCCCGTTTGCCATCCCCAGCCCCGATATGACCACCCCCACTGTCATTAAAGTCCTGCATAGTGTCTTCACCCTGTTTGATTTCCCCAGTTATGTCCACAGTGACAGGGGCTCATCGTTCATGAGCGACGAACTGCGTCAGTACCTGCTCAGTAAGGGCATCACCTCGAGCAGGACTACCAGTTATAACCCCAGGGGAAATGGGCAGGTGGAGAGGGAGAACGTGCCGGTCTGGAAGACCGTCCTACTGACCCTGCGGTCCAGGAATCTCCCAGTTTCTCACTGGCAGGAGGTCCTCTCCGATGCGCTCCACTCTATTAGGTCCCTTCTTTGTACAGCCACAAACCAGACTCCTCATGACTGCTTGTTTGTTTTCCCTTGGGGAGCTACCTCAGGGGTCTCGCTTCCGCCCTGGCTGATGACACCGGGTCCAGTCCTCCTCCGAAAACACGTTCCGAGCCATAAGACCGACTCCCTGTTAGAGACAGTCCAGCTCCTGCACTCCAACCCACACTATGCGTACGTCGAACACCCCGATGGCCGACAAGATACCGTCTCCCTCCGGGACCTGGCGCCCGCAGGCTCCAACACCACTCCCACTATTGCACCTCCCACACTATGTCCCGCCCAACCTGCCATGTTCAGCCCTGTAGTGTTCCCTCGCTCCCTCCCACCCGCCGCACCGATCCACAGGAATGAAGCTCTGGAGGAGCCGTTCCCGGAGTCCACGTCTGTGCCCACTCCGGACCCACTTCCACAGCCACCCGAAGCAGCTGCAACACCAGTGCTTCGGCGGTCGCAACGTGCGATCCGGGCACCGGACCGACTGAATCTATGAGCCCGTCACCCCCGCCGGACTTCATTTTTTAAACAGGGGGTGAATGTGGTGAATGTATAATTACTGATAATTCACCAGTGCACTGTATTATGTTATGTAATGTTATTAACCCTGTGGGCTCCACCTATGGGCCATTGTGTGGCTTCACCCACAGGGGGATATGTTGGGGCATGTACGAACTCCGCCCATGGCTCCACCCCTTTAGAGGAAGTATAAGAGCAGCTGACCTGCTGGGCCACCTTCAGTATTGTACCGGTCGCAGGCAGGCACAGTTCTAAGCTGATTAAAACCACGGTTTACTTCTCCACGTGTCTTCGAGTGAATTGATGGTCGCATCACACACATATAGAATTTTGGCACAAATAGCAAATGGAGGCAATCGCCCTCTTCTGTTGCCCTCATTATGCTTTAAATATGGTGTGCAGAAGCAAAAGAGTAGAATTCTAATCCATGCCTTGTTCCATGTACCAAAGCTTTATATTCAACCATATTTCTAATGATTATTCACAGGTTTTGCAATGAAAACGGAATTTATCCTGTATATGGTTGAATATAGTGCCTTAATTGCTTATTATGTCACGCACAATAGGAACACTAATGCATAGCACTAATGCACACAATTTCCTACTGAAATTATTTTTATACTAACTTGATGACGGCAAAACATAGATTGAAAACTAAAGTGCCAAGTACCCTTAGACATTCCAGTGGAAAGTACATCCCTTGCGTTTGACACCGAGAAGGAACAATATCTCCTGCACTCAGAGTGAGGCAGTCTTGGTCAGAAATGGCGGCGAGTGCAGGTGTATCACAGTTGACTCACAGTGCCAGCCATATTTTGTGCAGAGCAGTTAGTGCTGTTATACGTGTTGCAGTGAAAATCACTGAAGTTCAATCCTCGAGTTTACAATCATTTAGTACAATGGTGCAGAACAATTTTATGTCTCATACACGACAAGACAGAAATTACCTGTGGAGATTTTCTGACCCTCAGAAATACTCAATATAAACTGCTACTGAAACATTTTCAAACAACACACGTTTATACTGCAGCAAACAGAGGTGTAAATGTTGTGATATATTTTAAATACCCTTTTGGACCTATGCTTTATACATCCGGTGGGACATTTATTTTTAGAAAATATTTTTTCTAAATATAGGCGCCCTATACTCCGCCCTCCCGTGATTCTCTGGACCCCGTGGCCAGGAATCACGTGCGCAAGGTTCACTTGTGGTCTCTGCAATCCTGACCCTGACGTGGTGGACCTCGCGGTGGCCCAAGGGGACAACCGTTGCTTCCTTCGCCCACTGCGAGGTCCACCACGCCAGGGCCACGATTGTAGAGAGCATCCGAGGCCACTCTCCCCACTCCCGCAGGCCCAACCCCCAGATGGCCACGGGTTTGGGAGTGACTGGACCCAACCACGCACCCCTGTAATAGGGGGACTCATCCACAGGGACTCTTGTAATAGCAGGACTCCCCCCAGGGACCCATGTAATAAGGGTACCCCCCCCCCACAGGGACCCCTGTAATAGCAAGACTCCCCCCAGGGACCACTGTAATAAGGGGACCCCCACAGGGTCCCTGTAATAAGGGGACCCCCCACAGGGATCCTGTAATAGGGATTCCATACAGGGACCCCTGTAATAGGAGAACCCTCACAGGGACCGCTGTATTCGGAGGACCCCCACAAGGACCCCTGTAATAGCAGGTTTCCCCCCAGGGACCCCTGTAATAAGGGGACCCCCACAGGGACCCTGTAATAGCAGGACTCCCCCCAGGGTCCCCTGTAATAAGGGGACCCCCCCCCCCACAGGGATCCACAGGGGCCTCAGCGGGGCATTCCTCAACGAGACCCAGAAATTAAGTAAAGCCCCTTTAACAGCCGGAAAACATCTGGCGAAGTGCTTCCAACACGATTTTAATTTCTGTTAAAGCACACCCCTGTACTGAGGGGTGTCCTTATTGAAGAAGTGAGTATTATTTCACTGTCGGTCCTTGTAACAGTCACGAGGAGTAATATTCCACTTCACCACCTCTGTGATAACCATGGTCAACGTCGCCACAATTTTACTTCACTGAAATCAATACACTAAAAATCAAATCAGTTCCGTAAAGGCTTCACCATGCCAGCTTACCATCCACGCAAAGATATTGAACACAGGGCCCATTCTGTTCCACAGCACTGATGACTGATGAGGTTGACACTTAAGCCTTAGTACCTACGGCATAATCACCAGAAAATACCAAAAGTTTTTTAACAGTTTGTTATTGGAATTTCATACTTGATACAAAAGGTACCTTATAAGGTACTAATACATAATAGAATGAAGGAGTTTAGAAGAATGAGAGGCAACCTTATTGAGACATAAGGGGCAAAATTCTCCCCCAACGGCGCGATGTCCGCCGACTGGCGCCAAAAACGGCGCCAATCAGACGGGCATCGTGCCGGCCCAAAGGTGCGGAATGCTCTGCATCTCTGGCGGCCTAGCCCCGCAATGTCGGGGCTAGGCCGACGCCGTAGGGATTTCCGCCCCGCCAGCTGGCGGAAATGGCGTTTGTTGCCCCGCCAGCTGGTGCGGAAATGCGGCGCATGCGCGGGAGCGTCAGCGGCCGCTGTCAGTTTCCCGCCGCATGCGCGGGAGCGTCAGCGGCCGCTGTCAGTTTCCCGCGCAAGCGCAGTGGGGAGAGTCTCTTCCGCCTCCGCCATGGTGGAGGCCGTGGCAGAGGCGGAAGGGAAAGAGTGCCCCCACGGCACAGGCCCGCACCCCCTGGGGTCAGATCGCCCCGCGCCCCCCCCCCCAGGACCCCGGAGCCCGCCCACGCCGCCTGGTCCCGCCAGTAAATACCAGGTTTGATTTACACCGGCGGGACAGGCAATTTCTGGGCGGGACTTCGGCCCAGCCTGGCCGGAGAATTCAGCGGGGGGTCCCGCCAACGGGCGCGGCCCGATTCCCGCCCCCGCCCAATCTCCGGTACCGGAGACTTCGGCGGGGGCGGGATTCACGGCGGCCAATGGCCATTCTCCAACCCGACGGGGGGTCGGAGAATGACGCCCCAGATTCTCAAGCGGCTTGACAGGGCAGAGATTGAGAGGCTGTTTCTCCTGGTGGGAATGTCTAGGACCAGAGGGTATAATTTCAGTTTAACGGGTCAACCATTTAAGACTGAGATGAGGAGGAATTCTTCTTTCAGAGGGTAGTAAATCTGCGGAATTCTTTACTGCAGAGAGCTGTAGAGGCTGGGTCATTACCTATGTTGAAGGCTGAGATAGTCAGATTTTCAATCAGTAAGGGACTCAAGGGTTATGGGAACAAGGCAGGAAAGTGGAGTTGAGAATTATCATATCAGGTCAGCCATGATCTCATGGAATGACAGTGCAGACTCGATGGGCCAAATGGTCTACTTTTAATTCCACGTCTTATGGCCTTATGAAACAGCATAAACTAAATAGCATTATCTTGAATATGACAGAAAAAATACCTCCAGGTTTAACTGTAGATATCTTATTTTAAAATGTAAAAATTAACACGCTTGGCAGGTGACCAGGATCACCACCTTTTCTGAATAGCAAAGTCTGGGGCATTGAAACAAAACTTCCTGTCATGTAGTTGTTGAGTGCAAGGTGTGATGCCATAAACTCAGAAATATTCAAAAGATAATAACCCTGGTTGATAGGTCAACTAATTTGTTGAGATTTTTTTAGAAATATGCATAAGTAATAATACTTTAAAATAATCCAAGAATGTAATTTATAAGTGATAATGCAACTTCCTTTTGATTATTGCTTCAATACTGAAAATATATGTGAAAGGAATTGATATGCACAAGATTTCAAACTGTTCATTAATGCATAACGCCATAATAATTTTGTTTGGGGGGAAATGTATTTTTTAGAGTTTTTCTTTTTATACACAATGAAAATAAACATAAACAAATCTGTACACACCAATTACAGTTTACAAAAGCTCCACATTTGAGTTAGCCTCCCAACCCCAACTCCCCCTACTTCCCCAAGATCTCCTCCCTTTTTGTTGTCTGCCGTGTTTTCTTTTCTTTATTTACTGGTTCTCCCATCCTGTACTACATAATGGGGTAGTATAGCGATACATATGTTACATCATTGTCGGATGTTCTTATTTTGTTGCCTGCATTACAAACCTTCGGACCGGGGGGGAGGGGGTCAGTGCCCCCCCCCCCCCCCCCCCCCCCCACAGCGTGGGGTGTGGTCGGTTTATTTACCTCCCTATTCTCTTCCCCCTCTCTCCTTCCCCCCTCCCCCTCTCCCTTTTCATTGGTGTTTGTGGTCCCTGTGTGGGCTCTCCCTCTCCTTGGTCTATTGGCTGTTGGCTACCAACAGGTCCTGGAACAGGTTTGTGATGGCCTCCAGGTCTTGTGGAAGCCCTCTTCCGACCCCCGGAATGTGAATTTGATTTTCCACACTGGGAGAAATTTCGACAGGTCGGTCAGCCAGTCTGCAGCTTTAGATGGCACTGCTGATCAACAGAATTCTTCAGCAGGCAATTAGGCAGGCAAAGGCTGGGGCTTCAACCCTCCTTCCCATAAAGAGTTCTGGCTGGTCTGATCACCCGAAGACTGCCACTTTCGAGCGCAGCTCCACCCTCATCCCTGGGGCAACATGTGGGTGTGGTTGGCCGGGCCTCACTGGCATGTGTTTACATTTGTCCTCTATCTCAGAGAAAAAATCTGCTTATTCGGGTTCTGGTTAGGTATGCTTTATGTACCACTTTCAGCTGCATTAGGCTTAGCCTTGTGCATTTGGAGGTGGAGTTGACATTGCGCAATGTTCGCTCCAGAATCCCCACCCAATTTCGAACCTTACCTCTTCCTCCCATTTTTCTCTTGTCTCGTCCAGTGGGGAGATTGCCTTCCCCTGTGGTTGCCTATACAAGTCCCCGCAGTTTCCCTTCCCTAAGTTGTCCGCATCCAGCAGTTCTTCTAACAGTGATTGTCCCGCCACCTGTGGGTATGTCTTCATTTCCCTCTGGAGAAAGTTTTTGATTTGCATGTATGCATCGTAGCTCGTTCCCCCTGATCTGTCAGCTCCTTTGGCGTTGTCAGTCTGTTGTCCGTGTAGAAGTCCCTATCTGTCAGTGTCGTGCCCCCCCCCCCCCCCCAACACCGCCCCCCCCCCCCCACCCCCACCCCGCCCCACCCCACCCCCGTCCTGTCTCCAGATTTTGAATGTGGCGTCCATTTTGGCTGGCACAAACGTAGGATTGTTGCAGATGGGGGCAATGATGGACATTTTGGTCAAACCGAAGTGTTGCCTTAGTTGGTTCCACGACCGGAGCATGGCTATTACCACTGGGCTTGTGGCGTGCTTGGCCGGTGGGGATGGAAGCGCTGCTGTGGCCAGGGCCCGGAGCGACGTCACTGTGCAGGAACCCTTCTCCACTTTTACCCATTCAGCTTCTGGTTCCTTTATCCATCCCTTCACTCTTTCCGTTGTTGCTGCCCAGTGGTACTACTGCAGGTTTGGGAGGACCTTGCTGCCCATGCTTCTCGTTCTTTGCAGGACATTTTGGGGGATCCTTCGGTTCTCCTCCTCCCTACACAAATGCCATGATCAATTTTTCTACACTGTTGAAAAAGACCTTGCGGATATAGATCGGAATGGATCTGAACAGGAAGAGGAACCTGGGCAGTATGTTTATCTCAATCGTCTACACCCTGCCTGCCAGGCAGAGAGCAGTGTGTCTGACCTCTGCAGGTCCCTTTTGACTCCCTTGAATAGGCTGGCCAGATTCCATTTGTGGAACCGTATCCAGTCGTGAGTGATTTGGATCCCCAGGTAGCGGAATTTGTTTTGGGCCTGTTTAAATGGCAATCCCTCCAGCTCTGCCTCTCTTGCGGGTTCACTGGGAAGTTTTCCCTTTTTCTCAGGTTGAGTTTGTAGCCTGAGAACTCTCCAAACTCTCTCAAGAGCGCCTTCCGGTCAGGGAGAATTCTTTGCACGGCTCGTTGGCCCCTCGCCTTCACGTGCGGCCAGGGCTTCCTCACCTTGTGGGTCCGTCGCCTCACCCGTTGGTTTCTCTGGGCCCCTGTGCCTCTCGCCTCCTTGTGGCCTACGGTGCAGCTGCTGTTCGGCATTTCTGTTATTGGCTTGTATCTTCTTTAGTGGGTTGAAGAGGGTGATGAGGGAGTGCTTTTTTTCCCAAGATCTGGCGGGCTAATTTTGGATATAATTGCCTAAATTTGATTTCTAGGAGGAGAGCCACCGTCCTTGCGTCCACTCAGCATATCCTCGTCACCAGAAGTACATAAGTGAATTAACCAATACTTTGTGCATTTCCTGAGGTCTTTGACCCCTCACTGTTCCAATGAGTTACAGTGACCAGATTTGTAAGTAAAACATTTTTTTAAATTATTTATAACAAGGAAAAAAATGAAATGAAATGAAATGAATGAAAATCGCTTATTGTCACAAGTAGGCTTCAAATGAAGTTACTGTGAAAAGCCCCTAGTCGCCACATTCCGGCGCCTGTTCGGGGAGGCTGTTACGGGAATTGAACCGTGCTGCTGGCCTGCCTTTGGTCTGCTTTCAAAGCCAGCAATTTAGCCCTGTGCTAAACAGCCCCTGCATGGTAAGAATGGAGCAGTGGTCTGCTAATCTAACTATTCCCCAAACCCCGTCCCACCACCCAGACACACACAAGGCAAACATACAGTGGGGGTAGGGGAAAGATTGAAAATAACAGGGATTAAAGGGGCCTGAGATGGTTCTTTGTTGCTGAGGTAGCGGTCTTTTTAGTCAGCGATCTTCCACGGCTGCAAAGTGTTACAATCGTCGGTTGGTTACGATCTTCTAATGTCTGGCTTGAATTAGAACTGGCAGGCCGTAGAATTCTCTCTGAGGAGTCACTTCCACTTGAGTGACCTCAGTCTCATACTGCCGGTTCCCCTTTGGCCTGTGCAATTCTAGCTTACGTCTACCAGGTGGACTTTTAGCCTCACTGAATTGAAACTACATTTCTCAGCATGAAGGTTGTAAGTAGGCTTTTAAACAGCCCGTCTCCTTGTTCTGAACCCTCAGGAAGAATCCAACAGGGGAGAGAATTTGGAGCACTAACTTCACAGTTCGTAATCAGGATAGAAATGTCTACTTGCCCACAGCTCCTCTCATAGGTCACTTTCACAGGTTAGCTAGAAGCATTTAAATCACCAGGGCTTTCAAACCGAGTTTTATACTTTCATCGACCTGCCTGGAGGCTGTTAAGGTAGAAGATACTTCCCCAGGCTGGCTGGAAGCATTCAAATCGCAAGTTCGAAAGCTGATAAAGAGTGTCTTGCTGTGTGCTGCTTTTCAAGTCTGCACAGAACTGAGAGAGAAAATGGTGCTTGCCTGGCTGTTTCAGAATCTTGTAGAATCTCTGATAAGCTCGACCAATCCCAAACAAGAATAGAAGATATCCCATAATTTCAGAGGCACCGATTGGCTGCTTGCCACGTCCATCAAAATGACATCACTGGCTATGCCACAGAGCATCAAGGGAAGTCCTGGGCCAATACATTAGAACAGAGATGTTTTCAGTTTGACCAAAGTCCACAATTTAAAACAAAATCTGTGATGTTGCAGGACAGGAATTTAAAAGAGAAACACAAAACAGACAAAGATTTAGCAAAGATTCTTGCGTTACTCTTAACATTTAAAGATAGATTTCCTGATCCTATGTCTGCTTGAACCAGATTGCCAGAGTACAATGAAGATGGGAAGAGTGCATACCTGATTTTCCATCCATTTAAATTTATGGACAGCAAAATGGTGGGTTCTCTGATAGACATACAGTGCTCCCCAGCTGATCAACCTAACTATGCCAGTAATACATCCATCTGGGGCCAAGGTTCGCCAAGGGACCCAAACCACTGGTGAGTTATGGCAGGACAGGGATCTGCGGGGTGGAGTTGTAGAACAATGGGACAAAGCTTTGGCAACAAGGGCAGGGGAAAGGCTCTCAGCTGCTCCCCCTTCCCAAAGCTGGGTACCTCAAGCAGGCACAGAATGCCTTTGAATGAAGAATCCTACACCGGAAGCCCGCCAGCAACCTTGACAGGTTTTCTTTTGGGGTTTCCCGTATGGTGAGTCTCTTGCCTGCTGCTGGGTGAATACCAGGACAGCTGGATGAATACCAGGATGCCAGGATGAGGCCCTTAAGGGGTCATTAATCGAGGTTTCCACCCACTGCTTCCCACCAAATTAAATGCCCATCCCCCCATCAAACATGCCATGGGGGAGCGCATTAAATTCCAGCGATGGTAACACAGGAAGAATTACGGCACAGAAAGAGACCAATTGACCCATCGTGCCTATGCTATCCCACTTTTCTGCTCCTGCTCAGTTGTCCTATAGATTATGACACCCAAATGCATATCCTAGTGTTTCTGAAGTGCAGTGGGGCTTTCTGCCTCTACCATCCTTTACCTAATCTTTATCAAAGATTTGGATAAACTGAATTAGCAATCATTCAGTTATAGGTGGTTTGAAAATTGATTGCGATGGAGAAACTAAATTAGCATTTTAATAATCCAAATCCATATTTAATGACCCAAAATCATGTCAGTAAAATAGAAATTCGATACTGGCATCACCTAACTTTAAACAAAAACAACTGTGAAACGTAGGTGTCTACTGGTGACCTGAACTGTGTTTTTCCTTCAGGCTTAATTCCTGAAACAGGAACATATGAATGTGGAGGCAGGAGTAAACCTATTATTCCATCTGGCCAGTTCCAAATCTAATACCATTTAATCATCCACTCCCTCAAATAACATCTTTAAATTCTTTTTCCAATATCTCCCTTAAATTCCCCATGCAATTAAATAACATAGCTCCTTTCATAGCTCAGGATGACCTAATATGTTTTTTTGCAGTAAATGTGTTTTGAAGTGTAGTTCCTCTTTTGAATTTCCATCAATGGCATGTTTACCAACCATGGATAGTTAATAACTAGGAGCAGTCTGTGTCAGAATCTCTATGGCCATTGCCATGATGGTTACCATGGTAATTTTACACTGCACCAGTTGCTACAGTCGGGTTTGTGTGATCTGCAAGGATGGGTTTGTTCTCAAATTTCTGATTACATAGATTACATAGAATTTACAGTGCAGAAGGAGGCCATTCGGCCCATCGAGACTGCACCGGCTCTTGGAAAGAGCACCCTATCCAAGGTCAAACACCTCCACCCGATCCCCATAACCCAGTAACCCCACCCAACACTAAGGGCAATTTTGGACACTAAGGGGAATTTATCATGGCCAATCCACCTAACCCGCACATCTTTGGACTATGGGAGGAAACCGGAGTACCCGGAGGAAACCCACGCACACACGGGGTGGATGTGCAGACTCTGCACAGACAGTGACCCAAGCCGGAATCGAACCTTGGATCCCTGGAGCTGTGAAGCAATTGTGCTATCCACAATGCTACCGGGCTGCCTAGTCACAATGGTGGCACAGTGGTTAACACTGCTGCCTCACAATGTCGGGGACCCGTGCTTGATTCTGACCTTGGGTTACTGTGGAGTTTGCACGTTCTCCATGTGTCTGCATGGGTTTCCTTCTGGTGATCCGGTTTCCTCCCACAATCAAGGATGTGCAGGTTAGGCGGATTAGCCATGCTAAATTGCCACTTTGTGCCCAAGGGTTAGGTAGGCTTACGGGGATACGGCAGGGGAGTGGACCTGGGTTAGGATGCTCTTTCAGTGCTGGCTCGATGGGCCAAATGGTTCCTTCTGCACGGTAGGGATTCTATGATCACCATATCACTAATTGCACTTTCATTTTTCAGATAACAGTCTCTTCAAGAAGTAAATTTATTTCTCTATCTTGACTATTTCTTTCAAATAAATTGAAGATTGGTGTAATATATTGCAAATAAAACAATGGAATAGCAGAGTAAATTTTAAGTGGCGTAGGGAACAACATGTAGATATTACCCAGGGGCCTATGCGTTGACACTTGAGTTTCACCTTC
Organism: Scyliorhinus torazame; assembly: GCF_047496885.1. NCBI lineage: Eukaryota > Metazoa > Chordata > Chondrichthyes > Carcharhiniformes > Scyliorhinidae > Scyliorhinus > Scyliorhinus torazame. The sequence goes on from NC_092709.1 coordinate 197,783,057, forward strand.
TGCTGCTTGGGAAAAATGTTGCCAGTTCTTTTAAACTCTTCTAACATGTACATAATGAATGTTTCAGAATAGCACATGCTGAGGAACATAATTTTCATATGACATGTATCTTACACAATTAAGATCCTTGCACTGTGTCTCTGGTATGTACTATTTGCCACAGGTACAGATATAGGTAGTTGAAACTGCACTATGGAATATTAGTAACTCTGCATCAATTTCTTTTTTCCTGACTTGCAACAAACATCTTAATACATTGAATTTAAGCAGGTTTATGCTTTAGAAAATAGTGGATAGAAGAATTGCATACAAAAGCATTAATAAATTCATTACTAATATCTCAGCACATTTTAACCATTTTATTGGTCACTATGAAATTTTAATTTGCAGCAATGTTGTGGTTTCATTTTCCTCTTCTGAGGGTATATTTATACAAATTGCCTTGTTTTGTAACCATTCATGTTCTAAAAGTGGTTCTGGAGGAGCAACACTCAAATAGAGACCCATAGCCACCATATGCTGTTCTCCCTGTTTTCTTTTCTCCTTGCTACCATTACAGATCTAGGTTGGAGACCTTGGTTTCCCCTTGATATGGGGAGGGGACACAACTCCTATTTCTGAGTATTGACAGGAGACCAAATGACAGCTAGCAAGACCTGCAGAATGTAGCTCAGGTCTCTGGGAGTTCAAGTTGGGTCATTTACAGTAAATCACAAAGATACCGCACGCCTGCCGTCAGAAGCATTGTATCAGTTAATCATTCCATCGATCTGTCTGCTTTATTAGCCAACGCAGGGCATATGCTGTTCAGTACTTTAAGGGTTAACATTTTTAATTATTATTTGCTTGTAATTGTGTACCTATTAAGTTGAATACTCAAGTAAGATGCAAATCTGCCTTTGATGCTAATTCACTTTTTTTTACTCTTTGTGAAGCTTCATAAATAAGGGGTTGAGATCTGTTGTGGTTTGATTAAATGGATCCTTTGAAACACCTTTAAATCTCTTCAATTTTCTTTCAACAATAGTCAGCTGTCACATTTACAGTTTCCCATTAAAGCAAACATGCTCCGGGTAAGTCACATGAGCAAGGTATTTATAATGATGAAAATGTGACTTTTGTCATTTCCGGGAGACTGATACAGGTACCAAGATTTTACCAAATAAATAGCTACTCTTCATTGGCATAATGCAGTCTGAAAGTCAGGGGTTAAGACTGAAGAATGTCAGGACAGCCTTTTGGTGAAATTAGTTGCCTGAATTCAATTCATTTTTCAGATGTCCATTTGTTGGAACATTATGCAAAAGCAGTGTATTCCATCTCAAAGGAAGTGAGAACTTCAGCTTCTCTTGCCTACCATGCAAACTAGCCGAAGAGCATTACTGGTGGCAACTTGGGTGACACTTGCTATTCTGCCCTCGTTGTCAGGAAGCATTGCAGGGCTCAGGGGACCGGAAACAGAAAAGAAGAATTCTTTTTTTAAATAGGGATCATTCTTCTTCTCAAACCTTCTGAAATCATGGCCTGAATTTTCACAAGGGAGAGCTGTGGTATTATCAGGTATTGCTGTACCTAAGAGGCTGATGACCATTGGTTAAACCTAGGAGTTTACCATTGGCTGTTGATACATAGCTCCGCCCTGACAGGCGGAGTATAAGAACCGGGGGCCATCCCAGCAGCCTTCACTTTCTGAACCGAAGCTGCTGGGGAACAAGTTCTAGTCGATTAAAGCCTTCAGTTATGAAATCACTTTGTCTTGAGTGTAATTGATTGCGCATCAATTTAATCAACTAGACTTAAGCAGGAAGGATGGATCTCTGAATCAAACCGGAGTACCTACAACTCAGCCCCCACGCTGAGAACTCAGCTGCAATATTTGAACACTGGCTGGCGTGCTTTAAAGGCTACCTCGAGACAGCCGGAGGCACCCCCTCAGGAGAACAGAAAATGCATCTCCTGCGCTCAAGGGACAGCCCTGGGATCTACACCCTTATCGAGGAGGCGGAGGACTATGATGCCGTGATCGAACTGTTAAAAGGACATTATATCCGCCCTATAAATCAGGTCTACGCATGTCACCTGCTTGCAACTAGACGGCAAAGCCCCGGGGAATCGTTGGAGGATTTCTACCGGGCGCTACTGGTGCTGGGTCGAAACTGTGGCTGCCCGCAAGTTTCGGGGAGCGAGCACATGGAACTTTTAATCAGGGATGCCTTCGTAGCAAGTATGAGCTCCTCAGAGATCCGCCAAAGACTCCTAGAAAAGGACACCCTGGGACTTAGAGAGGCACGGGCCCTGGCAGGGTCCATGGACGTAGCCTCCCAAAACGCGCAGTCCTATGCGCCCGACCGCGCGGTGGCCCCCTGGGCTGTGTGGCACCCCGCAGCGGCAGCCCCACAGACCTTCCCCCTGACCCCGCAGGCCTGCGCTGCGAGACGGCCTGCTAATGCCGCCGGGCCCCGCTGTTTCTACTGCAGGCAGGTGAATCATGCCCGCCTGCGCTGCGCAGCCCGAACTGCAAAGGGTGCGGCAAGAAGGGCCACTTTGTGGGGGTCTGCCAGGCCCGCGCTGTGGCCGCGGTCTCCAGCAACTCCGGTCCGCCGCGGCGACCCACCCTTCAGGCCCCGACCGGCCAGCGCTCACCACCACCCCCCTATCCTAGGGCCACGTGCGACACACGAGTGTGGCCATCTTGTCCCCCGGACACCACGCTGGATGGGTGGACGCAGCCATTTTGTCCATCCCTGCCTCCATCTTGTCCATCCCCGGCCACCATGTGCGACCCATGGAAAACGCCATCTTGGATGGGGCCCCAGGCTCCCAGCACGGCCGACTACATGCTGCCCAATCAGAACTCGCAACTGCTTCATCTGGCCTCGGTGACACTGGACCAAAGTCGACCTCGGACACTCGCAACAGCAACAACGACGGTCTTCATCAACGGCCACGAGATGTCTTGCCTGATTGACTCTGGGAGCACGGAAAGCTTTGTTCACCCCGACACGGTAAGGCACTGTTCACTTGTTACCCACCCTGTAAACCAAAGGATCTCCCTGGCCTCTGGGTCACACTCGGTGGAGATAAAGGGGTTCTGCCTAGCGAACCTCACTGTCCAAGGCAGGAAATTCAACAATTTCCGCCTTTATGTCCTGCCGCACCTCTGCGCGGCTACACTCCTGGGGTTGGATTTCCAATGTAACTTGCAAAGCCTGACCTTTAAATTCAGCGGCCCAAACACCCCCTTACTGTCTGCGGCCTCGCGACCATTAAGGTCGACCCGCCTTCCCTGTTTGCGAACCTCAGCCCGGATTGCAAACCCGTCGCCACCAGGAGCAGACGGTACAGTGCCCAGGACCGGACCTTCATCAGGTCAGAGGTCCAAAGGCTGCTGAGGGAAGGGGTCATCGAAGCGAGCAACAGTCCCTGGAGATTTCAAGTAGTGGTGGTAAAGACCGGGGAAAAACATAGGATGGTCATTGACTACAGTCAGACCATCAACAGGTTTACACAGCTGGATGCGTACCCTCTCCCCCGTGTAGCCGACCTGGTAAACAGGATCGCACAATACAAGGTCTTCTCCACGGTGGATCTCAAGTCCGCCTACCACCAGCTACCCCTCCATAATAGTGACCGCAAATACACTGCCTTCGAAGCAGATGGGCGGCTCTATCAATTTTTAAGAGTTCCCTTTGGCGTCACTAATGGGGTCTCGGTCTTCCAGCGAGAGACGGACCGAATGGTTGACCGGTACGGCTTACGCGCAACGTTCCCGTATCTGGATAACGTCACCATCTGCGGCCATGACCAGCAGGACCACGACACCAACCGCCCCAAATTTCTCCAGACCGCGAAAATCCTTAACTTAACGTACCATAAAGATAAATGCGTATTTAGCACCGACCGTCTAGGCTACGTAGTGCGAAGTGGAGTTATAGGCCCCGACCCTGAGCGCATGCGCCCCCTTATGGAGTTCCTCCTCCCTCACTGCCCCAAGGCCCTGAAACGCTGCCTAGCAGTTTTCAGTTACTACGCCCAGTGGGTCCCTAACTATGCAGACAAAGCCTAACCCCTAATCCAGTCCACAACCTTCCCCCTGTCGACGGAGGCCCGCCAGGCCTACAGCCGCATCAAAGCAGACATTGCAAAGGCCACGATGCGCGCCATCGACAAGTCCCTCCCCTTCCAGGTCGAGAGCGATCCTTCCGACGTAGCTCTGGCGGCCACCCTCAACCAGGCGGGCAGGCCCGTGGCCTTTTTCTCCCATACCCTCCATGCTTCCGAAATTCGCGATTCCTCAGTCGAAAAAGAGGCACAAGCCATAGTTGAAGCTGTGAGACATTGGAGGCATTACCTGGCCGGCAGGAGATTCACTCTCCTCACGGACCAACGGTCGGGGGCGTTCATGTTCGATAATGCACAGCGGGGCAAGATTAAAAATGACAAGATCTTGCGGTGGAGGATAGAACTCTCCACCTTCAACTACGAGATCTTGTACCGTCCGGGGAAGGTAAATGAGCCACCTGATGCCCTGTCCCGCGGCACTTGTGCCACTGCACAAGTGGACCGCCTCCGAGCCCTCCACGAGGACCTCTGCCACCCGGGGGTCACTCGTTTCTTCCACTTCATCAAGTCCCGCAACCTGCCCTACTCCATCGAGGAGGTCAGGACAGTCACCAGGGACTGCCAAATCTGCGCGGAGTGCAAACCGCACTTCTACCGGCCAGAGAGGGCACACCTGATAAAGGCTTCCCGTCCCTTTGAACGCCTCAGCATGGATTTCAAAGACCCCCCTCCCCTCCACCGACCGCAACACGTATTTCCTGAACGTGATTAATGAGTACTCCCAGTTCCCATTCGCCATCCCCTGCCCAGACATGACCGCAACCATGGTCATCAAGGCCCTCCAGGGTATCTTTACACTGTTTGGTTTCCCCGCGTACATACACAGTGATAGGGGGGTCCTCCTTTATGAGCGACGAACTGCGTCAATTCCTGCTCAGCAGGGGCATTGCCTCAAGCAGGGCGACCAGTTACAACCCCTGGGGAAACGGACAGGTGGAGAGGGAGAACGGAACGGTCCTGAAGACTGTTCTACTGGCCCTACGGTCCAGGAATCTTCCAGTCTCCCGCTGGCAAGAAGTCCACCCGGTGGCCCTCCACGCCATCCGGTCGCTGCTCCGTACAACTACCAATCAGACACCTCATGAACGTCTCCTTGTTTTCCCCAGGAAGTCCTCCTCCGGGACCTTGCTCCCAACCTGGCTAGCGACACCCGGACCCATCCTGCTTCGGAAGTACGTGCGGGCGCACAAGTTGGACTCATTGGTCGAGAGGGTCCACCTGCTGCACGCTAACCCCCAGTACGCCTACATGGCGTTCCCTGACGGCCGGCAAGATACAATCTCCCTTCGGGACCTGGCGCCCGCCAGAACCCCACGCACACCCGAACCATTACCGCCCCCCTCCACCCCCACAGCACCTCACTGGAGGGTCAGTACTCTCCTGCCTAGGCCCACCCACCCACCGACGCCCCCTACAGGCGCCCCCCCCCCGTGTCAACCGTTTGCCCCAACAGCGCCGCCTAGGGGTGATGAAGCTGCCAGGGAGGCCAAAACCACGCTCCCGGAGTCGCAACCACCTGGACCCCCACCAGAATCACCACCGAAGCCCAGACGATCCAGAAGGACGACCAGGCCACCCGATCGACTGATTGCTTCGCTGTGACTTTAACCGTGAACGAACACTTTGTAAATATTCTCGAAAGCCCTGTAAGGAGGTATCACGGTACCTCCATATCTGATCATACCATGTTAAAGGCGACTGTTACCACTGGCCACCACCCCCGCCGGACTCTTTTTTTAACAGGGGGTGAATGTGGTATTATCAGGTATTGCTGTACCTAAGAGGCTGATGATCATTGGTTAAACCTAGGAGTTTACCATTGGCTGTTGATACGTAGCTCCGCCCTGACAGGCAGAGTATAAGAACCGGGGCCGTCCCAGCAGCCTTCACTTTCTGTACCGAAGCTGCTGGGGAGCAAGTTCTAGTCGATTAAAGCCTTCAGTTATGAAATCACTTCGTCTTCAGTGTAATTGATCGCGCATCAAGAGCGTCATCCAGAGAGCAGACAGGGAATGCAACCCCCGAATCCGACAAGCCAACTGGATTTCACGCTCAAATGAGCGTTACTTGGCAGCGGGGGCAATTTTGCCTCAGAGAGCTGTCAGCCAAACGCCTTGCCCAAGACCAAGTCCTGGGACTGCAATGTTGGTAAATACTGGGGATCCCAGGGGAGGGGAAGAGAGGGGACGCCCTGTGGGTTCCAGGGGGGGGATTTCACTGTCGATGGAGAGCTCACCCGTCCCTGGTGCCCCCCCACAAACTTGCCGCACGAGATCGAGTGTGAGAATTTGTGTTTCCCACCTGCAGTCAGAGGGCGCCTGTCAGTTTAAAACGAGGCTGGGCGGGAGAAAACCTTTAAGTGGCCTATCCTTGTCACTTTAAGGGCTTAACTGGGGCACAGGCAGACTTCTCGTACAAGTCTCTGTCCACCCCACTGTAAAATCGCACTCAGGCCGGGATCCCGAATCTGTACTTCTCCTTGCCCCTGTGTGTGTGGGGGGGGGTGGGGTGCTAAAATTCTGGCCCATTTTTTTTTTGCATCAAATAAAAAAGACAATTCTCATTTTTCACTCCCTAAAAATTATCAGTAGCTAAGCTTAATCTTGCTTGGTCCCAAATTCCCCGTGGAGTGACAATTAGATTTGACTCGCCTAACAGCCGCTCCTTTCTCACCTTCCAATTTAAGCCAGTCAAGAACAGCGTAGTATAGGAAGTTCCCGAGGCCTTGTATCAAGGGCAGCAGAGTCGGAGGAAAAGAAGCCACACATTCCTTTTTCCGGCAGTAGTTGCCGTAAAGCAGGTAAGTTTAAAGGTCCAGCCACCTTCAGAAGCCAAGGAGATGTAAAGTAAGTGCGTAGGACTGGGGATGAGGTGGTACAGGGTGTCATTTGGTAATGTGGTGAGGGAGACAGAGTCAGCATCAGTGGTGGGGTTGTCAGTGTGGCGCTGGGGACTGGGTGGTCGCGGGGTGGGGTATTGGGGTGGGTCAGGTGGTTAGTAGAGGGGCTGATCAGTGGAGAAGGTCAGGGATGGTCAGTGAGGGGTGGGAAGTTGGAGGATTGCATGGGGGTTAGGGGGTTCCATGGAGTGGGTGAGGGGACATGGGGGAAGTTCCCTCAGGGGATGGGGAATTTCAATGGGGGGCCAGGGAAGTGTAGTCAGGGATTGAGGTGGGGAGTGCAGGGGATGTGGAGGGGAGCCGAGAGATCCCACGGGGGGCTTGGAGGGAGTAGTCAGGAGGTTCCATAGGTGTTGGGAGGGCAGGATGGTGGCCAGGACGGAAGGGGGGAGGAGTCAGGTGTTGGTGGAGTGGGGCAGGGGTTGGTGGGTGGCCCGTGGGGAGTCAGGGGGGTCAGCATAATAGTTCCAGGGGTTAGAAGTGGTTTTAATTTTCTAACTTTTACTGGGTAACTATTATTGTAAAACATTTGGAACCACCCAAATTTTGCGATTTATATTGTAGTTTCAAATGGTTCCCATTGTAGGGCAATTGTCCAACGGAAGTTCAAACTCTCTGGGAAATTGCCATGCAATCCTCATGTGGAGACTTCCAAGGGGGGGTGGGGGGTTCTCCAGTGCAACTTTGGGGTAAACCCCCCCCCCCCCCGCCCCCCCCCCCCCCCCGTTTTCATTCCACATTAAAATTCTTAAAAGTTCAGTTTGTCAGTCACAAACTATGGAAGTAAACAGTCAAAAATTCAATTACATATAGATTAATTAAATTATTATGTTATAATATTTGTAAGAAAGTATTACAAAATTTATGATTTAAGCTCAGCATTCCCAATGGAGATATTCTGGGAAGAAATTAAAAGATATATTTTTTCTTCAGTCCGAAATAAAACAAGAAATAAAATAGAGTGTTATTTGGTTATGTTTCTGAAAACTGATTGTCTAAACAAGAAAATTGAAAGGGAAAATATGATTTTAAAGTTAAGCCCTGTGGAATAAGAAATTTCTGGAACATACAGAAATGATTTGAGGATCACCCGAGCTGCTTTTAACCTTCTTGAGATTGGTGTTCAGTGTTTGGGGATTTTGCACCTGAATCCTGCAAATATTCAATGGATCAGCACATGAATTTTAGTTTAGACAATCAGTTTTCAGAAACATAAGCCTAAATTCAATTTCTGTTTTATATTTTTATTTGCCATACAAAGTGGCATCTAAAATTACCTGCCATTCAGTCACAAAACTTACTGTGAAAGAAGAGTGTCATTTATGTGACAGAACGTCTGTCCAAACCAATCCCTCCCCTTTTGAAATCTACCGTCCTGTGAAAGTACACCTTCAAATGGGTTTTGTTGTTATATATGATCTTGATGCTAAATACATTTCCCAAAACTCACATTTTGAAGTTATTTCTAAAGCATTACCAAATATTTGAACACCAGTGATCTGGCAGCTCACTTTTCCTCATAAATAGTCAGTAAGTAAAACATCACCTATCTAATATAACCAAGCCAGCAGCACTCCACTCACTGGTTCAGTTGGATTAGCCAGTAGACAGCCAAACTATGGAAGGAGATATGTGTCAATTCAGGTTTTAGTCTATGCTCAGTTTGCTGATGTTCGCCAGGATGGGGATTGGACTACTACAGATTGTGTCATTCTTGGATTAAAGAGAGCCAAAATGTGTCTGGTTCCTCTTTCTGTATCATTTTCTGGTGACTCCTGCTGGAAGAGCATGCATATGGAAATAGATAGAGGAAAAGATTGTGTTTCATCGCGACTTCAGGTTACAGGGATGTGCTGAGTAGTTGCACATCAGGTGGCTCTCCTCACACAAACCCGAAAATAGCCTTTTATCTGAAATGGTCCATTAAAACAAGGAAAAAAGTAACCCCACATCTCAACCAACATCAATACAAATGGAGCAACAGCAACTCAAGAGGCTGAAGAGAGATGAGAAATGGGAACATCCAGGAGAAGCAAATGGCTGAGCAGACAGACGGACGAGGCGAGGAAACCCAGGCCACGCCAGAGCGAGAAGGATCGACCCGCCACATATGAAGCCCCCTCCCCCACCAGAGGATGGTTAGAAGATGTTTCTCTCAAGGGAACTGAGAGAACATAGAGAGGAGACGAAAAACAATATTCAGTCGGCGGTCAGGGTGGCGGGTAAAGGGGTGGATAAAGGAGCCAGAAGCCGAGTGGGTGCGAATGGAGGAGGGCTCCTGCACCAGGACCTCCCTCCAGGCCTTGACCATGGCTGCGTCCCATCCCCACCGAACAAACACTAAACGAGACCAATGGTGATTGCAACACTCCAGTCGTGGAACCAACTGAAACAGCACTTCGGATTAACCAAAATGTCCATTAAGGCCCCCATCTGCAACAACACATTCGTGCCAGCCAAAATGGACACCACTGTCAAAAGATGGAGACAGGATGGGGTCATTGACAGTTTGGGACTTCTACCCAGACAACAGGCTGACAACTCTAGACTAACAGAGAAGTTCCAACTGGCAGGAAGAATCGAGCTAGGATACATGCAGGTCAAACACTTCTAACATAGGGAAACAAGGAAATACCAACGACCACCGGAACAATCGCTGCAAGAGGACCTACTGGATGGGACATCTTGGGAGGAGGAACTGTGGTGACCTCTATGGGCGACTACTGGGAAGGGCACACGCACCACTGGACGAAACAAGGGAAAAATGGGAGGAAAACCTAGGGTTTGAAATACGGTGGGGACTCTGGAGCAAAGCACTGCACAGGGGTCAACTCCACCTCCACATGCGCAAGGCTAAGCCTAATGCAGCTTAAAGTGGTACACAGAGCCCACTTAACCAGAACCAGAATGAGCAGGTTCTTCCCGGAGGTGGAGGACAAATGTGAATGGTGCCAAGGAGGCCCGGCCAACCACGCCCACATGTTCTGGTCTTGCCCCAGACTTGTCGGGTTCTGAACATCCTTCTTTGAGGCAATGTCCAAGGTGGTGGGGATGAGGCTGGAGCCCAAGAGTGGTAGTCTTCGGGGTGTCGGAACAGCCAGATCTCTTCATGGGGAGGAGGGCTCTTGCCTTTGCCTCACTAATCGTCTGCAGGAGAATCCTGCTCGGCTGGCAGTCAGCAGCACCATCCAATGCTGCAGACTGGCTATCCAACCTGTCAGAATTTCTCCAAATGGAGAACATTTAATTTGCCATCCAGGGGTCGGAAGGGGCTTCCACAAAACATGAGAGCCATTCACCCAGTTGTTCCAAGATCTGTTTGTAGCCAATAAGCCAGAGGAAGGGAGAGGGAAGCCATGATACAACAACAAATACAAACGAAAGGGAGGAGGGGGGATAAAGAGACATGGAGCCCAATCATGCCCAGCAAACCTGATTGGCTGGGAGGGAACCTATTAAATTTGAAAAAAAAACATGAAAAATGTAATTAATTACAAGGCAGAGGAGTAACTAAACCTGAGGACAGAGATTAGTATTTAGTATTTAATTTTACAGTAGAAATCTAGTGCCAGGGACCATATAGTTAATTGTAACTTAATCTAATAGCAATTTAATAAGTATTTATTTTAAATTAATTAACTAGTGCTTAAATGTCGCTCAACGAAGTGCAGTGCTATAACTGTGAGATGTAGGAGATCCGTGATGCGTCCAGTGTTCTAGTCGACTATGTCTGCAGGAGGGGTAACCAATGGCAGCCATTCACAGATCACGTGGTTCGGTTGGAGCAGCAGCTGGATGCACTTAGGAGAATGCAAGTGGCAGAAAGCCTATCAGGGGAAAACAACAGCAGCCAGAACAGTAGCACTACAACTGGATCTGTTGCTCAGCATGGGGAGAGCAAAGTGCAGGAGAGTGATAGTTATTGGGAACTCTTATAAGGGGCACAAATACGCTTCGGCGGATGTGAAAGAAACTCCAGGCTGGTATGTTGCCTCCCTGGTGCCAGGATCAAGGATGTCTCTGAATGCGCACAGGACATCCTGAAGGGGGAGAGTGAACAGCCAGAGGTTGTAGTACACATAGGTACTAACGACAGAGGCAGGAAGAGTGACAAGGTCCTGCAGAAGGAGTTCAGCAAGTTAGGCAGTAAGCTAAAAAGTAGGACCTCGAGAGTTGCAATCTCAGGATTACTCCCAGTGCCATGTGCCAGTGAGGCTACAAATATAATAATAATCTTTATTGTCACAAGTAGGCTTACATTAACACAGCAACGAAGTTGCTGTGAAAAGCCCCTCGTCGCCACATTCCGGCGCCTATTCGGGTACACAGAGGAAGAATTCCGAATGTCCAAATTTCCTAACAGCACGTCTTTTGGGACTTGTGGGAGGAACGTGTAGTCTCCGCACAGACAGTGACCCAAGCCGGGAATCGACCTGGGACCCTGGCGCTGTGAAGCAACAGTGCTAACCACTGTGCTACTGTTCTGCCAAATAGGAGGATATTGCAGCTAAATACATGGCTAAACTGGCGGTGTAGGAGGGAAGGTTTCAGATTTCTGGACCATCAGGATCTCTTCTGGGGAGGTGGGACCTGTACAAGAAGGAATAGGTTGTATCTAAACTGGAGGGGCACCAATATCCTGGCAGGGGGTTTTGCTAGTCACTCAGGAGGATTTCAGCTAGTATGGCAGGGGGTGGAAACCAGAGCATTAGCTTAGAAGGTGCAATAACTGAAGGGGAAATAGAATAAAAATAAGAGAAGAACAACAGCAGCCTCTCTGCGCTAATGCAGTGGTCTGAAGTGTATTTGTTTCAACTCCAGAAGTATAGCAGGTAAGCCAGATGAACTAAGAGCACTTATTAGTACTTGGAACTATGATGTTGTGGCTATCACAGAAACATGGTCAAAGGAAAGGCAGGTTTTGCAGCTGAACGTTGAAGGATGTAAATACTTCAGGTGGGATAGATGGGGATGTAAAAAGGGTGGGGGAGTAGCATTACTGGTTAAGGTGAATACTATAACCGTACTGCGGGAGGACACCTCGGAGGGCTCATACAATGAGGCAATCTGGGTAGAGCTCAGGAACAGGAAGGGGGCAATCACAATGTTGGGGGTTTATTACAACTGCCAGCGAGAGATAGAGGAGCAGATAAGTGGAGAGATTTTTGAAAGGTGCAAAAGTGACAGGGTTGTTGTAGTAGGGGATTTTAACTTCCCCTATATTGTCTGGGACTCACTTAGTCCTAGGGGCTTGGATGGGGCAGAGTTTGTAAGGTGTATCCAGGAAGGCTACTGGACCAGGTATTGGGGAATGAGCCTGGACAGGTGGTTGAGGTTTCATTAGGGGAACATTTTGGTAGTAGTGACCACAATTCTGTAAGTTTTAGGGTACGTTTGGATAGGGATGAGGGTAACCCTCATGTTAAGGTGCTAAAATGGGGAAAGGCAAATTACAATAACATTAGACAGGAATTGAAGAATTTGGATTGGGTGCGGCCATTGGATAATAAATCGACATTGGACCTGTGGGAGTCTTTCAAGCAACAGTTGAGTAGGATCCAGGAAAGTCACGTTCTTGAGAGAACGAAGGATAAGTATGGGAAGTTTAGGGAGCCTTGTATAGCGAGTGATATTGTGAACCTTGTCAAAAAGAAAAAGGAGGCTTTTGTACGGTGTAGAAGGGCAGGGACAGTCAAAATCCTTCAGGAGTATAAAGAAGGTAGGAAGTGGGGGGCGGCATGTGGCACAGTTGTTAGCAATGGGACTGCGGCGCTGAGGACCCAGGTTTGAATCCCGGCCCTGGGTCACTGTCCATGTGGAACAAAGAACAAAGAAAAGTACAGCACAGGAACAGGCCCTTCGGCCGTCCAAGCTTGCGCCGACCATGCTACCCGTCTAAACTAAAATCTTCTACATTTGCAGGATCCGTATCCCTCTATTCCCATCCTATTCATATATTTGTCAATATGCCCCTTAAATGTCACTATCGTCCCTGCTTCCACCACCTCCTCCGGCAGCGAGTTCCAAGCACCCACTACCCTCTGTGTAAAAAACCTGCCTCGTACATCTCCTCTAAACCTTGCCCCTCGCACCTTAAACCTATGCCCCCGAGTAATTGACCCCTCTACCCTGGGAAAAAGCCTCTGACTATTCACTCTGCCTATGCCCCTCATTAATATTGTAGACCTCTATCAGGTCACCCCTCAACCTCCGTCATTACAGTGAGAATAAACCAAATTTATTCAACCGCTCCTCATAGCTAATGCCCTCCATATCAGGCAACATCCTGGTAAATCTCTTCTGCACCCTCTCTAAAGCCTCCACATCCTTCTGGTAGTGTGGCGACCAGAATTGAACACAATACTCCAAGTGTGGCCTAACTAAGGTCCTATGCAGCTGCAACATGACTTGCCAATACTTATATTCAATGCCCCGGCCAATGAAGGCAAGCATGCCGTATGCCTTCTTGATTACCTTCTCCACCTGTGTTGCCCCTTTCAGTGACTTGTGGACCTGTACACCAAGATCTCTCTGACTTTCAATACTCTTGAAGGTTCTACCATTCACTGTATAGGTTCTACCATTCACTGTATGGAGTTTGCACATTCTCCCCATGTCTGCGTGTCTCCCACATTCTCCCCATGTCTCCCACAACCCAAAGATGTGGATGTTAGGTGGATTGGCCACACAAAATTGCCCCTTAATGAAAATAAAAATAATTGGGCACTCTAAATTTATTTTTTTAAAAGAAGGTAGAAAGGTACTGAAGCGGGAAATTAGGAGGGCTTGGAGGGGTCATGAACAGTCCTTGGCAAGTAGGATTAAGATGAATCCCAAAGCTTTTTATTCATATGTAAAAAGCAAGAGGGTGACCAGGGAAAGGGTTGGACTACTTAAGGACAGTGGGGGAAATCTATGTGTTGAGCCAGAGGAAATGGCGAGGTACTAAATGAGTATTTTGCATCAGTGTTCACCAAAGAAAAGGACTTTGTGGGAGATGATTCTTGGGTAGGGTGTTGACAGTCTGGGCCATGTTGACATTGAAAAGGAGGAGGTATTGGGTGTTTTAAAAAGCATTAAGGTAGATAAATCTCCTGGGCCAGATGGGATTTACCCCAGAATACAGAAATTGCTGGGGTCTTGACTGACTTCTTGTATCCTCATTTGCTACAGGTGAGATCTCAGAGGGCTGTACAATAGCTAATGTGGTACTACTGTTTAAGAAAGGTAGCAGGGATAATCCAGGAAACTATAGGCCAGTGAGCCTCACGTCGGTAGTCAGTAAATTATTGGAGAGAATTCTCAGGGACAAGATTTATACCCATTTGGAAACAAATGGACTCATTAGCGATAGACAGCATGGTTTTGTGGAGGGGAGGTCGTACCTCACTAACTTGTTTGAGTTTTTTGAGGCGGTGATAATGATGATTGATGAGGGGAGGGCAGTGGATGTTGTTCACATGGACTTCGGTAAAGCCTTTAACAAGGTGCCTCATGGCAGACTGGTACAAAAGGTGAAGTCACACGGGATCAGAGGTGAGATGGCAAGATGGATACAGAACTGGTTCGGCCTCAGAAGGCAGAGGGTAGCAGTGGAAAGGTGTTTTTCTGAATGGAAGGTTGTGACTAATGGTGTTCCATAGGGATCGGTGCTGGAACCTCTGTTGTTTGTAGTTTACAAAAACGATTTGGAGGAAAATGGAGTTGGTCTGATTAATAAGTTCGCAGATGACACCGAGGTTAGTAGAGTGGCAGATAGTGTTGAGGATTGTCAGAGGATACAGCATCACATAGATAGATTGGAAACTTGGGCAGAGAAATGACAAATTGAGTTTAATCTGGACAAATGTGAGGTAATGCATTTTCGTAGGTCTCGCATAGAGGGGGAGTATAATATTGAAAGTCAGAGAGATCTGGGCGTACAAGTCCACAGATCTTTGAAAGTGGCAACACAAGTGGAAAGTTAGTCAAGAAAGCATACGGAAAGTTTGCCTTCATTGGATGGGGACATTGAGTATAAAAACTGGCAAGTCATGCTGCAGTTGTATAGAACCTTGATAAGGCCGCACCTAGAATATTGCACACAATTCTGGTCGCCACACTACCAAAAGGATGTTGAGACTTTGGAGAGGGTGCAGAGAAGGTTTGCAAGGATGTTGCCTGGACTGGAGGGTGTTAGCTATCTGAATAGACTTGGACTGTTTTCATTAGGACAACTAAGGTTGAGGGGCAACCTGATAGAGATCTCCAAAATTATGAGGGGCATGGATAGAGTGGATGGGCAGGCACTCTTTCCCAGGGTGGAGGGGTCAGTCTCCACGGGGCATAGATTTAAGGTCCGTGGGGCAAAGTTTAGAGAAGATGTGCGAGGCAGGTTTTTCACACGGAGGGTTGTGAGTGCCTGGAACGCATTGCCAGTGGAGGTTGTGGAAGCAGATACATTAACGGCGTTCAAAAGGTATCTCGGCAAATACATGGATAGGTTGAGTATAGAGGAATATGGCACTAGGAAGTGCTGAGGGCTTTGGCCAAAGGTGGTATCATGACCAGTACAGGCTTGGAGGGCCGAAGGGCCTGTTCCTGTGCTTTTTTGTTCTTTGTTCAAACAACATAATACACGGCGTCACACCAACCAAACAGGAAGAGATCATACAAACTGAAGAGGGAAGACGGCACCCTAGATGACCCAAAGGGGAGGGAGGTCAGGAAGAAAAGGGGGAGAGGGAAGCAGGAGACCCAGCTAGAAATGTTGTAAATGATGAAAAACAACTGATGTAAATAACGACAGACGACCGATGTATATATATTTTTATTTCCGATGTGTGTTCACACTTACCTTTGTTCAGTACAATATGGAAAATCCGTAATAAAACATTTTAATAAAAGATTGGGTTTCATCTGAAATATTTTTACTGAGACACTGAACTCTAAAAGTGCAAAGCAAGGCTGTCTGGGCTAAGATCTGAAAAATGGTCAATTGGTGAGGTACCAATGAACAACCAGTGCCTATGGAAGCAGAATATGGCAAGGAGGAGTCAATGTACAGAGGGAAAAGGAGAAAAGCTTCTCTTGTGAGGGGGAAGGAAAGTAATTCATATGATAGTTCCAACAGATGAAGCATCCTTTCATGAATTACACATGAATCTTCCATATAATGGCTTACACCTTTGTATTTTCTCAACATCGAATGGAACTAAGTGGAACAAATGTGTACAACATTTCAGAATTAAAAGGTGGGGCATAAGTAAAGGAAATCCTAGCCAGCTGGCTCTTTGATAATTCTAAGTTGAAAAGATGGTGAGTTATTTGTAAATGTTGGTTACAAATCTTTTCAAAGTATGAATTGTTAACAAGAGTTAGTTTTTGCAAAATAGTGATGAAATCTATGTGTTACTGTTCCATGGAGTTGTTTTATAATTTGATGATTTCTAGATGTTTTATGCCATTAATTTTTGATGTTATTCTTATAAATGTACAGGCAAAGTTCTTACGATAAGCAATCCAAATAGTTATTTTAACAACTTCAGGGAGAAATTCATCTCAATCTGTGGTGCAAAATGGGTGCTATCAGATCACCCCACCCCCGCCATTACATGTAACTCCTGGCATTCAGTTCTACTGGAGTCAATGAAATCCGCTGTCAGGCGCGGCTGATGATAGGTGACTGATCTGATCACACCAGATTTGCATCACTTCCCAAGTTGAATTTCTACCCTTCCATCTTTATATCCTAAAATTTACCAAAAGGAAAAATTTACAAGAAGGTGGTGGTATTGTCGTGGACTCGTAATCCAGAGACACAGGATAATGATCTCGGGACCCGGGTTCGAATCCCACCACGGCAGGTGATGGAATTTAAACGCAATAAAATATCTGGAATTAAAAGTCTAATGGTGACCATGAAACCATTATCGATTGTCATAAAAACCCATCTGGTTCAGTAATGTTCTTTAGGGAAGGAAATCCTTACCTGGTCTGGCCTACATGTGACCCCAGACCCACAGCAATGTGGTTGACTGTTAAATGCCCTCTGAAATGGCCTAGCAAGCCACTCAGTTATATTCAAGCACTATGAAAACACAAAAAACACAATGGGTGTACCTACACCTCAGGGACAGCAGCGGTTCAAGAAGGCAACTCACCACCACCTCCTTAAGGGCCACGAGGGAAGGGCAATAAATGCTGGCCTAACCAATGATGCCCACGTCCCATAAATTAATTTTTTTTAAAGTGCAGCGAATTGGAGGAATAAAAAACAAAATCTATAGATTAAATTTAGGAGACACAAAGCTACTGATTCTTCATAATTTCCAGCAGTAAAATGTGATAAAGTTTTGTTTGAATGTAGCGTGATTGCAAAGATTTTGTTCATTTAGTGCAATATGCATGTACCTGTTTAGTACTAAATGGAATAGTCATTTAGGATGCTCAGTGACAAACTCATCAAATTTTAGCAATGTTCAACTCAGAAATCATATAATTACTCCTTATGAATAATACTTTAAGGAAAATCAAAATGGTGTTTTGTAATAACCTGTCTGAAAAAATATTAATGCAAATTATTCCAGTCAGAGAGCCACCAAGAATTGCTTTACATAAACAGTTTCAGAACACTGATGAGTAAGAAACATTGTCGTATTTGCAATTTTCTCAAAATCAAGCAGTTGATTGAAAAATATAATAGAAACTCTTTCTGTAGTGTAACATTTTAGGGATGAAAATGAAGGCTGTGACCCTGAATATTCAAGCAGAAATTTTCAGCAGCGCAAGAGCACCAATGTCATAAATAATCAAAATACTGAAGGCAGCAAAGTCGATAATGTAACTTTTGTGGAGATGCTGTTTGTCTGGCAAAATAGACTAGGAGGTGTTATATTACCTGTTTGTAATATGTCGTTACTCTTTGCTTTATACTTCCAGAACGGTCTGATGGTAAGATTCTAAAGAAGCGACCAATCTTCAACTTAAAGCAAAATAGATTTAATGAATAACAAATTGAATAATGTTGAGTTCGTTCACTCTTACAGAACTATAACTGGTGATAAAGTAATTCAGGATAAAGTATTAACTATATTTAACTACATGTGCTAACTATGCTATTACCTATCTCTCTAACACACTGCTGTTTAGTCACTCCTGGTTCAAAGAGACCCAAGATCCTTTGAGTTCACATATTTATACATTAATCTAGTGCTGCCATCTAGTGGTTGTCTTACACTATGATGTAGTCATTAACCCTTTATATATCTCTATATATACATATCACTACAGGAGGTAGGCAAAAAGGATGGTGGGGTAGATTTTCAATTTGCCACCCAAGCATTAAAATAACTTTGGGGATCAGATGCACATTATAGAAACCACTTCATTTTGAAAATCAGGCCATTTTATGTCAGGGGCAGCCAATCTGCAACATAAATTTTATGCCCTAATATTCCCCTTGTCATATTTCTAACAGGTTATATTTTACACTTTCTATAACATTCTCACTGTTTTTCAGAAACCATCTTATTTTCCTCTTCACATCCTCATGCTGTCTTGTCTCTAATTCTGGGGAGGAACTAAACAAGTGGAACAATGCTATTGTTTTGTCTTCATGTGCTGCATTTAAAATCTGAAATGAGCAAACTATTGTTACAATCCTAGTTGATGTTCTAACTGGACGGGAGAATCCCAGAATGGAACCCTGACTCAAAGGACCATGGGCGGCATTCTCTGTCGGCCGATGCTGAAATCGGAAAACAAGATTGGGCAGAGAATTGGCTCTGACACCGAAATCGCGTCAGGCACCAATTTGACACCAAATCGCAATTGTCCAACACCTCGACAGCGGCGACAATGCGGTCCAGAATGCAAGTACAGTAAACAACATTTTCATATCATTAGCAGGCCCGACCCAGTATTCTGGGGGGCCTCCGCGATTCTCCACCTTGGATGGGCCGAGTTCCCGACGGCGACGTTCTCTTGTGCTTTTAAAAATCGTGAAACTGGCGTTGTGGCTGATGAGGGAGAGAGAGGATGTAGGACACGGAGAGGCATGACCGTGGGTTGCTGGGCCAGACACTGGACTGAGTTAGGTGGGGAGGGCCCTGCCTGCGCTTGGGGGGTGTTGGGGAATGGACAGTGTGGCCATAGTGACTGCCCAAAGGGACTGGGGTGGTGCCCAGGCATAGACCGCTATTACCACTGCCTGTGGGCAGCACGGTAACACAGTGGTAGCACTGATGCCTGACGGCACCAAGGTCCCAGGTTTGATCCCAGCCCTGGGTCACTGTCCATGTGGAGTTTCACCCCCACAACCCAAAGATGTGCAGGGTAGGTGGGATTGGCCACGCTAAATTGCTCCTTAATTGGTAAAAATGAATTGGTACTCTAAATTTTTTTTTTTTTAACTTTGAATTAATAACCTTCAAGTATCACAGGCTTTCGTGAGTTATAAGACATTCTGCATAAGTACAAGATGCTTCAGTGGACCTGTGAACAAATTGAAGTGATACATTTAGTGGTCATGTCTTTTACAGGTTTCCCTCCATCTCAAAGCCAATAGTAAGTGCCAACCCTTCATCTGGCCTCAGTCTAGAGATGCCATCCCCACCCCATCCTTTCCAGATAAAGGACATCCTGGGACCAGAGATGGGTGTTCTTCCCATTCATTCATGATTACGTATGGAGGCATTACTCTTTGTCCAGGGTGATGCGAATCATGTGCAAGATGTCCTCTTCAAGACACTTTCCACTTTCCTACACTACTCATGAGATTCTATAAAGAGACTGTTGCCTTGGTAACCTAGAAAGACTTGTCAGCCACGGCCATTCACTCGGGCGGTTGGAGGTTTGGAGTTGCGAGTTGTCTACCTTCCACCTTCAGTGCCCTTTGGAGGCATCCGCCTCCCTCCCTCCCTTCAGCCATGCCTCTAACTGCAGCCAATGGCAAATAGGACAGAATGAACAGCAGCTCCACACCTTGCTGGGATCTCAATGTTATGACGCATACGATTCTGAGTTAAACCTGCTGCAATATGGGCTTCATCAAAAGGAGAACACAACTGAGCACCTTTGACATTATTTGTCTCATAATTATTAGAGTGTCTCTTTAGATGGCCACTTGTGCTGACTTTGAATTCCACCCACCCGCAAAGACCCTCCTCCTATCTTGAGGGATCTCACTCACTGACCAACAGTGTAGTCAAGGGCAGTTGAGAAAAATAATGCACCTCACTTTTCAAACTCACTCCACCACCTTCTTCCCTCCCCCTGTAACCCACCAACTTCCCATCCCTCCACCACCATAGACCCAATATTCCCACTCCTCTTTCCTCTGTCACACTTGAACATCCCCTGTTTATCTTGGTCCATATCGCCATCCACCTCCACAATGCCTTTCCTCCCCTCAAAGTCAACACCCCTTACGTCGTTATAGCCACTGACCCTGCTTCCTCCGAGCTATCTGCCTTGTTCTCCTCAGTGACCCACCCAGTGAGACCTTCACCTACCAGATTCTCATCCTACATTGGCTTTTTTCCGGCACACCATTTTTACTGCCTCTGCCCACCAAGGTTCCCGCCACTGGTGGGGAGCAGAAATTTCTGTCCGTTACCTGGGGTGCAAAGTTAAGAGTCACATGGACAAATGTAAGTTAATTAATGAAAGCCACCACAGATTTCTTAAGGAATAATCATATTTAACTAACTTGCTGGAATTTTTCAAGAGGTAACAGAAGGAATGATGAGCAAAATACTATTGACATGGTTTACATAAAATTCCAAAAGCCATTCTATACAGTGCCACACAACAAACCTGTGAATAATGTTATAGCTGATGCAATAAAAGGGCAATAGCAATGTAGATACAAAATTAGCTGAGTAACAGGAAACAGAGAAGTGGTTAATGGATGTTTTTTGAGCTGGAGCAAGGTTTGTAATGGAGTTCCCCAAAGTCCAATGTTGGAACCCTTGGGAGAAATGTTCTCATTTTTTCAACTTGGGTGGGGAAAAAACTGTGTAACCTGTTCGCTGCACTGTTGGCCTTTCCCGCCAAATTTTTAAACACTCCGAAAAATAAAATCCTGGAGGGGGATTCCATGTGGGCTGTAACGATGCTGTGAAATTTCCAGCAATGGGCTCTGTTCTCGTAAGCAGTTTTAAGGCGTAGATGCTCTCACCTGCATTCCCTTTGAACATCGTGTCTCGTTGGGAGACCAAGGTTGGGAAATTTACCCACCCAAGTCTGAAACAACACACTAAAGCCTATTACCCAATAGTCTCTTTCTGACACCCTTTCCTGGCAACATATTCAACTTGTATGATGAATTCACATTCCAGGGGCAGATTTTTTTCTATACCATGACAGCAATGTGGTTGACACTTAAATGCCCTCTGAAATGGCCGAGCAAGCCACTCAGTTACATCAAACTGCTACAAAGTGTACAAAAAGGGATGAAACTGGACAGATCACCCAGCATTGACCTGTCCCAGAAAAGAACAGCAAACCCAGCCCTATCCACCCTGCAAAGTCCTCCTTATCAACATCTGGGGACTTGTGCCAAAATTGAGAGAGCTGTCGCACAAATTAGTCAAGCAACACCCAGACACCATCACCATCATCCATGAGTGTGTCATGTCCCACTGGCAGGACAGACACACCGGAGGAGGCAGTGGTATGCAGCCAGGACGGAATTGCCTTGGGAGTTCTCAATCTCTGAACCGCATGAAATTCGTGGCATCAAACATGGACAAGGAAACCTCCTGTGTTTTTTTAATAAACATTTTATTGAGGTATTTTTGGTATAGAAACAACAACAAAATAGACAAGATACAGGAAACCATAAACATAGTGCAAAAACCGTTTACCTTTCGTACAGGTCCCACCCTTATTACCCCCCTACTCTAACCTAAACTACTCCCCCCCCCCCCCCCCTGTCTGCTGACAATTAATTTGCCGCAAGGAAGTCGACGAACGGTTGCCACTCCGGGTGAACCCTAATAATGAACCTCGCAAGGCGAACTTAATTTTCTTCATACAGAGAAAGCTAGCCATGTCCGATAGCCAGGTTTCCGACTTCAGGGGCTTTGAGTCCCTCCATGCCAATAGTATCCGTCTCTGGGCTACCAGGGAAGCAAAAGCCAGAACGTCTACCTCTTTCTCCTCCTGGATTCCCGGATCCTCCGACACCCCGAAAATCGCCACCTCTGGACCTAGCGCCACCCTTGTTTTTAACACCTTGGACATGACGTCCGCAAAACCCTGCCAAAATCCCCGAAGCTTTGGACATGTCCAAAACATGTGGACATGGTTCGCCAGTCCTCCTGCACATTTTGTGCATCTGTCTTCCACCCCAAAGAATCTGCTCATCCGGGCCACTGTCATGTGAGCCCTGTGAACAACCTTAAATTGTACCAGGCTGCGCCTGCCACATGTTGCGGATGCATTGACTCTACTCAACGCGTCTGCCCAAAGACCATCCTCTATCTCACCTCCCAGCTTCTCCTCCCACTTACGCTTCAGCTCCTCGGTCTGCGTCTAACCGACCCCATAAGCTCCTTATAGATGTCCAAGACGCTCCCCTCCCCTACCCACCCTCTGGAAATTACCCTGTCCTGAATCCCCCTCAGTGGTAGGAGTGGGAAGGTTGTCACCTGTTTACGAAGGAAGTCCTGCACCTGCAAACATCTGAATTTGTTTCCCCTCGCCAGCCCAAACTTTTCCTCCAGCGCCCTCATACTCGGAAAGCTCCCCTCTATGAACACATACCCCATCCTCTCAATCCCCGCTCTCTTCCATACCTGGAACCCCCCATTATACTCCCCGGGGCAAACCGGTGGTTATCACAAATTGGGGCCCAAACCGATGCTCCCACTGCTCCCACATGCTGCTTCCACTGGCCCCAAACTCTCAGGGCCGCCACCACCACGGGGCTGGTGGAGCACCGTGCTAGCGGGAGCGACAGAGGCGCACTTACCAATGCCCCCAGACTGGTGCCCTTACAAGAAGCTGCCTCCATACACACCCCTGCCGAACCCCTCCCCCACCACCCACTTCCTGATCATGGCTATGTTAGCCGCCCAGTAATAGTTGCTGAAATCTGGCAGCGCCAGCCCGCCCTCTCCCTGGCTCTGCTTGAGCATTACCTACCTTACCCGCGGGGTCTTGCCCACCCACACGAAGCCCGTGATCACCCTGTTGACCCGCTTAAAAAGGACCGTGGAATAAAAATGGGGAGACATTGAAATACAAATAGGAACCTCGGGAAGACCGTCATTTTCACTATTTGTACCCTCCCGGCCACGGGAGCGCGTCCCATCTCCGAAAATAGTCCACTAGCCGGGCCAGATTCAATTTATGCAGTCGGTCCCATTCCCGCACCACTTGGATGCCCAGGTACCTAAAACTACCCCCTACTGACCTAAATGGCAGCTCCCCCAGTCGCCCCTCCTGTCCCCTCGCCTGAACCACAAACATCTCACTCTTGTCTATGTTTAGCTTTGTGGTAGTCACCACTGATGTATTATACTGTTTATATATATGGGTTTTACGGTAAGGCCCCTGTACTACAGGTACGGGGGTAGATCCCTGCCTGCTGGCTCCGCCCAGTAGGCGGAGTATAAATATGTGTGCTCTCCGTACAGCAGCCATTTCGTCAGCTGCTGTAGGAGGCCACGCATCTCTGTGTAATAAAGCCTCGATTACATTCTACTCTCGTCTCGTCATAATTGATAGTGCATCAATTTATTACACAGAGATCTTTCAGAGATGGACCTCCGCATCAAGCCGGATCGCCTGCAGCTGCATCCTCAAGGAGACAACTCCAAAAAAGACTTTGAATATTGGCTAGCCTGTTTTGAGGCTTACATCGGGTCTGCGGCAGACTCAATCCCAGAAGCACAGAAGCTCCAGATTCTGTACACGCGGCTAAGCTCCAACGTTTTTCCCCTCGTCCAGGATGCGCCAACCTACGCAGAGGCCATGACGCTACTGAAGGAAAATTACGCTCAGCGGACCAACAAAATCTACACCAGGCATCTCCTATCCACGCGGAGCCAACTTCCCGGTGAGCCTGTGGAAGATTTCTGGCGTGCCCTGCTCGCCCTAGTGAGAGATTGTGACTGCCAGGCCGTTTCGGCCACTGAACACTAAAACCTACTGATGAGAGACACGTTCGTTACGGGCATAGGGTCTGACTACATTCGCCAGTGCCTCTTAGAAGGGGCCACGCTTGATCTCGCGGTGACCAAAAAACTAGCGCTCTCGCTTACGGTCACATCACGCCACGTTCAGGCCTATGCCCCCGACCGCGCGGCCCAACTCCCTGTGCATCGTGAACCCCGCAGACAGCCACCCCATCATGAACCCCATCAGCGACAGCCCTCAGCCAACCCCACGCCTGCGCCGTGCGGCAGCCAACCAACCCGGGGGACCCAAATGCTACTTCTGTGGACAGTCAAAACACCCCCGGCAGCGCTGCCCGGCATGGAGCTCCCTCTGCAAAGAATGTGGCAAGAAGGGACATTTCGCTGCAGTGTGCCAGGCCCGCTCAATCGCCGCTATTGTCCCGGCACCCCCCACGTGCAGCCAATGGGCACCACCATCTTCCCCTCCTCGGACCACTTGCAGCCTGTGGGTGCTGCCATCTTGCTCTACTCACAACACGTGCGGCCCGTGGGTGCCGCCATCTTGCCTTTCCCAGGACACGTGCGGCCCGTGGGCGCCGCCATCTTACCCGCCTCAGGACCCCTGCCCATCGGGCACCTCATCAGGCCGCTCATCGCCTACAACCGCCAACGACCAGCCATGTCTCGCCTCGGTCACGATTGACCAGTCTCGACCACACAACCTCGCGACCGCTTCGACAAAGGTGAAGGTCGACGAGCCCAAGATCTCCTGCCTTCTGGACTCCGGGAGCACTGAGAGCTTCATCCACCCCGATACAGTAAGGCGCTGCTCCCTCGCGGTAAACCCCTCTAACCAGAGAATCTCCCTGGCCTCCGGATCCCATTCTGTGGTAATCCGGGGGTACTGCATCGCCACCCTCACCATCCAGGGCGTAGAGTTCAGCGGCTTCCGACTCTACATCCTCCCCAACCTCTGCGCTGCCTTGTTACTCAGCCTGGACTTCCAGTGCAACCTCCAGAGCCTAACATTGAAATTTGGCGAGCCCCTACCACCCCTTACCATTTGCGGCCTCGCAAGGAAGGTTGACCCGCCTTCCCTTTTTGCAAACCTAACCCCGGATTGCAAACCCGTCGCCACCAGGAGCAGACGGCACAGCACCCAGGACAGGACCTTCATCAGGTCTGAGGTCCAGCGGCTGCTGCGGGAAGGTATCATCGAGGCCAGCAACAGCCCCTGGAGAGCCCAAGTGGTAGTGGTGAAAACCAGGGAGAAAAACAGGATGGTCGTTGACTACAGTCAGACCATCAACCGGTACACGCAGCTCGACGCGTACCCCCTCCCACGCATATCTGATGTGGTCAATCAGATTGCACAATACCGGGTCTTCTCGACAGTGGACCTGAAATCTGCCTCCCACCAGCTCCCCATTCACAAGGCGGACCAGCCATACACTGCGCGCGAAGCAGACGGCCGCCTTTCCAACTTTCTTAGGGTTCCCTTCGGCATCACCAACGGGGTCTCGGTCTTCCAACGGGAGATAGACCGAATGGTTGACAGGAGGCTGACGCACTTCACTCCATTCAGTCGCTCCTGTGCACCGTGACTAACGAAACCTCCTCTGAACGTCTCTTTGCCTTCCCAGGAAGTCCACCTCCGGGATTTCGCTCCCAAAGTGGCTGGCAGCCCCAGGACCCGTTCTCCTCCGTAAACACATGCGACTTCACAAGGCGGATCCGTTGGTTGAGAGGGTACAGCTACTCCACGCCAACCCGCAGTACGCTTACGTAGTGTACCCCGTTGGCCGCCAAGACACAGTCTCCCGCAGGGACCTGGCACCAGTTGGGTCCCCACCCCCCCCCTGCCCCGGCGCCACCCTCCCCTCCCCCGGTGCACCCCAACGCAGCCCCCGCTCCAGGACAATCCGTCCTCCCCTTGCTCCCACCCGAGGATGAAGAGGATTTCGACACGCTCCCGGAGTCACCGAAGACCAAGCCGATGCCTGAGTCGCCACCGCCACTGCAGCAGTCTCGACGACAAATCAAGGCACCGGACTGCCTAAATTTGTAATACTCTCTGTGATTTTTAAAAGCAACTTGTCTGTATATAGTTCCCCCCCCCCCCCGCTGGACTCATTTTTAACAGGGGGTGAATGTGGTAGTCACCACTGTTGTACTATGCTGTATATATATGGGTTTTACAGTAAGGCCCCTGTACTACAGGTACGGGGGTAGATCCTTACCTGCTGGCTCCGCCCAGTAGGCGAAGTATAAATATGTGTGCTCTCCGTACAGCAGCCATTTCATCAGCTGCTGTAGGAGGCCACACACCTCTGTGTAATAAGGCCTCGATTACATTCTACTCTCATCTCGTCGTAATTGATAGTGCATCAAACATATATCCCCAAAACCGACCGAATTCCCCTGAAGTCTTCATGATTTCCTCCATCACCTCTACTGGGTCTGAAATGTACAGAAGCAGGTAATCCGCATAGAGCGAAACCTTGTTCTCCACCCCCAATGTAGCCATGTAAAATGGCTGACTCCCAATTAGAATGGCCAAACCCCGATTTAAAATGGCGAACGGAAGAGGCTGATGGGAAAATCAGCCAACAGGACTCAAACAGACAGCTGCAGGTAAAACAGTGTATTCGCCTCGGGAGAAGCCAGACCAAACCGATACCTGCAGCCATCAACAAGACAACACCCCAGCCATCTGCATATTAATCAGCAATCCTCGGGAACAATTGATACAAAATAGACACACAAAGCCGACCCAGACCTTTCGGCGCCAGCAGGAGCTGACACAAAGAAAGGTAAACGACCACCCCCCGATCAAGGAATCGCTCCAGTATTGGAGAATATCAAACCAAGTGATTGGGACCAAGTGCAATCACTTGGAACCAGGTACAAGGTCCACCCCGAGAGGCGGGAAGCCCCTGGGGACTATAAGAGTAGGGGCCAAGTTCAAATCGACCCTTCTTTCCCTTCTTCTCCGCTCCGCACCCTTCGAGACCCGTCTGCAAGAGAACGTAAGTTTTACTCCAACGATCGCTACCAGATAGGCACTCCTGACTATCGACCTGTACCAGTATTTGAATCCCGCAGGCTCAGAACCCATTCGAAAGGCCATTCATTTCCCTGACCTGGTGGGCCATTTCCAAAGTTAAGTATTGGCCTGTTAGTTGTAGGAAGTAGCTTAGAAGTAGAATTAATGTATAAGTATTAATTGCTGTATATATAATAAATGAGCGTTGATTTAACTCTTGCTAAGCGGTGTGTTGGATTACTAATCATTACTCGGACTTGAACCACGTGGCGGTATCAGAAAGATACCTGGCGACTCAAGAGCAAAGGTGACAGAATTAGAGCAATTAAACTAAGGCTAATACGAGCAACAGCCGCCCCCCCCCCCCAACCGAACCAGTCCCCTCCTGCCTCTTGAAGCTCTCAGAGCAATTGGCAATGGCTCTATAGCCAGCGCAAACAGCAGTGGGGAGAGGGTGCATCCCTGTCTCGTCCCCCGGTGCAGTCTAAAATAGTCCGAAGTTGTCCTGTTCGTCCGCACACTTGCCACAGAAGCCTGATACAGCAACCTGACCCAGTCAATAAAGCCCCGCCCGAATCTGAACCGTTCCAGTACCTCCCACAGATAATCCCATTCTACCCGATCTGCATCCATTGCGACCACTACCTCAACCTCCCTACCTTCCGGGGGCATCATGATCACATTTAACAGCCTTCTTATATTGCCCACCAACTGCTTACCCTTAGCAAACCCCATCTGGTTCTCCCCAATAACGTCCGGAACACAGTCCTCAATCCTGGAGGACAAGATTTTGGACAGCAACTTGGCATCCACATTCAGCAGGGAAATCGGCCTGTAGGACCCACACAGCTTCGGTTCTTGTCCTGCTTAAGAATCAGTGAAATCATTGCCTGTGACATTGTCAGGGGCAGCACCCCTCTTTCCCTTGCCTCATTGAACATCCTCAACAACACTGGCCCTAATATCCCAGAGAACTTTTTATAAAACTCCCTCCGGCCCCGGGGCCTTACCCGCCTGCATGGCCTTCAAGCCTTCCACTATCTCTTCCAGCCCAATTGGAGCCCCCAGCCCTTCTACCCGTTCTCCGTCCACCGTTGGGAAATTCAGCCCCTCCCAGAAGCGCCTCATCCCCTCCAGCCCCTGGGGGCTTTCGACCTGCACAGCCTGCTGTAAAAATCTCTAAACGGCTTATTCACCCCTACCGAATCGCCAACCAGTTTCCCCTCACTGTCCTTTACTTTCCCAATCTCCCTGGCTGCCACCCTCTTTCTAAGCTGCTGTGCAAGCATTCTGCTGGCCTTCTCCCCATGTTCATAAATCGCCCCCCCCCTCGCCTTTCTCAGCTGCTCCACCGCCCTCCCTGTGGTCAGCAAGGTAAACTCCGCCTGCATCCTCCACCGTTCCCTCAGGAGCCCTGCCTCTGGGGTCTCCGCATACCTCCTATATCTCCTTAACCAGTCTGTCCGTCTCTGCCCTGTCAACCTTCTCCCTCTGAGCCCGGATCGAGATCAGCTCCCCCCTGACCACCGCCTTCAGTGCTTCCCAAACCACCGCTGCTGAAATTTCCCCCGTGTCGTTGACCTGCAGGTAGATCTGAATACATTTCCTCAGCCGCTCGCACACCCCTTCATCCGCCAGAAGTCCCACATCCAACCTCCAGTGCGGGCGCTGGTTACTGTCTTTACTAACCTGCAGGTCAACCCAGTGCGGACCATGGTCTGAGATTGTGATCGCCGAGTACCCAGTGTCCACTACCCCTGCTAGTTGGGGGGGGCTCATTGCCCCCCCTCCGCCGATCAGTCATCCTCTTTTGTTAGGCCTGCCACCAGCCCGGGATCCACGCCTCCACCGGTCCATCCTGCTCAAAATAAAGAAATCAATCCAGGAGTACACTTTATGCATGTGTGAGTAGAAGGAGAACTCCTTCGCCCTCGGCTGCCCAAACCTCCATGGAACCCCCCCCCCATCAGCTCCATGAACCCACTTAGTTCCTTTGCCATTGCTGGCACCCTGCCCATTTTCGAGCTTGACCAGTCTAAGCCCGGGCCCATAACTGTATTGTAGTCCCCTCCCATGACCAGCCTGTGCGAGTCCAGGTCCAGTGTCTTCCCCAGCATCCTCTTTATAAACTCCACATCATCCCAATTTGGCGCATACACATTTACTAATACCACCTGCACCCCCTCTAGCTTCCCACTGACCATAATATACGGACCTCCCACGTCCGAGACTATTCTACCCGCCTCAAACACCACCCACTTACTGATCAGGATCGCGACCCCTCTAGTCTTTGAGTCTAGTCCCGAGTGAAAGACCTGGCTGACCCAGCCTTTCCTCAGTCTAACCTGGTCCATTACCTTAAGGTGCATCTCCTGCAACATCACCACGTCCGCCTTCAATCCCCTAAGATGTGCGAACACACGTGCCCTTTTGACCGGTGGCCATTTAACCCTCGAACATTCCAGGTGGTCAGCCTAGTTGGGGGGGGGCTCATTGCCCCCCCTCCGCCGATCAGTCATCCTCTTTTTTTAGGCCTGCCACCAGCCCGTGATCCACGCCTCCACCGGTCCATCCCCAGCCAGCCCCTGCCCCCGACCTCCTCTCTGTCCCTCAGCCCAAGTCCCTCCCTTGCCAGCAGAACATTCACCCCCTCCCTCCCTAGCAACAACACCCTGTAATCCAATCCCTTTCCTAAAACAACATATGCACCCTCCCCCCCCCACTGCGCTTCCGAGAGCTAGCTCACCCAGCGAGCTTGGTGGCCCCCATTCCTGGCGCCAGATAGTCTCCCACCTATTGTTCCCTCCCCACCCTCCTCCCCGCTCATACAAACAAACTCCGACATCAAACAATCCCCACACAATTGCCCAACTGAAAACCACCAAGATCAAAACTAACACACCTCCATCCCCCAACAGTGCATATGAAAACCTAAACTCACTCAGCTATACTGCTGGTTCAAAGCAAAACGAGAAACATTTTACAAAAACAGAGAAACAAAACTGAGAAAACAGAAACACGAATGTTACAGCCAAGTTCAAAAGTTCTCAGTCCTTCGTCAGCCCTTTCTTTCTTGCAAAGTCCAACGCGTTCTCCGGCGACTCAAAGAAAAAGTGCTGATCCTCATGTGTGACCCAGAGGCGGGCTGGGTAGAACAGTCCAAACTTCACCCTTTTCTGGAAAACGATCACCCTGATCTGATTGAAGCCTGCTCTCCGCCTGGCCACCTCCACGTCTTGGTAAATCCGCAGGATGCTATTGTCCCATTTACAGCTCTGTGTCTGCTTGGCCCACTGCAGAATATGCTCCTTAACCGAGAACCTGTGAAACCTCACCACCATAGCCCTCGGGGGGTCTCCCATTCCCGGCTTCTTCGCAGGTGCTCTGTGAGCCCTATCCATCTCCAAGGGCCGGGAGAATGCCCCATCCCCCAGCAGCTTCTCAAACATGTCTGCGATGTATGCCCCAGTGTCCGCTCCTTTGGGAGCCTGATAATTCTTAGGTTCTGCCGGCGGGTCCTATTCTCTAGGTCCTCCACCTTCTCCAGAAGCCTCTTTTGCTGGTCCCTCAGCATCCCCACCTCCAGCTCCACCGCGGTCTGATGCTCCTCCTGTTCAGCCAGCGCCTTCTCCACCTTCTGGATCGCCCGATCCTGGGTGTCCAACCTGAGCTCCAACCGCTCAATCAACGCTTTTATCGGGTCCAAGCAGTCCCATTTCTGCGTAGCAAAGCCCTCCTGGATGACTTGCATCAGCTGCTCCATAGACTGCTGGGTCGACAAGCCTGAGGTTCGCCCCTCCGCCATGCTGTCCCCGTTGCAACTACAGCCCAATTCTTCTTGTTTCTGCCCTTACGAACACTTCTAGTCCTTTCCTCCATGCACCGAAGTGGGAATTCAGTAGAGAATTGCTATTAACATCCGTTCTGCAATCAAGTCCGTTACAAAATCGGGGGAAAAGGTCCAAAAGTGCAACCAGAGCGGGAGCCACCAAATGTGCGACCTACTCCTTCATAGCCGCCACCAGAAGTAAGGAAACCTCCTGTTGTTGACCACCCCCTCCCCCCCCCCCCCCCCCCCTCCCCCCCCCCGCCCACACCTATCCACAACCTCACCTTATGAATCAGTACTCCTCTATGTTGAACATCATTTGGAGGAAGCACTATGGGTGATAAAGACATAGAATGTCTATGTTTGGGGGACTTCAAAGTTCACCACCAAGTGTGGGTCGGAAGCAGCACAAATGACTGAGCTGGCCCAGTTCTAAAGAACATAGCTGCGAGATTGAGTCTGCGACATGTGGTGAGGGAACCAACAAGAGGAAAAAACATACTTGACCTGCCTCATCAATCTTCCTGTTGCAGATGCATCTGTCCAGGACAGCATTGATAGGACTGGCCACCGCAGACTCCTTGTGGAGACAAAGTCCCATCTTCAGATTGAGGATACCCTCCATCGTATTGTGTGGCACTATGATCTGTGCTAAATAGAACAGGTTTCAAACAGATCTAACAGCTCAAGACTAGGCATCCATGAGGCACTGTGGGTCATCAGCATCAGCAGACATGTACACAACTGTAGTGATCTCTATGTGTGCGTGTACACAAGGGGTTAATGTGTAATCAGTAGCACCACATGCTCACTAGAGGGCCGGACCAACAGGGGTATAAAAGGCAGCAACATTGGGTCTCTCTCTCTCTTGGGTGCACAGTGATGAAAGCAACAGCAGACTAGTTTAGATGGCCAGTGGAGTTATGTATAGTTACCATAGTTAGATCTTGTTAATCTTATCACTCGTATCAAAGTTAAAGTAAAGAATTAATGTAAATATTGGTGTAGTTACTCAATAAACCTTTTGTTACTATTGGAAGAGTTCGAATCTTCTTCATCTAGATTCAGAATACCTCATTACTAACCAAGGATTGAGTAGCACATGTTACCTACCACACAGGTAACAAAACAACAACCACAATCTCTAACCTTGTGCCCCACAGTTCCCCACTGTACCATTGCCATCGAATTGGGGGATCAAACCTGTTTCAATCAAGAGAGAAGGAGGGCATGCCAAGGGTAACACCAAGCAGATCTAAAAATGTGTTCTCAATCTGGTGAAGATACAACACAAAACTACTTCAATGCAAATCAGCAAAAGCACATGCGATTGACAAAGCTAAATGATTGCACAACCAACGGATCAGACCTAAGCTCTGCCACGCCCATCCATGAATTGTGGTGGACAATTAAACAACTCACTGGAGGAGGAGGAGGCTCCACAGATATCCCCATCCTCAATGATGGGGGAGCCCAGCACAACAGTGCAAAAGACAAGGTAGAAGCATTTGCAACAATCTTCAGCAAGAAGTCACAAGTGGATGACCCAACTTGATATCTTGTGGTCCCCAGCATCACAAATGCCAGTCTTCAGCCAATTCGATTCATTGCACTTGATATCAAGAAATGGCTGAAGGCACTGGATATGGCAAAAGCTATGGACCCTGACAATATTCCAGCAATAGTACTGAAGACTTGTGCTCAAGAAATAGCTGTGACCCTAGCCAAGATATTCCAGTACAACTACAACACTGGCATATACCCTGAAATACGGAAAACTGCCCAGATATGTCCTGTCAACAAAAGCAGGACCAATCCAACCCAGACAATTATTGCCCCATCAGTCTTCTCTCAATCATCTGCAAAACAAAGTGATGGAAGGTGTCGTCGACAATGCCATCAAGCGACACTTACTCAGCAATAACTGGCTCACTTACACTCAGTTTGGATTTCGGCAGGGCCACTCAGCTCCTGACTTCATTACAGCCTTAATCCAAACATGGACACAAGAGCTGAACTCAAGAGGTGAGGTGAGAGTGACTGCCCTTGACATCAAGGCAGTATTTGACCAACTGTGGCATCAAGGAGCCCTAGCAAAACTAGAGTCAATGGGAATCAGGGGGGAAAATTCTCTGCTGTTTGGAATTATACGTAACATAAAGGAAGATCATTGTCGTTGTTAGAGGGCAATCATCTCAGTCCCAGGATATTACTGGAGGAGTTACTGAGGGTAGTGTCCTGGGCATAACCATCTGCAGCTATTTCAACAATAACCTTCCCACCATCAGAAGGTCAGAAGTGGGGATGTTTGCTGATTGTACAATGTTCAGCACCTTTCGTGATTCTTAAGATACTGAAACTGACTGTGTCCATATGCAGCAAGATCTGGACAATGTTTAGGATTGGACTGATAAATGGCAAGTAACATTCATGCCAGAAAAGTGTCAGGCATTAAATATCTCCAAACAGAGAGAATTCAACCATTTCCCCTTAATATTCAATGGCATTACTATGCTGAATAGTCCTACTATCAACATCTTGGGAGTTACAACCATTGACCAAGAAACTTGCATGGATTGGTGCAGCTCCAAGTCACTCACCATCCTGACTTGGAAATATATCACCATTCCTTCACTGCCGCAGAGTGAAAATCCTGGAACCCTCTCCCTAACAGCACTCTGGGTATACCACATGGACTGCAGGGGTTCAAGAAGGCAGCTCTCCATCACCTCCTCCAGGGCAATTAGGGATGGGCAATAAAAATGATTGCCAAACCAGCAATTCCCACAACCTGTGAAAGGATTAAAAATTACAATTCAAAGTTAACAAGGTAACTTTTACACCTAAATTGTTTTTCAGTGAAAGAACGCACTGCAGTGATCTCAGGGGAATAGACAGTACTAAAGTGACTTGCAAAAGCATTTCCCTGAATTTAACCAGCAATCCACCAACAGCAGTCTCTTTATCAGTGTAACTCAGAGTTTAAGCTCTTACAATTCCAGACAGAATAAGCCAGAAATGAACAAAGACATATCTTGCAGAATAATGTGTGATATTGCCACATGGAAAGCAGTCCCCACAGATCAGTTATTTTTTAAAGATAGCAAAATTAATGGATTCTAAAGGCACTAAACTAATTGTTGCATTTCACTGTGTATTTTTTGTAAAATGCTGATTAATATGTTTGTGTGGTATTCCTGTGTTATTTTAAAGATGGTTTGACCATTTAATTTAAATGGATGGTTTTGTCAAAATAATAGAGAAAGCAATTTCACGCAAACATGTTAATAAAGGCACTAGAGGTATCACAAACTGAAGTTTTAACCCCCATTAATATTTATATGGGTTCATTAAATTTGATGTATAACCTATCAAGAACTATTGTGTTATACATTTCTATAAACATCACTGACTCTATTCTGTGGATTTTCCACTCCCGTTCGTGTCGGGAGGGTTTGGCGATGGAAGCGGAAAATAGCACGGGAAGTGCAAAGTCCTATTTTACATCAGCATGATGCAATTGTGCCCTCCCCCCTGTCAGTGACGGGACGTGTTTCCTGATGTTCAGCATCAGGAACATCATTATAATATATTAACATATAATTATCAGACCTCTCAGTGGAGCTGAGGTAAGTACAATGCTCAGGGGAAGAGGGTCATGCCCAGGCACTGCCCTGGGACTACACAACGACAAGCAGGCATTACACTAGCACCCCCTGACCGACCCGGACAATGCCCAGTTAGTGCCGGGAGTGATGGGAGGGTGCAGGGTGTCACCTGCTTGAACTGGCTTGCTCGCTGTGCACTGGTGCGGCCTTTCAAAATGGTGCTCCCGATCTTTGAGTGTCTGATTTGATGGCGGGGCAGGTGAATCAGAGGCTGATTGTTGGACCCATGACTTGAGGTTTTTATTTTACTAATGTTCGCACTACAGCGGAGAAAGCCGCCATTCAACACCATTTTTCCCACCATCGTTGGCCTTTGCCGATATCAGGGAAAATCCCAGCCTATGGGCTGGATTCTCTGATTTTGAGGCTATGTCTGGACGAAGTGTCTGGTTTTACAACAAAAAAGTTG
This sequence comes from Scyliorhinus torazame, assembly GCF_047496885.1. Lineage (NCBI taxonomy): Eukaryota > Metazoa > Chordata > Chondrichthyes > Carcharhiniformes > Scyliorhinidae > Scyliorhinus > Scyliorhinus torazame. The sequence goes on from NC_092709.1 coordinate 197,818,138, forward strand.
GTGCCGACCCCATACCAATGCTCCGACCGGTGAGGGGCTAGCAGTCGCGCCACGTAAAATGCACGGCCTTCCTGCTGTAAATGCCTGGAGAATTGCCGGTCCGTGGCCGCGCATGTGCATGGTGATGATCTGCAGCGGTCGCGCCGTACAACATGGCGCTGGGCGGGCGCAGACACGACCTGCCAGATAGTGCCCCCCTGGATACCCCCGGGCCACCCCCCAGCAGCCCCCCAGCCATCAACGAAGCCCCCCAGATAGCAGCATGGCTCCGTCCGACTGTGGCGGCACTGGACACAGTCCGCAGCCGCCATGCTGGGTTTCCAAAAACTGAGAGCACAAGTCCCCTGTGACATCGGGAACTCGGCATACTGGGAGCGGAGCATCGGTGGAGGGCCTTCCAGTAACGTCCTGAGGCCGTCCTCGATAACGCTGTTTTGGAGGGGGCGGAGAATCCGAAAACAGGCACCGCCCCCGATTCAGTCGTAAACAAGGATGCTCCGCCCGATCGCCGATTACGATATCGGCATCGGGCAATGTAGAATCCCGCCCTATGACTTTTTCAATGTCATTTACAGCAGAACTAGAAATGAATAACAGATTTTCTATTTTTTTTTTTAATCATACAACTATATTATACTAGCATGCTACTCAGAATTACAATTTATATCAATTTATATTGTACAGAAAATATATCTCCCGTATACTTGATTATATGTAAAACTTGTGATTGTAAAGATTCAATTATTAGTTGTACATTAATCTAATGATCCATGGGTTATCTTATAAATGCTATTCAGCATAAAATGTAAAGCATATATAAACTGAAATAAATTTACATTTTAGATCAATTTTTGCACATGTTTGGTGAAAGCTTTGTGATTGAAAATAAAAGTCTCATGTTGAAGAATGAGTAAGAACAATGTCTATTAAATATATGGAACAGTGTGTTTTATGTGTAATTAAAATGCCATTTATTCCAATGCTGCAGGTAATTGCAAATAACTGCAGGTTTTCTAACTTGTATCTTAACTTGCTGCAATTTCTGATTATTGATGCTAATCTGTTATGAAAATGTGACTTTGTGTAAGTGTTTTAAATGCAAAGACCGATCAGATTTTGTTCATTTCTCAACCAATGGTCAGGGACAGGAGCTCAGTGTTTCATTTACATAGAACATACAGTGCAGAAGGAGGCCATTTGGCCCATCGGGTCTGCACCGACCCATTTAAGCCCTCATTTCCACCCTATCCCCGTAACCCAATAACCCCTCCTAACTTTTTTTTTTTGGTCACTATGGGCAATTTATCACGGCCAATCCACCTAACCTGCACGTCTTTGGACTGTGGGAGGAAACCGGAGCACCCGGAGGAAAGCCACGCAGACACGGGGAGAACGTGCAAACTCCGCACAGACAGTGACCCAGCGGGGAATCGAACCGGGGACCCTGGTGCTGTGAAGCCACAGTGCTATCCACTTGTGCTACCGTGCTGCCCCTTGTGCTACCGTCTTTCCCCTTTTCTCCGTTTAAACTGTCAGAGGGTCGGTTCACCGAGGAGCAGGCAATGTTCTTTTGCAAGTGTCAGTTTGAATCTATTGTAGAGCATCACTGCCTGCAGAGTTAAGAGTAATGTTCCAAATAAAAATTTGAGCCAATGAGCGTTATAAATTATCCATAAGGAACTGTGATTTTACTGCCAGTGCTAAATATAGATTTGCTTCAAAACGCAAGTCATTTTTTCAACAAGATTATTCAAAAGATACGCACAGATAAAATGGAATATTTCAGAGAACAGCCAATGCTGGGCAAATGCTGCATTTATCTTTTGCACTGTACAGACATTTAAAGCAGTCTTTTTTTAAATTCTTCTAAGACTCTACAATGCCAAGACTTCTCAAAGATATTGGTTTGTATTTATTCATTACATTATTGATTGTTTTCAGCCTTCATTCAGTAAGACTGAAGATGAGTGCATGTCAATGAAATGATAGCATACTATTTGTCTGACATCACGTTTGTCTTTTAACCTGTCTGCTTACAAATATTTTATCAAATATTACTGCGGCACCGAGGAAAGTAATAAAATGTTAAAATGAATTGAGAAAATAGCATTTTGTTCAGTTTATCCTTATTACAGTATGATTTAAAATCATAAATTCCATTAGAGCATTGATGTTTGCTTCTTATTTGTTATTACAGTCTGAATGATGAATGAAAAATAAATTCATTCTCCTCAAAATGCTAAAATGGCCTCAAATTGTATTTGGGTCTTGTGCAACACTAGGGAAATAAAATAGCTATAAAACAACCCCAAGGAGGAATTTTTCAAAGCCCCTCCCTTATAAAGTGAATAACTTTAACAGAGGCTGCTCCCCAATGATGATACACAGGGGGCAGCATTGACAAGCCAAAGGTTACACTTCTCTCCCTCAGCCAAAGGAAGATCTGCTAGACAACTTGATTGGCCAGCAGCCCTTGCAGTCCCAGAACCGAGTAGTGGGCTCCTGAGATGAAGATGATTTGGCCACAAAGGTAAGACTGAATATTTGGACAGAGAGGGGTTAGGGAGCGTGGGTGGGGTGGGGTGAGGGACAGGTTTTGAAGGCCAGGTGCAGAAGCACAAAGGAATGGGGGCGGGGGTTACTATCTTGGAGTGGGTGTGGTGGGGGGGGTGTATAAATTTTCCAACCATTCACCAAATTTGATGAAATAATGGCCTGATTACTCTGGTCCACTTACTGCCAGTCAGCATATTAATTTTTTTTTAAAATAATCTTTATTGTCACAAGTAGACTTACATTAACATTACAATGAAGTTACTCTGAAAAGCCCCTAGTCGCCGCACTCCAGCGCCTGTTCGGGTACACTGAGGGAGAATTCAGAATGTTCAATTCACCTAACAGCACGTCTTTCAGGACTTGTGGGAGGAAACTGGAGCACCCGGAGGAAACCCACGCAGGCGCAGGGAGAACGTGCGGACTCCACACAGACAGTGACAGCTGGGAATCAAACCTGGGACCTTGGTGCTGTGAAGCAACAGTACTAACCCACTGTGCTACCATGCCGCCCACGGTATTATCACAGTGGAGGAGGAATTAGGCCTTTCAGTACTCAATAATTGGCCACTTAAGGGCCTCAGTAGACCTAAGAGCAGGTCCCCAGGGGCACGCCTAACCCTACATCCCGCATTATTCTGGGAACCAGGTTGGGGGTGGACAGTGTGCTGGCCAACCGACATAATTAAAGTGCCCCCCCACAAAGAAAAAAATAGTTTGGACCAGTATTCTTATTTCCCTGTTTTACTGGTGTTCCATTTTGAAGTATACAAGACCAGTTTAGACCAGTATTCTTATTTCCTGTTTATTGTTTTTTCCATTGGCCTCCTGCCAAAAACATGCCTGTCAGGGGGCCATAATATCCAGCCCCAAGTTTCAACCAACAATTCTGTTCTTAATCATAAATAAGTAAAAATCATAAGGAGAAGAAGGCCAAACAACTCTATATTTTATATTGCTGTATTGTTTGCCTTCATGGGCACATGTTTTGCCTCATAAATTCATTGAATCTTTACCTTTGATCGGTCCAAAAACTTCAAATGTTCAGAAGGGCACATCTCTGAAATTAACCAAAAATATATGCATGAAAATTTCCAGACAAAATGGCGAAGTGTCAGGTTCCAACTGAAAACCAGTGGGCAGGATTCTCCGTTCCCCGATGCCGATTTGAGGATATGTCCAAGGGGGCACTAACAGGCAGGTCGGGTCTGCGTAAAGCTATTTAAGTTGATGTACATGCAAATCATGTTCAAACATGTAGAGGTTATGCAGTAGCTGCCCAGGACTCTTAAGTGCAAAGGCATGAGAGCAAAGAGATCTCGGGATGACACAGCCTGATTATGAATGGTGCTTATTAGTGTTGCCGATCTCAGCTACAGAGAGTAACTGTGTTCTCTAACATTCCTGAGAGTCATGCTCGTCAAACTAATTGGCTATCATGAGTTAAGCTTTAACAATATCAGCTGCGCACATTTTCAAAGTCAAGGAGACACCCGGTGCGGAGAGGGACAGGGAGGGAGGAGGACCTCCTCACAAAACTGCTTCTGGGCCTGGTGAAACTTGTCATTAACAGGTCCAGGCAGCAGGCAATCGAGGCAGTCATGCAACCCGACTGCCTTCTCCTCTTCCGCAGCTTCATTCATGGCCGGGTGTCGCTGGAGCATGCAGTGTCCATGGGCACCATCAAGGCCTTCTGTGCCTGGTGGGCACTGCAGGAACTGGGGTGTTTTATCAACCCAGCATCAAGAGGCCAGAGGGGGCACTGGGCAAGCTCAAGGGTCGGGCCACAGTTCACGCCAGACAGGTGGCTCGAAGGCAAAGACAAACAAGACCAAAGGTTTACAGGACCCAGGTGTCCTTCTTGGAGCTTTCGGACAACATGTGCCGCCAGAAAAGTGGGAGGAGCTGGGGGGAGAGGTAGAGGAGGGTCTTTGGGTGGACGCGTTGAGTAGAGTCAACGCATCCGTAACTTGTGCCAGGTTCAGCCTGATTCAATTCAAGGTCATTCACTGGGCCCACATGACAGTGGCCGGATGAGCAGATTCTTTGGGGTGAGGCGCAAATGTGCGGGAGGATCAGCGAAACATGTCCACATGTTCTGGGCATGTCAAAGCTATGGGGATTTTTGCAGGGGTTTGCTGATGTCATGTCCAAGGTATTAAATGCCATTGAGTCCAGAGGTGGCGATTTTCGGGGTGTCGCAGGATCCGGGAATCCTGGAGGAGAAAGAGGCAGATGTTCTGGCCTTTGCTTCCCTGATAGCCTGGAGACGGATACTGTTAGCTTGGAGGGACTCAGGGCCCCCGAAGTTGGAGACCTGGCTATTGGACATGGCTAGCTTTCGTCACGGATGCACTCTATGTCAGAGCATCTGACTTCATTAATTAAGACCGGGACTAGGCCCATCAATTCACATGGGCAGAAGGACCAAGGATACCCTCAACACTTCCTGGTTGTCTGTAGCTCTACAATGCTTCCCCCAACCTCCTTTCCAAGACCTTTGTGACTCCCTCTATGACCAAGGGTGGAGGTCAGCAAAAAAAAATCTCATCAGTGTGCTGGGCCTGGGGAGACCTTGTGCATGCTTAGCATGTCAATGCAGGAGGGTAATACAACTCGGAAAACTCTGCTGCTCCTCATTTGTGTGTATGTCAGACTCCTGTCTGTCTGCTGCCAGTACGTTGACTCCCCGGCACATAGGTGAGTGAGCGTCAGGGCCACATCCCTTTGTCTCGTTGCTCTGGAGGGGGATAATGGGCTAGGATCTTTGGTTCAATGAATAATGTTAGTCCTTCTAGGATGTATGCTATTTTCTGTTTGAGTGGCCTTACAGCTTGCCTCACATCGAGGGGCTGTGGGAAAAGCTGTGTCTAGATGGGCTGAGGACCTATCCAAGTGAGAGGATAGTCAAAGAGAGGGAGGTTTTAAGGTTGTGACTAACAAAAGGTTTTAATAAAGTGACTTGTGCTTTTGTGACAAATGATTTTGACCCGCAATTATCAGTGCCTAATTTCACCTATGTCTACTCTGTGCCCCTTCATCCTTCAAGCCCTCCCACTACGTCTAGGTCTGTTCCCAAGAATGCACATCAGAAGTGGAGGCATCCTGCTGCCTTCCATGCCCTGTTGCCTGAGATGCCCTTGGCTGGCGTCCTCTGGAGGGCCAGGACCTAGAGGGCCCCAGCTATGTTTCAGATGGCACTAATGTTGTTGCGTAGCCCTGTTCTGCCCCCTGCCCCTGAGAAGTGCTGTTATCAGGAATCAGGAAGTGTGGGGGGGGAGGGGGGGGGGTCAGAAGACCTCCTCACTCCCTGTGTCTCCTGGGTGGATGGCCCCAGGGTGTGCTTCAATGCTTCCTCCTCCTTCTAGGTGTTCGTAGGTCTCTGCATTACTCCATGGAACGAAGGGAGAACTGAAGTGAGCTCTAAAAGCCTCAGTGTCATCTGGCGCTGCCAGTCCTGGAGATACACCAATGTCTGCACCATAGTGTTGACCCACTCAGAAATGGTCTCTGTCTGCACCATGGTCTCAGGGACTGAGTTATGCTTTGGAGTTCGCCAGTCATGGATCTGACATCTTGCCCCCGGCATTCCACTGCAGGGGCCACTCTTGCAGTTTTGGCCTGGGTACCACGTATTGCCGACACCATCTCCTGCGACTGAAGGCTTTGGGATTCCTCCATTTGGCCTTGCAGTCACAGGAGTATCACTGCCAACCCCTCCTGGTATTACTGGCTCAACCTTTGCATCTGAAGCATTAGAGGGATAAATGTGTCGAGAGGCACGGCACCTGGGTGGGACTCAACCGTGTCCCAGGGTCCAGCAGATTTCCAACTGTCCGGTCTGTGAGGTGTACACTTCTCCACCTGATGTGCAACAGATGCTGTGTGGCGCTCACCAGAAAGTGACCCAGAAGCCTGTCTGCTAGGTTCTTCCGCCAAGGTGCTTGTCTTTGGGATGGTGGATGGTGTGGGTTGCTGTGAAGCATCATCCGTGTCCTCCTCGGAGATTTCCCCCGAGGTGCTGCCGATGGTGGGAGGGGGCTGTGCTTGTGGGCCGACGAGACTCATCAGTTGATGTTCCTAAAAGGCATGTGGCATGGTTTTGGTACGTGGCCTGGTCAAAGTTTGAAAAATCAATATCTTACTTGAGACTGGTCATCTGGATGAAGGTGCAGTGGCTCTTAATTTTTCTCCTGCTGGCCAACCTGGTCCTCCCCTGTGAGCTCCATGGCCCTCTCCTCTTAATTTGGACATCCCACTGCCCGTTTCTTGGTGGTTATGGACTATCTTCTCCTGCAGGGACACAAAAGGGAGGATATTGTGAGCCAGATGCCTAGCGGATTGGACATTGAGGATAACTGGCATGTGTGGGAAGTATGAGTTCTGATGAGGAGTGCCAGGCAGTTTGAGGATGATGCTGGGAGGTCAGGTGCTGGTAACCAATGAGGTGGCGCTTTGTGGGTTCAAGGTGACATTTCGGGGGGTGTCGAAAGGTTGAATACCAAGGGGAGACGGGGCACTTACCCTTGCTGATCGTAGGAGACTATTCATCTTTTTTTTTGCATTGAACCCTATCCTATTGATCATGCTACTGGCACTGACCAGTATTTCCATCATGTCCCAGGTGGGATTGGTGACCTTGCAAACACACGGGTACATTGTGGCCCACCTCTCCTCCACAGCATCCAGTAATCGAGTGAGGTACCCCTCTGAGAATCTGGGAGCTGGTCTTCTAGCTGCCATCCTCCAGGCTGACTGCGAGCAAGTGCTGTGGAGCTGTTTAAATGTATCGCTCCCTTGATTAAAGTGCTGAGATCTCCCCTAGGGTGGGCGAATCAGATGCTTTGCCCCTCAGGCATTGATTTGTTAGTTTTTCAAGTGGGGAAAGAACAATTTCAAAGTGTCTAAAGATTGCGATGTGGATCGTGCTGGAGGGGCCGGCGGGATTTGCACCGATTTTCGCACTAAAGATGACACTTTGTCATTTTTTTTGTAAATGCTATCCATATATTACTCTGCCAACCCACCACAACAATGAATCCTCCACATATCTCTCCAGTCTACTTTTTTGGGATACAATTTCCCTTTTCCAGCACAGATTTCCTTCATCTGCACCAAGCAAGTGGCAAGTTACCTGCTCCCTGGATGCTACAGATGTTTCTGGAGCCAGTCCGTAGGGAGCCCAAAGGACCAAATGCAACAATGTATGCATGGCGGGCTCCTGGCAACTCCAGCCTACAAACCAGGAAACTGAGTCAGAATAATAGTGGGGTAAGCGGAAGTCCCAGCCAACACCAATGAAGATATTAAAGACAAGATAGATAAAGATAAACTATTTCCACTGTTTGGAGGTTCGAAAACTAGACGGCATAGTGTAAAAATTGGGGCTGAACCGTTCAGGAGAGAGTACTGGGCTAATGGTAAGATTCTTGGCAGTGTGGATGAGCAGAGAGATCTCGGTGTCCATGTACATAGATCCCTGAAAGTTGCCACCCAGGTTGAGAGGGTTGTTAAGAAGGCGTACGGTGTGTTAGCTTTTGTTGGTAGAGGGATTGAGCTTCGGAGCCATGAGGTCATGTTGCAGCTATACAACACTCTGGTGCGGCCGCATTTGGAGTATTGCGTGCAATTCTGGTCGCTGCATTATAGGAAGGATGTGGAAGCATTGGAAAGGGTGCAGAGGAGATTTACCAGAATGTTGCCTGGTATGGAGGGAAGATCTTATGAGGAAAAGCTGAGGGACATGAGGCTGTTTTCGTTAGAGAGAAGAAGGTTAAGAGGTGACTTAATTGAGGCATACAAGATGGTCAGAGGATTGGATAGGGTGGACAGTGAGAGCCTTTTTCCTCGGATGGTGATGTCTAGCACGAGGGGACATACCTTTAAATTGAGGGGAGATAGATATAAGACAGATGTCAGAGGTAGGTTCTTTACTCAGAGAGTAGTAAGGGCATGGAATGCCCTGCCTGCAACAGTAGTGGACTCGCCAACACTAAGGACATTCAAATGGTCATTGGATAGACATATGGACGATAAGGGATAGTGTAGATGGGCTTTAGAGTGGTTTCACAGGTCGGCGCAATATCGAGGGCCGAAGGGCCTGTACTGCGCTGTAATGTTCTATGTTCTATGTTAGGAAGCACTTCTTCACTCAAAGGATGGTAGAGGTTTGAAACTTTCTCCCACAAACAGCAGTTGAAGCAGGAACAGTTCTTCAATTTCAATCTGAGACTTTTGTTGAGTAAAGATATTAAGGGATATGGGCCAAAGGCAGGTATATAGAGTTAGGTCACATATCAGCTATGATCTCACTAAATGGAGGGACAGGCTCGAGCCCACTCCTGTTCCTATGTTCCAAATTTTCCATCCCAACCTGTTTGCTATTCTTTTAAAGATTGAGAATGAATATTCCGTTTGGAATTTCAGTCAAAGGATGAGACTACTGAAAATTTGGACCTGTAACATTTAGATTTTAGCCTTTCCAGCGACTCCTGCTGTAAGCCTGGCAGGAGTCCAACAGAATGGTCATAAAATCAGCTAAGAACCAGCGAAACAGGCTCCCAGCCTTAAAAAGCACTCAAGGGGAAGCTAGGAACGTTCATGAGGGAAAAGGGAACGGAAGGATTAGCTGATAGGGCTGGATGAAGTAGTGTGGGAAGAGGCATGTGTGGTGAAGAAACACTCACATAGACGAGGAGGACTAAATGATTTTTGTGCTGTAATTTCTATGTAAAAGGATTTTACAATGTCTTTGTTAAGAGAAGAGTCTCCACACATCCAAAATAAGACCATGAGCATGAAGGCCAAAGTCACAGACTCCCTGTGCCGGAGCTTATCGTTCCTCGGCCTTTGTATGGTCAGTAGCAGCTGTGCTGAAGTCGGATGAGGTTTTTCAACACCCAGAAGAAGCAAGCAGGTGGCATCCAAGCATGGTCCCTTCAAGAAAGTGTATAGTCTCAGCAGATTCTTTAGAGATCTCAGTGAGAAGTTCTGCATCAGAAGAAGACACTGCATTGACATGTCATTCTTTCAGTTATTAACCACAAGTTTAAATTTGTTTTTCAAAGCTAGAGGTCTTTACAGGGATTATAACAAAAGACAACCAACACGCATTGCTACATGGAAGCCCCAAAGGAAAAAGAGGTATAGAGCCAAGCCACACTGAATGAGGTAATTGTCCTGCTTTTAACATTGCATCCAGGTTTGGGAGAGGGTGTTGAATCCCAAATTTCTTTATCCGTCAGTCTGGCCTCAATAAAAGTCGAGATGGATTTGCAAGTATAACAATAGTTATTTTATTCAGCTTGCAAGCTACCTAGTCCACAGTGATACAGATAACATGTTGCTCTCTGCAGCCCCGGGTCTAAGTGAATGTCCCAGACAAAGAGATCAGTACTGATACATTCAAATGGCATCAAGTTTCACATACTCGACACCCATACGTCATCCTATGTCCCTCCTGACTTGTTTGATCTATTCTGATTGGCTCACTTCCAATCCCTTTCTCCGGCCCCTATCAATTCAGCATCACTCTCATAGACACACCTCTTCCTGCTTTTTTCCATGCAGTCTAAAATCCTTTGTCTCTACTTGCCAGAATCAAAGTGGCTTATTTCTACATTACATTAACTAATATCTCTAAAGTAACTATTTTATATCACATTCGTCATTCCCTCCTTTTATCATTCCATGATAACCGAACTATCCAATCCATAGCTACGGTTCCTCATCTAAAAAGATCTGTCACTGCATTTCCAATTCCTGGCGTAGCCCCCCTTCATCTGCTGCACCCTCATGAATTTTGACAGCTAAGATTTTAGGGGCGTTGATCTGTTCCAGTGCACCCCGCATTCTACCCATCACACATTTAAGGATGGCTGGGCCCACAAAGATGCAGCCGATAGCCACCACTAAATACATGACCATATTTATCAACCAGTCCTTCCAACCTCCAAATCCCCAGTTACCCCAAGAGCCAGGATCCTGCATCCCGTCTAAGTGATCCCGTATGCGATCCATAAATTTAGTGATGTTAGCGGTCAAGTCCTAAACTCCCATGATACACTTGCCCTGCACTATGGTGCATACCCCACCCTCACGGGCCAGAAGATAGTCAAGAGCATACCGGTTCTGCATTGCAAACAACCGTAGCTGAGACAACTCCTTGGTTATTGCCCCGAGGGCTCCCAAGGTTTACTACCCGGGTTTTCCTCAGTTTGGCCTTTAACTAACTTAAGTGTATTTCCCGGTAACCTACGTTCTAGCTGTACTTCCCTTCTCATATGCCCTATCCTCTCTAGTCCCTTTCACTTTCTCATAGCCTCTTCCTACGCTCTTCTGACAGCCTGATTTTACCTTTATTGTACCACTCTTAACACATCCAAAATCAAATTTACATGTATTCCAAAAACAAGGCAATGTCCATATAATGTTCCCTTCCCATCGCCGGGACCGGTGCAACTGCTTCATGACTCCTGCATTCTCCTTAACTTTGATGACCTTCCATGAGTCGATACCATGTCCTCGTATATGGGGGCAGCGAAGAACATCACCTTTGCAGAGGTGATGTAACCTTGTAGATTGGTTGGGGCTACACAGATACATAATATTCCCCTTTTCCATGTCCATCGCCAATAACACGCCAAGCGAAGTGAGGCCAAATATCACACAGACGGTGCGTAGCCACCCCATCATGCTCCACACCTGTAAAATAGCACTGGAGAAGGGAGGCAGGTTAGTATCCGACCTTTTACAGTAGTGGAGATGGACTCAATTTACAGTGATGTAGGTGGACCCAAGCACTTCGCCCCTCCACCTTAACTGCTGTGGGGGTGGTAAGGAGAACTTGGAAGGGCCCGTCCCATCGCGGCTCCGACCCCTTCCTAGTGCAATTTTTGACCATGACATAACTACCGGCTGGACTGGGAGTTCTAAGAGGCCTGCCATAAAGAATCTTGGTGGGAGAGAGCCGGGCCGGTCCCGCAGGTGTAACCCGCAGCTGGAAGAGGGCAACGGGGAGCAACTTAAGCCATGTCAGTCCCGTGTCTGCTCTTAATTTAGCCAATTTAGTTTTGAGGGTCTGATTGTGTCTCTCAACCAACCCGGCCGCCTGCGGTCTGTAAGCACAGTGTAACTGCTGGCGTATGCCCAACTGGGAGCAAAACGCCTTGTTAATTTGTCCAATAAAATGAGGCCCAGTATCAGAACTTAACTGAGCTGGTATACCGTATCGGGGAATGATTTCCCTCATCAAGACTTTAACCACAGTAGCAGCTTTATTATCGATAGTCGGATACGCCTCGACCCATCAGCTGAACACATCCACAATGACCAAAACATATTTATAACATTGACACCTTTCCAACTCAATGTAATCCATTTGGAGCGTTTCAAAGGGACCACTGGGCAACGGGGTTTGCCCCTTCCCACAAGGGATACCTTTTCCGGTGTTATATTGCTGACAAATCAAACACCGATTACTGATACTTTGGGCCAACCCCTGCATTTTAGGGTGCCACCAAGTGTCCAGCAACAAATCACTAGTCCCTCTAGCCCCACAATGAGTTGCAAAGTGTACACATTCAATGACCCATAAAGCCTGCACATCAGACATACAAGTCTGATGTGCAGGCGTGGTCCATAAAGAGGAAACAGAATCATATGTACAACCTAACCGTTTCCACATTTGTTTATCACTCTCAGGAGCGTCCTCCTGTAACCTTATGACGTCTTGGATGGTTGGCATTGACTTGTCAGAAGCAGACATATTTATAGTTTAGTCGCACTTGCTGAATTTGCGCGGCTGTTCGCGCTGCACAATCTGCTCGTTCATTACCAACGTCAATTGGGGTTGTACCATTCGTGTGGGCAGCGCATTTAATAACGGAAATCTGCGCGGGCATAAGGAGGGCCTGCAGTAGGTCATTAACTAAACCCCGGTGGGATATTTGACCACACATAATCATGTCAGGTTGTTCTGACGAAATGTCACTCAAATCGCCCCTTATTGTGGTAGTTTCCTGAATCAAGGCTAAACAGTCGTGGCTAGGTGCGTCTTCATGGACAGGGGGACCACTAAGAAAACAGGCTGGATTGATAGTGGTACAGTGGTTAAATGTCAGACGTGGATTGTTCAAAAGGTATATCTCATACCTATTCTGACGAGCTGCGGTATGATGCTGAGTCTGCAGTTGCCCCAATAGTGCGATTACCGCGTGGGAGCTATACACCGTAATATCCTGTTGGAGGGTGAGAGCATGTAACGGCTATGCGATGGCATTGATTGAACGTAAATGCTGTACTAATCGGTACTGGTCTGGTTTGGCTGGTTTAGGCACAGCAAGTATGGGGGTGTTACATTCTGATTGGCAAGGGACCAAAATACCCTGTTTCAACAGCTCTTGAATTAATTTATCTATTGATGGAGCAGCTTGAGATTTCAGGGGGTATTGTCGAATGGAAGGTAGCTTTACATGATCCTTAATCATCACCTTAATAGGTGTAACATTTGTCTTTCCCACTTGTGATGGGTATTCCACCCAGACCTGTGGATTGACATATTCCAACACATCATGTCCCCTGTGATGCTGCAGTCGAGTGTTAATTGTTTCAGGGACCTCAAATTTTTTTTATGGTAGTGCCGTCCGGCATGACTTGAAGTGCGTACTCTGTTGGATCCGAATGATCCACTGCCCTCCTGACCATTCGCCCCATATCCCTGGCATGGTACTGGTCATGGACCTGACGTGTAATATGAGGGCTTACCGAAGCTGACTGTGGCCATAAATGTGGTGATATTGTAACAAAATCGGCTGTACCTTCTTTTCCCGTGACTGTGGCTGTAACCTTGACTGGCCATTCGGTCTCAAGTAATGGCCGGTATTTGTCCTCCAACTCCCTGTTTCGTCCAGTTCTGTCATAGGCCAGGGTAACGTGATGCAGTGACTGTTCAACGTCTAACGTCCACCACTGGGGGGTGATAGAAATATAGCACTGTTGTCTCATCCTCCATGATGTAACCGTTACCCCCTCATCTCCGCATTCTAGCTGTAGCTGGAAGATACACAGTAAATCTCGGGCCAACAAGTTACAGTCCAATCCAGTAGTCACTACAAACTGATGTTCTGCAGACTTATTCTCGTAAGTGACTGTCACAGGTTCAGAAATAGGATACTCACACACCTGTCCTTGGAACCCTGACAATTGCTGCGTGTGGTCGGATAATGGTAATTTAAGTGCTGATTGCACAGAAGACATGGCTGCCCCGGTGTCGATTACAAATGAGTGATGTTGATCTCCTATCTGCAGAGAGATAATAGGTTCCCTGTCCGATTGGAGAGTCCTTATGGCTAAATTAGCTAGTTAATCCTGTGTTGGGAAAGGGTTTTCCTGGGAGAAGTCAGTATATCACGTCTGTCCTCCCCTTGGTGGGTACCCTCTCCTTCTGCTGTCTGTCTTTTAAAGGGGCATTCCTGTTGCCAGTGATCTGCACGGCCGCAATTAAAACATGCATTGCTCCCTCTATATCTGCCCCGTCCTCTTCTTCCAGTAGACCAATGGCCCCTCAGAGGGGGCTGCGGTTGTAGAGCTGTTGATTCGTTCGGTGGGCCATAAAAAGGAGCTGAGGGTCCCTTTGGGTGGGTTTGATATCCTCCTCTTCGCTGATCCACCCACCCAAAGTCACTATATTGGGGCTCCTGCTGGTAAACTACCATTTCTGCCGCTTGTTGGGGTCGCAGATCATCCTTTTTCATTACATACTCAGTCTTAACCTTTGTAACTGAGCCTCCTTCCTGGCCTACACCCTCCTTCCAATAAAATCTGACTGCCCTTGCCATCTGGGAAGGGTCGTTCTCTGTCCAATTCATGTTATTACATTTCACAGCAGTAACCACAGAAGGTGGTAGGCAATGCATTAACATAGCACAATATTGAGGGGAATTCTGACCATTTTGATGTGGCAAGTCGCCTGACTGCCCACAGTAGATTTCATTAAAACGCTCCAGAAATTCCTCTGGCTTTTCAGTCTTCTTAGGTTTTAGGTCTAAGATAACAGAAAGATTTATGGGCCTTTGAAATGTGCTATTCAACGCATTCAGGATCTGTGTCCTTCTATCATCGTCTAACGCATAGGCCTGCTGAAGTGCAGCATGACTAGCATAATTCAGGTGGTTAAGATAATTGCGGTACTCTGCTGGGGTTAAAATCTGCTGGACAAGGGCTCAGAGGTCCCTTGAATCAGCTTGATAAATTGAGATGGTAGTTCTCAAGGAATCCACGAAGGCAGCAGGAGATTTTTTTCTATCTGGGATTGTAGCCATAATAGCCATCATCTCACTGGGTGTCCATGGGAAGTAAACATCTATCGTGGGGTTCGCTCCCGCAGTCACTGCGTCGGGGTTTCGCATCTTCCTAATCGGTAACTGTCTCCGAATGTCACCAGGGGGCACTCTAGCTATTTCCCCTGGTTGTTCCAGGACTTCAACATCTCTCCCTGTCACTAGGGGGAGTTCTTTCTCTTCAAAAGAATCTGTTTCAGCTTCCTTTGTCCCCGAACCTTGTGGTTTCTGCTTAGTTTGGAGAGACTTAGGTGATATGCTTACTTTTCCAAATTATTGAATTTTTCTTTTCCTGTCAATTCAAGGCCAGCCATTGAACTACGTAGCTCATCTCTTGTTTGACCCGCGTCTTTCCTGTCTCTACTTGCGCTTTTTTTTTAAACTTAAAAATGTTTGAAAATCCAAATTGAATTACTGCAACTTGCAAGCTTAGCTCTGATCTCAACTCAGAACCAAATTTACAATTTGCTTAACACAAACTTGTATAACATTTACAACTTAATTATTTCTTTATCTTAACAATTTTTCTTTTAACAAGTTTTTTTTTCTTTTACATTCACATAAGTGTTGGCAAAATCAACTATCATCTCCAGATTTACACTTTTTTTTTAAAATGCTGTCCGTGACCTCCTTTAAGTTTCTATTAATCTCCTGATAAAATGAGATAAACATTATTTCAAGTAAGTAAAACTTACGATTCTGGCAATTTCAATCAATTGCTTTCGAAAATAATAACTTTTATCAAAGAGGTGGAGAAACCCACTGGTTTCCTTTAATTAATTCAAAACGTAACTTTGCTGGTGTTCACTGACTCAAAGGAAAGGTATCCGATTACACTACAGGCTGCTGCTGTTATCTCAAAGCCTGAGTGAGAAGCACTGTCTGTCTTTTGATGTTGCCTGCTGCTGTTAACCCTTTGAGAGACTTCTGCTTCAACCAATATGCAGCATTCCCCACAATCACAACTAGTCCTCGGAACTGCGTTTTTCGCCAATACAGTCCAAGGAGACAATTTTAGCTTAATCAACTATATATTTAAAACACTCACACATAGAGTTGAACCATCTTCAGATTTTAAAAACAGTTATACTGGACTGAACCTTCAGTACTGAAGTCCCATCAGCCCCTGAACCCATATAATAGACTGAACCTTCATTACTGAAGTCCCATCAGCCTCTGAACCCTTATACTTGGAATTGAATCATCATTTGAGATGTCACATCAACCCAAAACCCAACCCAAGCCGAATCAACAATATGAAATCCCATCAATTAAATTGCTAATCCCCAGACTGACCTGTGATTTCGTCGAGGCGGTCTTTCTATGCTAACCGCGAGTGACCAGACTAATCAGACGATAAGAAGAGGGGAACAATCAATGCGCGGTCATTTTCCAGTTCTACATTGAGGGCCCTCGTTCCCCATCCTCCTGTTCATAATCAGTCTAATTCTGATTTTGCAGTTGGACCAGGATCGCCCTGAGAAATCCCGGTTTTCGGCACCAAATGTTGAGTCCCAAATTTCTTTATCCGTCAGTCTGGCCTCAATAAAAGTCGAGATGGATTTGCAAGTATAACAATAGTTATTTTATTCAGCTTGCAAGCTACCTAGTCCACAGTGATACAGATAACATGTTGCTCTCTGCAGCCCCGGGACTAAGTGAATGTCCCAGACAAAGAGATCAGTACTGATACATTCAAATGGCATCAAGTTTCACATACTCGACACCCATAGGTCATCCTATGTCCCGCCTGACTTGTTTGATCTACTCTGATTGGCTCACTTCCAATCCCTTTCTCCGGCCCCTATCAATTCAGCATCACTCTCATAGACACACCTCTTCCTGCTTTTTCCATGCGGTCTAAAATCCTTTGTCTCTACTTGCCAGAATCAAAGTGGCTTATTTCTACATTACATTAACTAATATCTCTAAAGTAACTATTTTATATCACATTCGTCAAGGGGAGGGGCTGATTCCACTGTTGCTGACCTCCTCTATAATCTCTTGCCATGCTTGTTTGGTGAGATGGAGAATTTCACCTCATTTTGTCCCTTGGGAAGAGGATTTCCAGCCTTGTCCAAAAAGCCTGGAGATGAACCTGTGGAGCGCAATGCTGAAGCTTGGGGCAACCTGGGTCTGCCGACTGTCATTGTCTGTTGCCATTCGATGAGCTCTTTGAGTCTTCAATGAAGGAAGCAGCAGCAGCAGGAACAGCAAAAGTCAGTCCTCCCAAGGCCATAGGACAAGTGAAGGCAGCGAGAACAGAAAGGGCACCTTTGTTCAGGCAGTGTAGAAAATGCAGCACTGGCACAGATATGGCACCCGCTGTGGCATCAGCGACACTGACCTCATTGCCTGGTTTGCTGCTTTGAGTCCAGATTGGACTCTACCCATATCAAGACCCTTCAGGATCTTATATGTTTCAAACAAGTCACCTCTTACACTTCTAAACATCAGCGGATACAAGCCTAGCCTGTCCAACCTTTCCTCATAAGGCAACTCAACCATTCCAGGTATGACTCCGAACTGCTTCCAATACATTTACGTCCTTCCTTAAATAAGATTACTAATACTATACGCAGCACTCCAGATGTGCTCAAACTATGTGCTCTGCATAAATCCCGCCCAATGGACGTAATTCTGTGGAAAGATTTCAAAGTGTGGTAGCGAGCTTCCCGGCGAGGCCAGCAACGCAATACGGCGTTAATTGATTCACTTAACGAGGCCCATGGGCCAGCCCTCCACTAACAAGATAGAGCAGACCTTAAACAGCTCTTGCTCAGCCAATCCCAGTCAGCTCACAGCCATGGCAATGATGCGACCGCCCCCAAGATTTGAAGACATGGAACTGGGAGCCTCCTAGATGTGGTTGAGGCCAGGAGGGATGTCCTGTTCCCCCGAGAGTCCTGGAGGGTGAACCACAGGGCAGCCTGTGCCACCTGGGATGAAGTAGCAATGGCTGTCAGCTTGGGTAGTGTAACCTGGAGGACTGGCCTCCAGTGCCACAAGGAGGTCAACGGTCTACACCGGGCCACACGCATGGGATGGACATACCCTCCCCACAAACCTTCTCACCCCCATGTGGCCAGCCCCCCCAAGCCTCCATTAGACACCCCTAACCCTCTCTTCACACCCCCTCCCTTTACCCCCTTCCCCAACCCTTCCTTCACGCAGCCCCCCCAGACACCACTGTGAATCACATGTGCGGGTAACAATGCCCTCTCTGAGAAGCTGCCCACAATTGTCGGGAGAGGGCATAGACTGATGGTATGTTGCGGACATAAGAATCTTCACAACCTTCGAGGAATTGTCCCTGGAGGTGACATGGTGGCCAAGGATAGGATGGTCACCAATGTGGAGGTCAGCGCACAGGGCAGAGGTGAGGATCCACCTGGTGGACCTGTTAAACATGAGTTGTTATTGCCATAGACACTGACCATCCCACCCACTGACCACATGTCCATTCTCCCGCAGGATTTCCAGCCGAAGGCGCCAGACCATCCTGGGTTGTTTTCTCCTCCCCCTCCCAGGAGAACACCTCGGAGGACAGCTCCGAGGATGTCAATATAGATGCGACACAGCTGTCATCCACACCCTCCACCAGCGCAGAGACACACACCTCGATGGGCAACGTTAGTGGACAGGCTTGTGGGGCAGTCAGGTGAGCACCACACAGTTGCTGGTGAAGCACATAAGGTGGAGGCAATGATGCCAAGGCGAGACAGCAGTGGGATGGCTGCTGGATTCCAGGACTCAGCTGAGTCCCAGTCAGATGCTGAGCCTCTGGACACGGTTTACCCGGAGCTGATGCAGACATTAGGGTGCGGCCGTGAGATTCAGAGGGGGGTGTGATTAACACTCCAGTGGGTCCATAGCCGATTGGAGGAGTCCCAGAGGCTACGGGTGCAGTAAATGTCGCAGGCAATACGTGGCACCAAGGCCAACATTACTAGGGTGGCGGCTGCAGTGGAGAGCCTGGTGCACGATGTCAGCAGCATTAGTGGAGTTGTCCAAGGCATGGCGCAGTCGGTGACAGCCATGACTGAGGGCTTCGGCAGAATGTCCGACTTGCTGGGGGATGTGACCCTGTACCAGGTGGACCTTGATGAGACTCTGTGGGACATGTCCAGTCTCAGATGGGAATGGCCAAGATGCTGCAGAGCTTGTCCCAGTCGCAGATAGGCATTGTGAGATACTGCAGAGCATGGCCCAATCAGTGAGGAGCAACGCCGAGGGCTTCAACACTTGCAACTGGTGCAGGCATTAGGGAGCCGCCAGGGCTGCCAGTGCCAGATGGTGGGGCTCTATCCAGCTGCCCCTCCATTCCGATGTGAACTCCAGGGCCCAAGGGGCACTGACCGGGAGGAGGGCCGTAGGGTGGAAACTCGGACTCATCCAATGGACTGGCGACGGTAGCCACCAGCTCACCCGAGTTCCACCCATCTGATGAAGTGGCATCTCACAGTCAGAACACGGAACAGTGTGGCACAGCCGTCAAGTGTGCAAAGCCCTCCCGCCCCAGAGGACGCCCATCAGAGGCATCAAAGGTCACAGGACGTGGTAAGCAGCTGGCTCCCCCCACCTCTGGTGTTCATCCTGGGGATACACCTAGACGTTGCGGTGGAGCAAGAAAGGGGGGGTAGGGAGGGGAGTGTGCGTGGGGGGGAGGGAGGAAGGGTGGGGATAGTGGGTGGCACCATCGGGATAGTGGGGCAGTGGTGTACACTTGTACGAGATACATTAAAATACCCTCACCACAACCAGTATGACGCCTCTGGCACTTTGTTCCACAGTGCGGGCCGACCACCAATCCCATGCCCACCCCACCCTCAGACATAGGGTCCTGGCCACCACTCTGGTCAGCATCCCCCCCCACAGCCCACACCCAAAACACCCTGCCCACCCATACCCGGCCTCGGAGGTGGGTGGGGTGGGGGTTGGGGGGGGGGGGGGGGTGGGGCGGGGGGGCCCTGCTCACCGGACCACACATCCTGCACTCCAGACAACCAAACAGAATGTCGCCAAACCCCGGCAAAGAAACATGTGCCCAGGGCTGGGGCCCATCCCCTGGGTGTTTGGAGATTGGCTGCTGCATGTGTGGTGCTGCCTTCCGCAGTGTTCAGGCACAGTGTCCATACAACAAGGTGTGATTCGGTTGATAGGCACATGAACATATGCTACATGGTCCGTCCACCCACAGGGATCCACTTGGGATGCGTGGAGCACTCACTTCACCTTGATTGCCTTCCCTATTAGCAAGAGCCTTCGACTGCACGACCAGAGACCTCCGCGGTTAGTGTGAGTTCTGGATGTTCGGTAGGGGCATATAGGCAAGGACTAGGGTTGTTCCCGGAACGGGAACACATGATCCAGGGGTTGGCATGGAGGTCTTGTGCACAGTTGCCTTCCCCCAGCAGAACCCTCTCCCAGCCCCGTTCTCCCCCATCCAGCCCAAATACCCCAGCCCCCCATGGCGGGCCACGTGGCTGCACCCTCCCCCGGTTGCCCCCCTTTCCCCGCCTCCGAGCACAGGAACAGGTTTTGCACCCTGGGCTAAATAGCTGGCTTGTAAAGCAGAACAAGGCAGCAGCACGGGTTCAATTCCCGTACCAGCCTCCCCGAACAGGCACCGGAATGTGGCGACTAGGAGCTTTTCACAGTAACTTCATTGAAGCCTACTTGTGACAATAAGTGATTATTATTATTATTAGGAACATGTGGTAGGCTATATTAGGGGTATCACAGTACCTAGGTGGGATGTACCTCATACTGTAGTATGAGTGGTGGAACCTGCCTGTGTTTCACCCACAGCAGTCATTCTGTACTGGAGCTGCTGGGGTAACTACTTGTTCAGTAAAGTCTTCAATTGGACTACAATCTCGCTTCAGTAGTGATTGATCGTGCATCAGAACAGTATTCCCAGTGCCCCTGGGCTCATTGCCTGTGAGTGAAAATGGCTACTCACCTCTTAGGGTCCCCGCAGCAGCCCTTCTGGCAGGTTCACGTTTTTCACAAAGAGTATGAATTGATGCCAGCGTGACCACTTGCTGGGGAGGTGGTTAGATCACGGGAGGCCAAGGGTGGCTCCCGTTAATCACATGGAAATAGGACTTAAGTGGTGATTATTGGTTTCTCGGCATGCCACAGCAGGATGCCGATTTTGCGTATGGGAGGGGGCCTGTTGCACCACAAACAGTTTGCTGCCTGGCGTGGTTCTCATTTTAAGCCTCTCTCCCTATTCACCAGCCTCATCGTGCTCTTGCTCGAGCGAAATGAGCCCACTGAATCACACCCAATATTTCAAGTCCAAATGACTCCTCCTCGGAAATGGTACTTAATTGGTTGGGTAGCACTTTGGAATTTCTAGAGAATATTTTATTTTTGGCATACTGTTATAACCTGCCTGCCTACCATCGGCTGGGGACTAATGACAATCCCACAATCCTGTGGGAGTACGAGCTTCCCCAATGAGGGGGGCGGAGAAACCATGAGTAAACTCCATGTATAAATAAAGCTGGTCAGTTTGGAAGCAGCAGGAAGGAGTGTGCAGCAAGGGAAGTTGCTGCTGCTGTTATATATATATGTTATTGTAAATAAATGTTATTACTTTGTATCCTTAAAACTCGTGCTGGATTCTTCGTGGCCCTTACAAAACATACCTTCTTCACACTTTTTTTTCCTCTTGGGGAAAAGTGTGGAAGTGATGGAAGGATTCCCATTTGATTAACTATCCATTGAACCTTATCATGGATGCCTCTTCAGTGGCTGTGGTGTTGGGCGTTCTGACACACAGATGAGCCAACACAGTTGTGTTTGGTACAACGCTGTTTTATTCAAACTTACTATCTACAGTTTTGTCTTGATACTCTGCACGTGGGAACTCCCTGTCTGTGATGTTAAAACAGGTCTTGTCGTTGTCCTTGTCCCCAGATCTACTGCCCACCAGGTGTCGTGTTTGTCCTTTTATACTGTCCCTGTCTTTGTCTGTGATTGGTTGTGGTGTTGTGTGTTCTGATTTGTCTGTTGGTGTGTCTATCATGATGTGTGTGTTTGAATATCATGACATCCCCCCTTTTTACAAAGATATGTGCCTACGTGGTTATAAATATAATCGTGTCGTGAGTGCATCTAAGAGTGTGTGTGTGTGTGTTGTGTACGGCATGTGCATATGACGTAACTATTTACATGGGGCGATGTTGTGTGCGTCACGCTAATGAGGTTGTACCATAACAAAACATGAATGCGAAAAAAAACTTTGAATAGTGGTCCGGTCAAACGATATCTGGAACGATAAACAACAACAGGTTATAATACAGTAGTGTTTAACTTTTTAAACGTATGAACAGTGTTATAAGTCCAGTCTAATGGGTGTGCGACGAATTCGGGTTGACCGTTAGGGTGGCACTCCACTCATCGGCCGGATTGATGGCGTTGACCCTGTTTACATCGATGATGGAAACCCGGAAGGCATCCTGGTCATCTGCATCATTTAGTTGGAAGTCTTGATGCGTGGGCTGGACGGTCCTGACGTGTCTGCGAGGTTGTCGGAGATGTGTAGGATCCATGGGTTGAACCGCACGACAGTAGGCAGCATAGTGGCCCATCTTGCCACATCGGAGGCACTGTCGGTTTTTAGCAGGACACTGCCCTTTTAAGTGTACAGCTCCACAGTTGCCGCACGTCATGACGTCACGGCGTTCGTTGCGCCACTGCGCATGCGCAGTGCCATCTTGCATTGGGCGCGCCTGCGCGGTGCGTCCCTCGATGTTGCCGTTGGTTCTGGCGCGCACAAGCGCGGGAGACCGCGAAAAGTGCGGGAAGCGGCCGCTCTCGTCGGGGCCGCGGGTCGGGAGATAATCGATGGCCTGGATGCGTTTGGCGTCGTGGGCGGCCTGGCTTGCCGATTCGACGGCTGGGTACCCCCTCCATGCCAATTCGGACGCCTGAAATCGGGCAAAACGGCTGGTTGCATTCTCGTGGAGGACACAGGCTTCCACTGCAGACGCTAAGGTGAGGCTTTTGATTTTAAGAAGCTGCTGGCGTAGGCCACTGGAGGCAACGCCAAAAACAATCTGGTCCCTGATCATGGACTCTGAGGTGTTGCCGTAACCGCAGGACTGCGCTAGAATTCGGAGGTGCGTCAAAAAGGGTTGAAAAAGCTCCTCCTTACCTTGCAGGCGTTGCTGAAAGAGATATCTTTCAAAACTTTCATTCACTTCAACATTAAAGTGCTGGTCTAGCTTGAGGATGACTGTGTCATACTTGGATTGGTTTTCGCCTTCTTCGAACACCAGTGAGTTGAAGACATCGATGGCGTGCTGACCTGCGTAGGAGAGGAGCATTGCAATCTTTGTTTCGTCCGAGGCACTCTGTTTCTCGTTGGCTCGGATGTACAGGTCGAATCGCTGCTTGAAGAGCTTCCAATTGGTACCTAGGTTCCCCGCGACTTGCAACGGCTGCGGTTTATTGGTGAGGTCCATGTCCAGAATGGCAGGTTAGTCGGCAGGTATCGATCCACTCCTGTACCATGTGGTGTTGGGCGTTCTGACACACAGATGAGCCAACACGGTTGTGTTTGGTACAACGCTGTTTTATTCAAACTTATTATCTACAGTTTTGTCTTGATACTCTGCACGTGGGGATTCCCTGTCTGTGATGTTAAAACAGGTCTTGTCGTTGTCCTTGTCCCCAGATCTACTGCCCACCAGGTGTCGTGTTTGTCCTTTTATACTGTCCCTGTCTTTGTCTGTGATTGGTTGTCGTGTTGTGTGTTCTGATTTGTCTGTTGGTGTGTCTATCATGATGGGTGTGTTTGAATATCATGACAGTGACCAGCAAGTCCTGGTGAGGAACATGAAGCTGGACCTTCTGACCCAGAGGTAGGGGCTGTTTAGCACAGGGCTAAATCGCTGGCTTTGAAAGCAGAACACAACAGGCCAGCAGCACGGTTCAATTCCCGTAACAGCCTCCCCGAACAGGTGCCGGAATGTGGCGACTAGGGGCTTTTCACAGTAACTTCATTTGAAGCCTCCTCGTGGCAATAAGCAATTTTCTTTTCATTTTCATTTTTTTCAGGGACACTACCACCGCACCACAAGACCTCCTCCATAGAATATGAAAGGTACAATATAAATGTAAATTATTAATTTCCAATAATGTTATCATGCTTTCCTCTTGACCTTCTCCACTGATCTTCATTGCAGTTTTATCAATTGCTGACTTACTACAAATTAGCCTCTAAAGCATTT
Source organism: Scyliorhinus torazame (assembly GCF_047496885.1). Classification (NCBI taxonomy): domain Eukaryota; kingdom Metazoa; phylum Chordata; class Chondrichthyes; order Carcharhiniformes; family Scyliorhinidae; genus Scyliorhinus; species Scyliorhinus torazame. Next base: position 197,842,277 of record NC_092709.1, read on the forward strand.
CCGCCGTTCCTCCTCCCACCCCCACCGCTCCAAGCTACCATCTTCTGGCATCTCTGAGCTCCGGTGTCTTGGCCTTCTAATCGTTCTCCCTTAATCTCTCCCCAATTGCTGTTCATAACATAGATTCTCTCACCTGTCCCCATTGCTGTTCAACTATTACCAATTTACACCTTATACTAAGGCTTTAATTGCCTGAAGTTCGACTCAACATTTCATCTATTTACGCAAATATTGGGATTTTTTGTTCACAATATTTAACTGCCAGATTCAATAAGTCATTATAATGTAATATCTGCTGTTATGCAGTAAAATATATCATGAGCTTTCCAATAATCAACCAAGTGCAGGCTAGGGAGAATTATGTCTTGTCACTTAAAAAAAAACAAATAAGAGGTTTGTTTGGTGTACTGGAAGGTTCTCTATACAGCTCTTTAGACTATTTCAGGACACCAGTACAATTTACAGAACAAAAGCCTGCAAATCCACCTCTCTCATTTCACCCACTTCAAAACACTGAGATTATTTTTACTGGTTGATTTCTAAGACGTATATAGTATCAGATGGCATCCTCTTTCACTAAGACAAAAACAGGCATTACTGAATAAGGACGGCAACAGCCTTTAATTAATAGGAATACCGACTCTGAAATGCTTCAGGGTTCTCCTATCATCAATCCTCTCTATCACCCCCTTCCTTTCTTTCACTGACTCAGTCCTATACAAAAATGTTCGGTGACCGCAGATCAAAAACTTCTTTTAATTTATTTACGGGATGAGGGCATCGCTGGTTAGGCCAGAATTTATTGCCCATCCATAGTGGCCCTTCAGAAGGTTGTGGTGAGTCGCCTTCATGAACCGCTGCATACCTTGAGGTGTAGGTACACCCACTGTGCTATTAGGGAGGGAGTTCCAGGATTCTTCCCAGAGACAGTGAAGGAACGGCGATATATTTCCAAGTCAGGGTGTTGAGTGTCTTGGAGAGGAACCTCCAGATGGTGGGTTCCCAGGTATCTGCTGCTCTTATCCTTCTAGGTGGTAGTGGCCGTGGGTTTGGAAGGTGCTGCCAAAGGTACCTTGGTGAGTTACTGCAGTGAGTTACTGGGGGCTGGCGCATTACTTGTCAGAGCTCGAGGCTGTGAAGGATAAAAAGGAGCCAATGTTAACCCACTTTTACACCTCCTCAGCCTCGGATCCAGTCTATTTATAGGAGCCTAAGTAAATCCTAATTAATGTCTGCATCCAATTAAATACAACAAATACTGAGCTATAATGAGGTCTTGATGGCAGTACTACCTAATAGAGAAATTCAACAATTTTTGTATCGTATATAATATTAGAGTCTGTGTTTTAAAAATAATTTTAGCGAATGCATGTTATACGTAATAGCAAACAGTCCATGTATTATAAACACAGTGGTATTCCAGATAGGAGCCAAGGTCATGGGGCAGAATTCTTCCATTTTGAGACTAAGTGGTGGTGGGCTGCTCAGGCATCACCTTTCCTGTTGGTCAGAATAGTGGGATTCCACATCAGATTCTGTGCTTGGAACCTCATTAATTATGCACAGGTGTATTGCCCTCTGAGTCATCTTATGGGGTGGCAGCTGATTCGTCCACCCACTGTCAGCTGATGGGTTCGTCAGTCCTGACACCATATTTAAATACCAGTCCAGTACACTTGCATCACTCTCTGCAGCCCATCTGTCTTCACCAGACCATGCAGGATGTCAGCAATCCAGAGGAAAAAGGCTCGCAGCCTCAAGAAGAAATCAGTTCCTCAATTCAACCACCCTCCCCCCGAGCCCATCACCCATGAATCGCCCATGCCCATTTGGACCTCTACCCACCGCATCTGGAGACTTTGTGCATCCCCTTCCAGTAAAAGATGTGGTATCCCTTTGACCTGCTTGTTTGTGAGATTTGCATGCAGCGTTGTCAGGGTTGAGCTTCCTTCCCTTGGGTCTTCCCTCTACCTTCCATTTTTCATTTTCTTCATCCCCCTCCTTGTCCCTCTGCCTGCCATTGTAGCCCCTGCTCTTCTCCCCCTCCTCCTTGCAGAGCCCTCCTTCCACATGCCCCTCCCCCCTTGTCTGTGTCAGACCACCACCACTCTCCACCCCACACCCCCCCCACCGGGCCTCACCTCACACTACACCCTCGGTTCATCTTCCTTTGTTGTGTTGGCAGCATGAGTCGTGTAGTACAGTGATGCCCAGAGAGACACTGGTGTATGGAACCAGGGGACGGAGACCCCTGTGCTCCCCAACTTCAGGTGTAGTACTGATCCGAGGAGGGTACATGGGTCCAGCTGCATAGTGCTGTCCATGAAGGCCAGCTCGGCATGGAAATGAAAGGCAGCAACTGGTCTGCCCCAGCAGAGTGGTGAATTGCGCATCAGGAGTAGTGTAGCAATATAGCTGAAAGGTTTTATTGTACTCACCCTGAAGTTTCTTGCAAATTGGTGATCATCTTGTGCACACCACTCTTTATGCTTGTGTGACCTAAGATTGAAAGGCCTGATGGGATGCTGGCACTCACTGTTTTAACCCTAGCATTTTGCTTGCGGGCTCCTGGGGGAGTCTCTCAATTAAAGGCATTCAGTGCCCCCCCCCTTCCCCGTTCCCTTGTTACCAATCCTCTCACCCACCTACCCAATGACCCCCACCTCACAACACCCAGCCCCTGTATCACTTACCTGTGCCTGGGTTCCTCCTTAATCTGAACGGGTGTAGTACTGGCATCAGCCACTGCCTCCCCGTGGCACTGTTGAGTACAAAAGAGCTGCTAACCTTTGATTGGCTAGCAGCTCTCAGCAGCTGTGACTTCCAGGGAAGGCTCACCACTGGCCTGTCAAGTGCCCAAGTGCGAGTCGCCTCAGCAGGCCATCTCTAAAAGAGGCAATGGGGTCTGTAGCTGGCAGGCAAGACTTTGTTGCTTCCATTAATTCCAGACTAGAAAGGTTACAGCACAGAAAGAGGCCATGTCACCCTTTGTGCCTATGCCGATTGTCTGCAAGCCCTTTGCACCAAGTCCACACTCTTTCCCCCCCCCCCCCCTCCACTTTTCCCCATAGCCCTGCAAATTTTTCTTTTCAAATAATGTTCCAATTCCTTTCTAAAATTCTCAATTGAACCAGCCTCTCCCACACTCTGAGGTGCATTCCAGATGTCAACCACTCGCTGTGTGAAAAGTCGCCATTGCTTCTTTTGCCAAATTATTTCTCTGCCTGCTGCTTCTCTATCCTTCCATCAATAGGAACAGTTTCCCCCTGTCTACTCTGTCCAGACCCCATGTGATTTTGACTACCTCGATCAAACCTACTCTCAATCTTCTCCTCCAAGGAAAACATTCCTAGCCTCTCCAATCTTTCTGCATAATTGAAGTTCCTCATCCCTGGAACCATTCGGCATCCTCTCTAATGCCTTCATATTCTTCCTAAAGAACTAAACAGAATAGTCTAGTTGAGGTCAACCAGTGTTTATGCAGGTTTAACTGAATTTCCTTCCTTTTTATACTCTTTAACCCGACAGATGCTGTATGTTTTATTAACCACTCTCTCAATGCCATCTTCAGTGATTTATGGACAAATACACCCAGGTCCCTCTGCTTCTGAACACCCTTGATGATTATATCCTTTATTTTTATTATGATTGTGGTTCATACTATCCTTGTTGAATTATTTTGTTAAATAAAACTGACAAATTTAATTAATTTGAATTATCAATGTTATGTTTTCTTTTGCATTTCAAAATGGCGACCACCTATACCAACACTGACGTTTCACATTTTAAACTCTGTTGTTTGGACAAATTTCAGACACTTCAACCAGTTATCTGAAAACTCATTCACCCAGGTGCCCTTACACATGAGACAAACAAAGGTACATTCATAGTTCAACCCGATTTTTATTACTGAACTTTATGATAAAACTCTAATTATACAACAAACTCTAAATTCTGAAATTAACGTACAAACACTATCGTCTAACTGAGTCTCAGATACTCCGGTGCAGCTGAACCGGATATGACTCTTTGCTGAGCTCTGCAGATTCTGATGACCTTGCTTCTTGAACTTGGCATTTGAGAGTACCTTTACGAAATGGATGTTTAGGCAATGTACCTTTAAGAAATAAAGCTGATCATATTACTGAAGTGATGTCAGAGGGTGGGGGGAGCTGAGCTCACTTCTGGTTTTTGGAGTTTCAGTTTGAAAGTTAAAATGGCAGACGCAAAGGGAAACATACAGTTGGATGAGATTGATGAGGATAGTGAGACAGAGCGTCATAGTTGATGACGTGGTGGGGATATATTTAAATATGTCCAAGCAGTGCCAAGGTTTGACGAGAAGGAGGTAGAAGCCTTTTTCATTTCATTTGAGAAGGTAGCTAAACAAATGAAATGGCCACGGGACACGTGGGCATTACTGATTCAAACAAAGCTAGTGGGTAGAGCTAGTGAAGTGTTTGCATCACTACCGGAGGAGGTATCTGGAACGTATGAGGAGGTGAAAAAATCCATCTTTGGTGCATATGAGCTAGTGCCTGAAGCTTACAGACAAAGGTTTAGAAATGTAAGGAAAGAATTTGGTCAAATATACATGGAGTTTGAAAGGCTCAAACAGAGTAATTTTGGTAGGTGGATAAGGGCGTTGAAAAGAGACCAAAGGTATGAAGCTCTCAGAGAAATTATACTTTTGGAGGAGTTTAAAAATTCAATTCCTGATGTAGTGAGAACTCATGTGGAAGAGCAGAGGGTTAAAACTGCAAGATTAGCAGCGGAAATGGCAGCTGATTATGAATTAGTTCATAAATCAAGGCTTGGTTTCCGACATCAGTTTCAGCCGGTGAGGGATAGAAACTGGTAACATGAGAAATACTCAAGTGGTAAAAGTAAAGGTGATCTGATGGGAGATAATAAGGAGAGAGTACCTCAGACTAAAAAAGAAATGCAGGAGGGTGGAAGAGAAATGAAAAGTTTCAAATGTTTTCACTGTAATAAACTAGGCCATGTAAAGTCACAGTGTTGGTGGTTGAAGAAAAGTACTGGGAAAGCTGATGTGGTAAAACAGGATAAGACAGTGGGGTTTGTTAGAATGGTAAAGGAAAGCCCAAGGGAACCGAAGGAGGTGCAAATGATTGTACAGCCTGTTCAAGAAGTCATTGATAAGAAGGTGCCAGATGTCTTTAAAGAATTTACTAGTGAGGGTAAAGTTTACTCATGTGTATCAGGAGGAGCAGGTAAAGAAATCACAATTTTAAGAGATACAGGAGCTAGTCAATCTTTAATGGTAAGAGATGAGGCATGATGTAGTTTGGGAAGAATGTTGCCAGAAAAGGTGGTAATATGTGGAATTCAGGGTGAGAGGAGTAGCGTTCCATTATATAAGGTAAGGTTGGAAAGTCCAGTGAAGAGTAGTGAAGTAGTAGTAGGAGTAATAGAGAAACTATCTTGTCCAGGAATACAGTTTATCTTGGGTAATGATATAGCTGGATCGCAGGTGGGAGTGATGCCTACTGTGGTTGATAAGCCAGTGGAAAATCAGACAACTGAAGTGTTGAAGGACGAATATCCTGGGACTTTTCCGGATTGTGTAGTAACAAGGTCGCAAAGTCACAGGTTAAGACAAGAGGAGAAATCAAAGAGTGAAGATGAAGTGGAAGTGCAATTATCAGAAATGATTTTTGATCAAATAGTTGAAAAAGAACAAGAACAGGTGGAGGATGAGGTGGATATTTTTAGTTCAGGAAAACTGGAGGAGTTACAACAGAAAGATATAGAAATAAAACGGATATATCAGAAAGCATATACGGAAGAGGAATCTGAGAGTATACCAGAGTGTTATTACCGTAAAAGTGATGTCTTGATGAGAAAATGGAGACCTGTACATATGCAGGCATATGAAAGTGGGCAGAAGTTCATCAAGTAGTATTGCCGGTAGGATATAGAAAGGAGATGTTGTGAGTGGCACATGAGGTACCAGTGAGAGGTCATTTGGGGATAAGGAAATCTCAAGCTAAAATCCAGAAACATTTTTACTGGCCTGGACTACATAAAGATGTAGTTAAATTTTGTCAATCATGTCACACGTGTCAAGTGATAGGGAAACCTCAAGCAGTGATAAAACCAGCGCCCTTAATACCCATTCCAGCATTTGAGGAACCTTTTACAAGGGCCCTAATTGATTGTGTAGGACCGCTTCCTAAAACAAAAAGTGGGAATCAATATCTTTTGACTATAATGGATGTGTCTACTAGATTTCCAGAGGCCATTCCAGTACGTAATATTACAGCTAAAAAGATTGTGGAGGAGTTACTTAAATTCTTTACTAGATATGGACTATCCACAGAAATTCAATCGGATCAAGGATCAAATTGTACCTCAAAGTTATTCAAAGAAGTTATGGATAGCTTAGGAATAAAACAATTTAAATCAACTGCGTACCATCCAGAATCGCAGGGAGCGTTAGAAAGGTGGCATCAGACATTAAAGACAATGTTGAGGGCTTATTGTCAAGATTATCCAGAGGATTGGGATAAAGGAATTCCATTCGTACTGTTTGCAATTAGGAATGCACCTAATGAGTCAACCAAATTTAGTCCTTTTGAACTAATTTTTGGTCATGAGGTAAGAGGACCACTTAAATTGATTAAGGAAAAATTGGTGGGTGAGAAATTGGAAATTACACTATTGGATTACATGTCAAATTTTAGAAACGATTAAATAGAGCAGGTGAATTGGCTAGACAAATATTTGAAACTTGCACAAAATGTGATGAAACGGGTAGTGGACAAGAAATCCAAAGTTTGTAGTTTTGCCAGTGGAGATAAAGTTTTAGTGTTGTTACCAATGGTAGGGGAGCCTTTAAAAGCTAGGATTTGTGGACCGTATCAGATTGAAAGGAAATCAAGTGAGGTGAATTATGTGGTAAAAACACCAGATAGAATGAAGACTTACCGAGTGTGTCATGTGAATATGCTTACAAGGTACTTTGAAAGAGAAGGAGAGAAAAGGAGGTTTTAATTATTCTAACTCAAAGTGACAAACCAAATCCAGATGACTGTGAATTTGACACACCTCAAATTAAATTGGAAAATAAGGATGTTCTTAAAAATTGGGATTAATTGTTACGTTACCTTCCAGAGGAAAAACGAACTGACCTGAAAGAGTTATTGATATCACATGGGCAAGTTCGTAGAGATAAATTGGGAAGTACTAAAATGGTTATACATGATGTAGATGTGGGAAATGTTGTTCCTATCAAACAACATCCACATAGACTTAATCCTTTAAAATTGGCACAGGTTAACAAAAAGATTGAGAGTATGCTTAAAAAGGCATAATTGAAGTGGGTTGCGGCCAATGGAGCTCACCCATAGTGATGGTACCTAAACCAGACGGTACCCAACGGTTGTGTGTGGACTATAGAAAGGTGAATGCAGTTACAAGAACGGACTTTTATCCTATCCCACGTTTGGAGGATTGCATTGAGAAAGTGGGACAATTTGCTTTTATTTCAAAATTGGATTTACTTGAAGGTTACTGGCAGTACCTTTATCTGAAAGGGCGAAGGAGATTTCAGCTTTTGTGACTCCAGATGGTATATACCAATTCAAAGCTATGCCATTTGGCATGAAAAGTGCCCCAGCCACATTTCAACGGTTAACTAATACAGTCGTTTCAGGATTACCTAATTGTGCGGTATATATCGACAATCTGGTAGTTTTCAGCCAGACATGGAAAGAACATTTAAAACATCTTATGGAGTTATTTGATCGACTTCAGGAGGCGGGTTTGGTGATAAACCTAGCCAAAAGTAAATTTGGAAAAGCCCAAGTCACTTTCCTTGGCTATACAATCGGACAGGGTCGATTGGTCCCACGGGATGTGAAAACGAAAGTTATTGGGGAGATTCCGATACCCTCGACACGACGGGAAATAATTTGATTTCTTGGCATGAGTGGATTTGATCGACATTTGTGCAAGAGTTTTGTAACGTGATTGCTCCACTGATGGACTTGCTGAAGAAACGTTAAAAAATTTCAATGGACAGCGGAGTTTCAACATGCATTTGACTGTCTGAAAGCTGTGGTAACCGATGCTCCTGTATTGGAGAATTGCAAGGGACTCTGTGATCAGGTTGAACTGAAGTATCTAACTTTAAAGAGAAATGCTGAGGTGTAGAGGAATGGATGGATCATGCAGAGACTTTCTTGTTCAAAGAGACTGTCAATCGAGAAGGATTTCGGTTGGAGGAAGAAGAACGAAAAAAAATGGACTATATTATTATACCTGTTTGCGTGTGTTGTTTTTTTTTGAACTGGTAAAGTGTTTTTACTGTGTACATTTCTTAATTGATGGTGCAAAGGTGAAAAATGAAACCATCTTGAAATTGATGGTTTATTTTTTTTCTTGGGGGGAGGTGTCATGTGAGAGTACCTTTAAGAAATGGATGTTTAAGCAATGTACCTTTAAGAAATGGAGCTGATCATATTACTGAAGTGATGTCAGAGGGTGGGGGGGAGCTGAGCTCATTTCTGCTTTTTTGAGTTTCAGTTTGAGAATGCAGCTGGGAGTGTCTGTGTGTTTTGCTGTGAGCTGCATGAAGAAACACAGAGCTGGTCTGTTGATTTCTGCAATCCAAAGACTATAAATATATTGAACGCAACCTAATGTGCTCCTATTTTTGAAGGTTTGAAGTCTTTTGGATGTTTAAAGGAGCAGTTTGAAGAATTATTTAGTGTTGTAGTCTTTTGGGGTTATCTTTGAAGTAATGGGGGTTAAGATATTCAATGTTTGTTTTTAAAAGGTTAACTTGAGTTCATAGAATAAGCATTGTTTTGTTTTTAAAACCACTTGTCCATTTCTGCTGTATCACACCTGGACAGTACGCCGTGTGCTTCCCACACCACAATCTATTAAAAGTTGTGGGTCGGTTGAACTCCATGAAACACTTTGGGGTTCTGTAAACCCGGACCCATAACAAACTCAAGGCCTTCTTCACGAAGGTGGATCTCGAACGCCCTCTGCCATCATCACCGTGTCTTATCTTCGCTGGAGGTGGGGTCTTCGCTGGGGGTGGAGTCTTCGCTGGGCTGGAGTCCTCGCTGGGGATGGCTTCCAGGTGTGTCTTCTTATACCCCTTCCCTTCTCTCTTTTGCACCATTTTGGAAAGTTCTCTGGCTTCCAACCAATGGGGTTACTGGAGGGGGGCCGTAGCACCCATTGGGATTTCTGATTCCATATATGGAAGATGGCAGGAGCCCCCAGCGGTCCATTCTCAGCTATGTGGAACTCACATAGTCCTTTCTATATACGGTGTTGAGGTGCAGTTGAGAATGATCAATACTTGACCTGAAGTGCTTACTGGTCTGGCCAATACCGACTAATGCACAAAAAACAGGCCTTAATTGGCCAAGGTCGATCACCTCTGATCCCGACTTCCAGGACAAGTTCAGACTTGCCCCTGTTCACCCCTGATTAGTGTCTGTGTTTATTAGACCTGTCTGAATTCCCATCAGGCCTGGCAGTTCAAGCTGTTGGTTGCTGTTAATTTGGATTGTCCAATTCTGTACCTGGCCTAGCTTTTTCGGCTTTTGCCCATTTTGTCACAACTTGCGTGTTCAGTTCAACCCCCATTTTTGGGAAGGACTTTTCAAAGCTACGAAGGTCAACTTACATACTGTGATCTTCAGTAACTTATGACAATTTTGTCTTTAACAGCACAGCACAAGATTAGAAACTGCATCAAATTTATATTTGATTCTATTTTACTTGCTTTTATAATTACAGTTCTCCATTATTCCAGCGATCGATTACAACTAATATAGCAGTATTCTCATTTCAGCTACACCTAACTCTTATTGTGAACCTGAATATTCAGTGTCCTTCTAATTTTCTGGCATTATTATAAGCCTTTACTTATTACTCCAGGTGTAAAAATAGCTCAATTGACAGAGAAACAAAATTGTAAACAAGTCAGATTCACGGAGATGAGACAAATAAAAGGAGTTTCACAAGGAAGAGGAGAACCTGCTTGATGGAGAGTGAGGTGGCACACTTGTTCAGATGCAAATGGTGCAAGATGCACTTTTTGAGGGGCCTGGCTACCAATGAAAGTTGACAGGCATCCACCAGGAAAGGTTAGGTGCACCATTTGTCCAAAATCTTGCGTACAATGTCCTAGAACACAGAGGACTATGACTCTGTGTTTCCTCAAGGTTTGGCAGAGAGCATAGAGGGCATTTTGTCCAAAATCGACTGAGTGTTCAAGTCCATCAAAACAAGTTAGTTACTCTTCTCAACTCTAACAGTTTCCATGGCACACACATGGCTGCATTGGAGGCTAAAGCAGGGATGATGGCAGCTCGGACTCCTGCGATTGAAGCAGAAATAGTTACCATCTAGGATGTGCGGACCACTGTGGACAGAGGCTTTCGGAGTGTCAGCTCACTCCTACATTCTATTGTCCAGCAAAGTATTAGGGAGTTCTAAGATATTGTCCCAGAAGAAAACGCTTGACTCAGTAGGCAATTGTTTTCTCTCAGGACGACTGCATAGCCTCTCCCCTGCCTGTCACCCCACCAGTGCCTTTCTTAGTGCCGTGCAGCCTGCCATCCTATACTGCCCTTGTCCACGCTGGATTATGCAGTATGCAATTGATTCATTCCGTTCTTGTGCTGCATGAGATGACCCACATATAGGAAAATAGGAGCAGGAGTGGGCCATTTGGCCTTTCAAAACTGCCCATCATTCATTAAGATCCTGGCAATTAGGTACCCTCAATGGAAGTTCAGAGGATTTCTACCTCTGAAGCTGTAGCCACTAGGGAAAGACTTCATAGGAGTACTAAAATATGAAAACAAAAACAAGCAGACAAGACAGGCACTAAGGGTTTGCACAATGGTGAGTCCAGATTAGATTGGTCATTGTTGAGAAGGTGACAGAATACAAATTTTTCCTATGGTGCTCTAAAAATAATGCTCGCCATTACAAAACCAAATGCATATAAAATGCAGGGTTAAAAAGTATAGAAATTACTCGTGATGGCATTAATATATGAAATGTTAACATGCTAATACCAAATTAGACTAAATGGATTGACACCTCCATTAAGACATCAGAGATAAGAATTTGACATCAGCATGTTAAACTCTTGGAGTTTAAGTGATTACATTTTGGGCCATGCATAATTTCTCAGTCTGCAGCACATTCTGAAATTTCTCACTTTATATCATGGTCATTCCTCAATATGGAACGGCACCAATTGTAGTAGTAGTTTTCCACAGAAATCTCATCCAGTTAAAGGCAGAAGATGTGGGGACAGAAAGGCATTTTGAGAGATGTGATGAACTGTTACTGCCTTATCATCATGTAAGGTGATGTCCCCTTTAAGACCAGGCTTGGAACCCTGGGGACTCCGCCTCTGGCTCCACCCATCTGGGAGCCATACATAAAGGCCTGCCTCATGGTCTGTATAGCAGTCAGCTCTCGTCCAAATCTGTAGCATAGTTATTAGCCTAATAAAGCCTTCTTTACAGTTTAATCTCTAAGCATCATTATTGAGGGTACCTCAATTTATTAGGTTAAACTAGATTCAGGATGGACGCAGGCCTAAAACCAGCGAAGCTCAATCTGGAAGCACGAACGCCGGAGGCAAAGGAAATTTTTTAATACTGGCTGCGGTGCTTCGAGGCCTACCTGGACTCCGCAGAGACTCCCATCCTGGGGCCACGCAAGCTGCGTCTACTCCACGCCCGGGTGAGTCACAGAATCTCCGCCACACTCGAAAAGGCGACGAGTTATGAGGAAGCGATTGAGTTGCTCCGCAAGCGGTTTGTCAAACCCGTCAATGAGGTGCACGCCCGGCATCTGCTCTCTACCTGCCGGCAGCGCTCGGGGGAATCGCTCGACGAGTTTGTTGAGAAACTCACCATGCTGGCCAGGGATTGTGACCATCAGGATGTGACAGGGGAAGTCCATATGAACCTGCACATCAGAGATTCTTTCGTGTCCGGCATCCGCTCGACCTACATCCGGCAGCGACTGCTCGAAAACGGGGCAAAAGACCTCCAGGAGACGCTAACACTCGCCTCCTCGCTGGAGGTGGCCCGACACAACTTGGGTACGTACCCCGCGGACTCTGCCAGCCCCCCCCGGACTTCCTCAGACTCGCCCGTATTACAGGCCTGCGCCACGCGGCGACCCGCTCACCATGGGGGCACACCTTGCTACTTCTGCGGGCAGGGCCAGCATCCACGCCCACGCTGCCCAGCCCGCTCCGCGATCTGCAGCGACTGCGGGAAGAAAGGGCACTTTGCGAGGGTCTGCCTGGCCAGACCCAGGGGCCAGAAAAACAAAGAACAAAGGCCTTGCAATGCTGCTGCGCACCGACCCGACACGTCCTCTTCTGACGCGTCATCAGCCTCGTGCGAATCATGGGAGCGGCCATCTGGTCGGCGGCCATCTTCTCGACCCGGCACGTGCGACCAACGGCAGCGGCCATTTTACGACTCCGACTACCCGCGACTGGGTGCGGTCACCCTCGATCAAACTCGGCCAAAACACCTCCAGGACTCCATGATGCAGGTCCAGGTCAACGGGCACGACACTGCATGCCTCTTCGACTCCGGGAGCACGGAGAGCTTTATCCACCCTGAAACGGTAAGGCGCTGCTCCCTACGCACCCATCCCACATCCCAAACCATAGCCCTCGCATCTGGGTCCCACTCGGTACAAATCACGGGGTACTGTATTGCGGATCTCTCGATCCAGGGTGCCAAATACACCCGTTTCAAATTTTATATCCTCCCTCACCTCTGTGCCCCCCTGCTGCTCGGACTGGATTTCCAGTGCAGCCACCAAAGCCTGACACTGAAGTTCGGCGGACCCTTGCCCCCCCTTACGGTGTGCTGCCTTGCGACACTGAAAGTCGCACCCCCCTCGCTATTCGCTAACCTCACTCCTGACTGTAAGCCCGTTGCCACCAGGAGCCGGCGCTAGAGTGCCCAAGATATGGCTTTTATCAAGTCAGAGGTGCAGCGTTTACTGGGAGAGGGGGTCATCAAGGCTAGCAACAGCCCTTGGAGAGCGCAAGTGGTGGTAGTCCGGTCCGGGGAGAAGAAACGGATGGTCGTGGATTATAGCCAGACCATAAACCGATTCACGCAGTTTGATGCGGAAATGGTAAATCGGATCGCCCAATACCGAGTCTTTTCCACGGTCGACCTCAAATCTGCCTACCACCAGCTCCCCATCCGACCAAAAGACCGCCCCTATACTGCCTTCGAAGCAGCCGGCCGGCTCTTCCACTTCCTCAGGGTCCCCTTTGGTGTCACAAATGGAGTCTCCGTCTTTCAAAGGGCGATGGATCAAATGGTGGACCAGTACGGTTTGCGGGCTACATACCCGTACTTGGACAATGTCACCATCTGCGGCCATGATCAGCAGGACCATGACGCTAACCTCAAAAAGTTCCTCCAGACCGCCCGAGCCCTTAACCTGACCTATAATGAGGGCAAATGCGTTTTCCACACCACCCGGCTGGCCATCCTCGGCTATGTCGTGGAAGACGGGGTCCTCGGTCCCGACCTCGACCGCATGCGCCCCCTTAAGGAACTCCCTCTCCCCCGCAGCCTCAAGGCCCTCAAACGGTGCTTGGGGCTTTTCTCCTATTACGCCCAGTGGGTCCCCAAGTGTGCGGACAAAGCCCGCCCACTCCTAAAGACCACCACTTTTCCCCTCTCGGCTGAGGCCCAATTGGCCTTCAACCGCATCAAGGCCGACATCATCAAGGCCGCCATGCACGCGGTGGACAAAACCATCCCTTTCCAGGTAGAGAGCGATGCATCAGACATCGCCCTGGCTGCTACCCTCAATCAAGGAGGCAGACCAGTAGCGTTCTTCTCCCGAACCCTCACTGCCTCCGAGATTCGACACTCTGCAGTCGAAAAGGAGGCACAAGCCATTGTGGAGGCTGTGCGGCGCTGGAGACACTACCTCGCCGGTAGGAGGTTTACCCTCGTCACCGACCAACGGTCGGTCGCCTATATGTTCGATAACACGCAACGGGGCAAAATAAAGAACGATAAAATTTTGAGGTGGAGGATCGAACTCTCCACCTACTCGTACGATATCAAGTATCGTCCAGGGGAGCTCAACGAGCCCTCAGATGCCCTGTCCCGCGGCACATGCGCCAACGCGCAGGAGGACCGCCTGCAAGCCATCCACAATGACCTCTGCCACCCGGGGGTTACCCGGCTCGTCCATTTCATCAAGTCCCGCAACCTACCTTACTCAACCAAGGAGGTCAAGGCCATGGTCAGGGCCTGCCAGGTCTGTGCGGAGTGCAAACCGCACTTCTATCGGCCAGACAAGGTTCGGCTCGTGAAGGCCTCGGGCCCCTTTGAGCGACTGAGCGTGGACTTCAAGGGGCCCCTCCCGTCCACCAACCGTTATGCCTATTTCCTCACCGTGATCGATGAGTTCTCCCGTTTCCCATTCGCCATTCCCTGCACCGACATGACCTCAGCCACGGTGATTAAGGCACTGCACAGCATCTTCACCCTGTTCAGTTTCCCTGCTTATATCCACAGCGACCGGGGTACATCGTTCATGAGTGATGAACTGCGTCAGTATCTGCTCAGCAAAGGCATCGCCTCGAGCAGAGCGACCAGCTATAACCCACGGGGAAACGGGCAGGTGGAGAGGGAGAACGCGACCGTGTGGAAGGCTGTCCTTCTGGCCCTGCGGTCGAGAAATCTCCCAACCACCCGCTGGCAGGAGGTCCTACCCGATGCCCTACACTCCATTAGGTCACTCCTCTGCACGGCCACAAATGAGACCCCTCATGAGCGATTGTTTCGCTTCCCCAGGAAGTCTACCTCCGGGGTCTCGCTTCCACCTTGGCTGATGGCTCCGGGACCTGTTTTTCTCCGGAGGCACGCGAGGAGCCATAAAACGGACCCCCTAGTTGAAAAGGTCCGACTGCTCCACGCCAACCCCAGTTACGCCTACGTGGAGTACTCCGACGGCAGGCAAGATACGGTTTCCCTCCAGGATCTGGCGCCCGCTGGATCCTCCACTACAGACGCCCCTTCCCGTGCTGCTCCTCTGCAGGACCCATCGCCCCCTACAACACCCCCCCCTTCCGGCCCTACCACCCGTTGGTGAGCTCCTACCGTGCGCCCCCCCTTGCGCCCCCCCTTTACACACCCCGCCGGCGCCGGCTCCGCTACTCCCAGCCCTGCCTAGTTCCTCTGCCCCGGCTCCACTACCCCCGGCCCTGCCTAGTTCCACTGCCCCGACCCGGACCAAAGCTCCGACCGCTGTGCTCCCGGATGTGCCCTCAACCGGGACGTCCGTGCCCGCCGCACCACCGCCCGAACTGAGGAGATCGAGGAGGACGATCCGGCCGCCGAGACGGATGGACCTATGATGGCACTTCACCCCCGCCAGACTCCTTTTTAAACAGGGGGTGAATGTGATGAACTGTTACTGCCTTATCATCATGTAAGGTGATGTCCCCTTTAAGACCAGGCTTGGAACCCTGGGGACTCCGCCTCTGGCTCCGCCCATCTGGGAGCCATACATAAAGGCCTACCTCATGGTCTGTATAGCAGTCAGCTCTCGTCCCAATCTGTAGCATAGTTATTAGCCTAATAAAGCCTTCTTTACAGTTTAATCTCTAAGCATCATTATTGATGGTACCTCAAGAGACAAATATTAGACTATGAATTACCACAGAGAAATAAAAATCTATCACTATAAAGGACAATTTCATATCAGCAACATATATCTGTCAGAAATATATCAGCCTCACATGCAAATAAACCTCCATTTTCCTTCTGCACTACATTCAGACATCACCATCATGATTTAAATAATTCATTAGTTTGGAATTTACTTTTTTCAGATAATATTCACTGAGACAATGACTAATGGAACTTTGCAGAAAAAGCTGCTATTTTGCAACTATTGCAATTTGAAAATGAAACTAAATATATTTTATTTATCATTTTCTATATCTTTATTTTGTGCACACAGGACATGAAATGAGCCGTAATGAATATTGACTGAAGACTGGGTGCAGATTGTGGATGGCATTGTAATATGCATTGCACTGTCACCAACCCTGACTACCAAATAAGAGATGTAAAGTACATATGCAGACAACTGCTGATGTACAAAAGATTTTCAGTGCGCACTTAATCAGACAGAGTTCCACTAACATTCAAATGAGATTGAATCCTCTGCATATTTTAACACCGCAGATATGCATTCATGTGTTCAGAGAAGATTTATTTTAAAGTATCATTTGACTCCAATGAAATAAAATTATATTTTGAATTTAGATGGCTTCAAAAAATGTCTTCCAGCCTTTACAACTATTACCAATATGATGACTGTAGTGTTCAATGGCTTGATTGATCTCTGTTTAATTATGTTATCCAGGGCAATACGGTGATGCAGTGGTCAGCACTGCTGCCTCATGGCCTTCGATCCCGGCCCCGGGTCACTACCTGTGTGGAGTTTGCACATTCTTCCCGTGTCTGTGTGGGTCTCACCCCCACAACTCAAAGTTGTGCAGGGTAGGCAAATTGGCCACGCTAAATTGCTCCTAAATTAAAAAATAAATAAAATTATGTTATTTAGTTCTTTAATCTATGTAACTGTATTTGATTACTTACGCCAGTGGGAGGAGATAGAGAGCTAATAAAACAGAGAATCTTCCAGAGAAAGATATGGGGATCTGGTTGAGACTGCGGAGAAAATCCTCTAGATCTTAAGGTATACAGCAGCCTGGTGAATACATGACAAGGTCAATTTTATAGAACCAGAATATAAATGTTCATCATGTGCCATGTTTATATTCTTTTTACTTGTAAGACATTTTGTAGCCAGGTCTTCAATCAAGTAAACTTGATCAAATTCGATCAAGGGAAAAGTAATTTTTTGTCTTCACCATTTGGTCAATACCTAAATGGTGCAGATCGTCTGCTCTTGTAGAAGCTGCCCAATTTTCATCCCAACAGTTACTGAGTTCCAGGCAATCCACCCCACCAGGAGCCATGGCGAAATATGCTTCAATCAGATTTGGACATCCTGTTAGAATGTAATAAACCAATGCAAAGTCATTTTCTTAACATTTGTGAATGCTTCCATGGGATTTGAGCATTGCTGGCAAGACCAGCAGAATGAGAATTTGTGTCAAATGTCATATATATGTTTTGTTTTGCTCAAGAGACATTTTGTGACCAGATCTTGAATTATTGGAGAAAATGTTCATAAAAATTGTATTGGATTAAAAGTTGAATTCAGACAGTGATGAATGACACTTTCAGATTTTAATATAACGTTGTCATAACATTGATATGCAATTAGGAATGTGCGTTCTGAACATCCCCAATCCTCTGTCATGTAAAATTATTACTGCAAGCAATGCAACTATCGCAAGTTATATTTTTAATCACCAGGATCTCAAGACATTTTGTGTGTTACTGGGTAGCTGGAGGCAATAGAAAGACAGAAACACAGAAAATAGGAGCAGGAGGAGGCGAATTGGCCCTTCGAGCCTGCTCCGCCATTCATTATGATCATGGCTGATCATCCAACTCAGTAACCTGTTCCCACTTTCCCTCCATATCCTTTGATCCCTTTAGCCCGAAGAGCTATATCTAACTTTTTCTTACATGCAGGGCATGATTTAACTAAATGGGAACAAAGTCCCATTTAGAAATGGCTTCCTGATTTCTGAGGATCCCAACCCCCACCCATGTCCCAATGCACTATTGGAGCGTCCTAAGCCCTCCTCAACACACACGCACGGCAGCCCCAGACCAATCGCAACCCTGCACAAAATACCAGCTTGGCAGTGCCAATCTGGCACACTCCAGTGCCCCTGTCAGCTGGCAGTGTCACCTGGGCACCTTGGCAGTGTCACGCTGGCAGCCAGGTGGCACTGCCGTGGTTCCAAGATGGCAGTGCAGGGTGCCAGGGTGGCATAAGCCATGCCAGGGTACCACCCTGCCCACGGGACATGCACCTGGGGGCCTCCTATCCATAGGGAGACCCCCACGAGTGCCGTTCCTTCTGTGGAGACCAGTATTGCACAGTGCTCGCCCGAGGTATCTCGATAATTCATGAATCTGCACATTATAGTGAGACTAGCCATCTCACTTTAATACGCAGATTTGCTAAAAGGTAAACCTGCCCACAATAGGCTGGATTCACATCACAACGTCTCGCGAGATCGGGCTAGATCTCGTGAAGTGTTGCGAGCCGGGTAGATCCTGGGAGCGGAGTGTCCTGGCTTTTATCGGCCATGTAGCACCACGGCGAGCCCGCAATGTTTTGACTTCAACTGCATTCTGTGGTAGAGAATTCCATCAACTCACCACTGCAGCATGTCATCCCTGCTCCTGTACACGGGTCTTCTCTCTAAGTATTCAAATCCCATTTTCCAACACTTGCCGCATAGTCTTTTACGTCTTGGCATCGTAAGTGCACATCTGAAAATTTCTTTAATGTTATGAGGGTCTCTGCCTCAACTACCCTTTCAGGCAGCGAGTTCCAGACTCCCACCATCCTCTGGGTGAAAAGACTTTTCCCTTACATCTCCTCTCAACCTCCTGTCCCTTATCTTAAATCAATGCCCCACCACCCAGGGGAAAAGTTTCTTCTTGTTTACGCTATCTATGCTCCTCATAATCGTATATATCTCAACCATGTCTCTGCTCCAAGGAAAACAGCCTCAGTCTATCCAATCTCCCATCTCTCTTCATAACTAAAACTCTCCAGCCCAGGCAACATCCTGGTAAATCTCCTCTGCACCCTTTCCAGTGCTATCCCATCCCTCCTATAATAGGCAGCAAGGTAGCACAGTGGTTAGCACTGTGTCTTCACAGCGCCAGGGTCCCAGGTTCGATTCCCTGCTGGGTCACTGTCTGTGCGGAGTCTGCACTTTCTTCCCGTGTCTACATGGGTTTCCTCCGGGTGCTCCAGTTTCCTACCACAATCCAAAGACGTGCAGGATAGGTGGATTGACCATGCTAAATTGCCCTTAGTGTCCAAAAAGGTTAGGAGGGGTTATTGGGTTATGAGGATAGGGTGGAAGTGAGGGCTTAAGTGGGTCAGTGCAGACTCGATGGGCCGAATGGCCTCCTTCTGCACTGTATGTTCTATGTTCTAATATGGATTCCAGAACTGCACTCAAAACTCTAGCTGTGGTCTGCAAGTTACTTTCAGCGAATGGTGTACAAGGACACTCAGGTCTTGTTGCACATTCCACTCTCTCAATCTATATCTATTCAGATAATAATCTGCAATCAAAGTGGATGACCTCACATTTATCCACATTGTACTGCATCTGCCATTCATTTGCCCATTCACTCAACTTGTCCAAACCACACTGAAGGAACTCTGCATCCTCCTCACAACTCACCCTCCCAACCATTTGTCATCTACAAATTTGGAGATATTATATTTATTTCCCTCATATAAATCATTAATACACACTCCAGGAATTCCTCCTCTACATATTGTTACAAATTTGATTTGGCCAATCTAAATGCAGATTAAAGTCACCCATAAGACCATAAGACATAGGAGCGGAAGGCCATTCGGCCCATCGAGTCCACTCCACCATTCATTCATGGCTGATTTCAACTCCATTTACCCGCTCTCTCTCCGTAGCCCTTAATTCCTCGAGAAAGCAAGAATTTATCAACTTCTGTCTTAAAGACACTCAACGTCCCGGCCCCCACCGCCCTCTGTGGCAATGAATTCCACAGACCCACCACTCTCTGGCTGAAGAAATTTCTCCTCATCTCTGTTCTAAAGTGACTCCCTTTTATTCTAAGGCTGTGCCCCCAGGTCCTAGTCTCCCCTGCTAATGGAAACAACTTCCCTACATCCACCCTATCTAAGCCATTCATTATCTTGTAAGTTTCTATTAGATCTCCCCTCAACCTCCTAAACTCCAATGAATATAATCCCAGGATCCTCAGACGTTCATCGTATGTTAGGCCTACCATTCCTGGGATCATCCGTGTGAATCTCCGCTGGACCCGCTCCAGTGCCAGTATATCCTTCCTGAGGTGTGGGGCCCAAAATTGCTCACAGTATTCTAAATGGGGCCTAACTAATGCTTTATAAAGCTTCAGAAGTACATCCCTGCTTTTATATTCCAAGCCTCTTGAGATGAATGACAACATTGCATTTGTTTTCTTAATTACGGACTCAACCTGCAAGTTTACCTTTAGAGAATCCTGGACTAGGACTCCCAAGTCCCTTTGCACTTCAGCATTATGAACTTTGTCACCGTTTAGAAAATAGTCCATGCCTCTATTCTTTTTTCCAAAGTGCAAGACCTCGCACGTGACCACGTTGAATTTCATCAGCCATTTCTTGGACCACTCTCCTAAACTGTCTAAATCTTTCTGCAGCCTCCCCACCTCCTCCATACTACCTGCCCCTCCACCTATCTTTGTATCATCGGCAAACTTAGCCAGAATACCCCCAGTCCCGTCATCTAGATCGTTAATATATAAAGAGAACAGCTGTGGCCCCAACACTGAACCCTGCGGGACACCACTCGTCACCGGTTCCCATTCTGAAAAAGAACCTTTTATCCCAACTCTCTGCCTTCTGCCTGACAGCCAATCGTCAATCAATGTTAGTACCTTGTCTCGAATACCACGGGCCCTTATTTTACTCAGCAGTCTCCCGTGAGGCACCTTATCAAAGGCCTTTTGGAAGTCAAGATAGATAACATCCATTGGCTCTCCTTGGTCTAACCTATTTGTTATCTCTTCAAAGAACTCTAACAGGTTTGTCAGGCACGACAAATCCTCTGGGACTTTCCCTGACTCCAGTGACTTTTGAAAGATCATAACTAACGCCTCCACTATTTCTTCAGCTATCTCCTTTAGAACTCTAGGATGTAGCCCATCTGGCCCGGAGATTTATCAATTTTTAGACCTCTTAGTTTCTCTAGCACTTTCTCCTTTGTGATGGCTACCATATTCAACTCTGCCCCCTGACTCTCCGGAATTGTTGGGATATTATTCATGTCTTCTACTGTGAAGACTGACGCAAAGTACTTATTTAGTTCCTCAGCTATTTCCTTGTCTCCCATCACAAAATTACCAGCGCCATTTTGGAGCGGCCCAATGTCAACTTTTGCCTCCCGTTTGTTTTTAATGTATTTAAAGAAACTTTTACTATCATTCCTAATGTTACTGGCTAGCCTACCTTCATATTTGATCCTCTCTTTCCTTATTTCTCTCTTTGTTATCCTCTGTTTGTTTTTGTAGCCTTCCCAATCTTCTGACTTCCCACTACTCTTTGCCACATTATAGGCTTTCTCTTTTGCTTTGATGCATTCCCTAACTTCCTTTGTCAGCCATGGCTGCCTAATCCCCCCTCCACCCAGAACTACAGATGTTCCTTTATCGCATACATCTCAAATTTTCTGTTTAATGCCATCCCTAACATCATCAGTACAGCTCGGGGGTCTATATGCAACCCCACTAATGTTTTTTGTCCCTTCGTGTTTCTCAGCTCTACACATGCAAATTCTTCATCGTCGGAGCTAATATTGTTCCTCCATTGTGTTAATTTCCTCTTTAACCAGCAATGCAAACCCACTGCTTTTTCTTTTTGATTGCCTTTCCTAAACACTGAACACCCCTGGATGTTCAGTTCCCACCCCTGGTCACCCTGCAGCCATATCTCCATAATCCAGATTTTTTAATACTCGTTTACATCTATTTGTGCAATTAATTCATCCACTTTATTGCGAATGCTCCGTGCATAAAGGCTAGTCTTTTTTTTAAATTAATTTAGAGTGGCCAATTAATTTTTTTTCCAATTAAGGGGCAATTTAGCATGGCCAATCTACCTAACCTGCACATCTTTGGGTTGTGGGGGCGAAACCCATGCAAACACGGGGAGAATGTACAAACTCCACACAGACAGTGACCCAGAGCCGGGATCGAACCTGGGACCTCGGCGCCATGAGACAGCAGTGCTAACCACTGCGCCACCGTGCTGCCCCAAGGCT
This sequence comes from Scyliorhinus torazame, assembly GCF_047496885.1. Taxonomy (NCBI): domain Eukaryota; kingdom Metazoa; phylum Chordata; class Chondrichthyes; order Carcharhiniformes; family Scyliorhinidae; genus Scyliorhinus; species Scyliorhinus torazame. The sequence continues at coordinate 197,864,334 of NC_092709.1, forward strand.
CGTCTTTTTAACAGTCCTTGTCCCATACCATTATTTTTCACTGTAGCCCTGTTTGATTCTAGCCCTTGATTTCCCTGCCTATCACTTTTCTTATTCCCCTTTCTGTCTTCTGTTCTTGTCCTTATTTCCCCACCCCCGACACCTTGCAGAAGTTTCCATCCCCCTGCCATGTCAGTTTATACCTTCCCCAACCACTCTTGCAAATATCCCCCTCGGACATCAGTCACGGGCCTGCCTATGTGCAACCCATTCGTTTTACCTTCCTCAGAACTGGTCCCAATGACCCGGGAATCTGAAACCTGTCCCTCACACCATCTATTCAGCCATGTATTCATCTGATATATCCTGCTATTTCTGCTCTGACTAGTACATAGGTGGCATGGTAATACACTGGTTAGCACCGTTGCTTCACAACGCCAGGGTTCCAGGTTCGATTCCCGGCTTGGGTCACTTCCTGTGCGGACTCCGGTCTGTATGTTCTCCCTGTGAGTGCGTGGGTTTCCTCCGGTTTCCTCCCACAAGTCCCGAAACACATGTTGTTCGGTAATTTGGACATTCTGAATTCTCCTTCAGTGTACCTGAACATGCGCTGGAGTGTAGCGACTAGGGGCTTTTCACAGTAACTTCATTGCAGTGTTAATGTAAGCCTACTTGTGACAATAATAAAGATTATTATTAGTAATAGAAGTAATCATAAGATCACTACCTATGAAGTCCTACTTTTCAACTTACTTCCTAACTCCCTATATTCTGCTTTTAGGACCTTATCCCTTTTTTTAACCCATGTTTTTTGCACCAATGTGTACTTTGACCACTGGCTGTTCATCCTTCAACTCCAAAATGACCTGCAGTCACTCTGAGACATCCTTGCCCCTGGCACCAGGTAGGTACCATCCTGGAGTTTCATTTGGGACCACCCCTTTCAATTGAATCCTTAATAACTATTGCATTCCCACACATTTTATTCCTCTCATATGCAGCACAGCCAACTGTGCTGCAACAAATTTGGCTGTTGTTACTTTTCCCTGAGAGGCCATTCCCCCCAAAGCGGTATATCTGTTTTGCAGGGGAATGGACACAGGAGACTCTACACTGCCTGCCTAGACCTCTTGTTCTGCCTGGTTCATAAGATATATAAGATATAGCAACAGAATTAAGCCTTTTGACCCATTGAGTCTGATCCGTCATTTGATCATGGCTGGTCTTAACTCCACTATCCTGCCCGTTCTTCATAACCCTTCACCAAATAATAATCTTTTCAACTCCTCCTTAAATTTACTCACTGTCTCAGCATCCACCGCACTCTGGGGTAGTGAATTCCACAGATTCACAACCCTTTGGGAGAAGTAGTTTCTCCTCAACTCCATTTTAAATTTGCTACCTTTTGTCCTAAGAATATGACATCTTGCTCTGGAGTGCCCCACAGGAGATAGCATCCGCTCCAAGTCTACTTGATCCATACCTTTTATCATTTTGTATACCTCAATTTAACCTTCCCCATTCTTCTAAACTCGAGAGAGGATCAGCCTAAATTGTTCAATTTCTCTTCATACGACAAACCTCTCATCTCTGGAATCAACCTAGTGAACCTCCTCTGAACTGCCTCCAATGCCACTTAAGTGGCCATTAATTGGCCAATAATTTTTTCAATAATTTTCAGCCCCTTTCCCTAGGCAATACTGCTTCTTCCCATCCATTTCTTTCCTCTCCATTCACAAAATAACCTTGACTGTATGAAATTCTAAATATTGATTTTCCAGTCCATGTACACACTGAATGGTACATTAGGTTTTACACCTGTTATATTGGAAAAGGGCTGATCCCACCAGAGATACAACTTTCAGAACTATCCTGATGAAAGGTCATTGATCTGAAACATTGGACGAGTGAAAAGCGGTGCGGCTGGCAGATCCTTCTTCCGGGATTTTCCCGGCTCGCCACCCCTCACAAGGTCTAACCTGATCTCGCGAGATGTCACAATGTGAATCTTGCCCGTTATGGGTGGGGTCACTCTCTGGCAAATCAGCATATTGGAGTGAGACAGCTAGTCTCACTCTAATATGCTTTCCAGAGATCTAACCAAGATGTTGGGATCTAACTCCCTTGCCTTGGAGACCTCGGGTGAGCGCCATTCAATGCTGGTCTCCACAAATGGGGACCAGATGGAACGGCACCTGTGGGGGTTTCCCAGGGGATTGGAGGCCCCCAGGTGCTTACCCTTCAGGTAGGATGACACTCTGGCACTGTTGGTGGCACCTGGTACTGCCTACCTGGCAGCACCACCTGGGTTCAAGCTTGGCACTGCCAGCTAGCAAAGCACTGCCAAGGTGCCAAGCTGGCATTTTCTGCCCTGTGGGGCTGCGGGGAGCCCGAGGGTCTCCTTATCGGTGAGTTGGGGCTTGGTGGTGGTTCAGGAATCGCGTCAGGAGGCGGAGGTGAGAGATCGAGACACCATTTAAAAATGGCCTCCCGATCTTTCCATGCACTGAGGAGTTCCGGCGAGCGGAGCGCCCCAGTGCAGAAAATGGAACTACGTGTGGCCTCAGCAATGCATCCCCCACTGGGGCCCCCGATCTACCCGAATGGCCGTTCAATAGCGTGATATTTCTAGAAGCTCGGTGTGCCGGGTAACGCCCAACTACTCGTGCGTTATGGGACTCTGGAGATCGCACCCATTAATTTGATTTCTCTCTCCACAGATGTTGTCCGACCTGCTGAATATTTCCAACACTTTTTTTAAAAATTCAATTTCCAACATTGCTCCCATATATTCAGCAAAGAACTGGATAAATATTTGTTTCAGAATGAGATTGACTGCCATAAGAACAATAAGTACTGTACTGATTAATATGGAACACAAAGAGGGTAGAATTACTTGGAAATATCATCTGCAGTTTGTGCTATTCTGAGGACAATAATGCGGGATGTAATTTGAGAATAGTTCAGTGGAGTTCATATTGAATGTCTTGCATGTTCAAGGAGATCAGCCTGTTTTTCTTGTGGTTAGCATTAGCACTTCCTGCAAGGAATTTGGAAAGTTGGGGGGAATCCAGAATATTATGAATTGCAATATGATCTGTGTGGGAGAGCAGTTTTGTGGAGAAAAAGATCATATTCTCTTTTCAATGTTTCTTATGTTTGTAAATCATTTTGGTGAGGATTATTTTCTCCAGAGATCTATCAATTTGATATTAAAATTTAAAAATTGCTTCTTTTCATTGCTTTTTATAAACTCATTTTGAAGATTGTGCATTTGGGTTCATAGAGAATACGGTTGGTATGCAACATTTGACAAAATTTGTAATCTTCTTGCAATTATGCCCCATTTAATATTTCAGTAATGATAAACAAGGAATCATGTCATATTCTTGAATAATGGAAGATGAGATTGCACTGAGCTCAGGACATGTTACTTTTCTGTGTCATTAATATGCTTACAATGTTCCTGTCTGAAGGTGGCAAAAAGAAATACTTGTCAATACCTTCAGGATATATGCTGAGGTGAGAAAATTCACAGTGTAACACAAAACCATTTCTATTTTCTACATTTGATTTCAACTGTTAATTGATAGACGTTACACTGGGTTAAGAACCCTGTTGATGTTAAATGCAAGGGTATCCAAAAACCTAGGGTAACTTGGAAACACTGACTCTTTGTGGTGTGTATTTTCAGTTTTGTATAATGTGAGGAAAGATAGGCAAACCAGTGTGAAACAGTCCAGCCTTCTTGTAATCAATTTATTTCTATGATTGCTGTAAATTCTATGATTTCTATTAACTTAAAAGGAACACACAGGAAAGGCTACAGTACACTTTAAAAAATATATTTTATTCAAGGCATTTTTGCATAAAAAAACAAAAGCAGAACAACTAAACACTTTATGAACAACCCACACCCACTCCCCCTGCCCCCAAAATCCACCCTCTCCTCATCTCCCGCCTTCCCCTTTTTATCCCCCTTACCCCCCACTCCACTGACCGCTCAAACCTCCTTAAAGAAAGCAATAAACGGCTTCCACCTCTGGGCGAACCTTTCTAATGACCCCCCCCCCCCCCCCCCCAATGACCTTCTCCAGCCTCAGGAATTCCACCAAATCGCTCACCCACACCCCCGCATTGGCAGCTCCAAGTCCCGTCACCCGAGCAAAATCCATCTCTGGGCTATCAGGTAGGCAAAGGCCAAAACATCGGCCTCTCTCACCCCCTGGACTTCCAGGTCTTCCAACACCTCAAATATCACCATCTCTGGACTCGGGACCACCTCCACACCCAGCACTTCGGACGTTACATCCGCGAACCCCTGCCAGAACCTCTTTAGCCATGGACACGCCCAGAACATGTGGACGTGATTACCGGGCCTCCCCGCACACCACCCACACCTATCTTCTACCCCCTCAAAGAACTGACTCATTCATGCTACTGTCATACGTGTCCTATGGGCTGGATTCTCTGGTTGGCGATGCTGAAATCGTGTTCAGTGATCAGCCGGAGAATCTAAGTTTCTGATCAAATTGGGGGCGCCGCCGCTTTTGCGATACTCCACTGCGGTGTCTCCAAAGCGGCGTACTCGAGGAGCGCCATGTATCAACGGCTTCAGGACATTGCCTGAGGCCCACATCCCAATACTCCGCCACCGACCGGCCAAGTTCCCGACGGCATTGGACACTCATGGTCTCATCCGTCGGGAACTCGGAGTGGTAGCTGCGGACTCAGTCCAGCACCGCCACAGTCGGGGAGGGCTGATCCGCAGGCAAGGGGGACTGTATTAGGGGCTGGGGGCGGGGCGGGGTGGGGGGGTGGTGGTCCTGGGCGCATGACCCGGCCAAAGTGGAGGGAACGATTTCTCGGGCCGTGGCCGCGCATGCGCACAGCAGTGGCAGACAGCGGTCGCACCGTGCTACATGGCGGTAGCCGCTCGTGCACTCCACCTGCAAAATAGTCCCCCCTTTGGCCGGCTCATGCACCCTGGACCACTCCCCTCACTCTGCCTCTCCTTAAACAGCTCTGCCTTCAGCACCTCCAAATACCTCCTGTCAACCCTCAAGATCTCATCCATCAGTCTTGCCATCTCTGCATGCTCTGCTTTCTCCCTGTGCGCCCATATTGAAATGAACTCCCCCTAACAATCACCTTGAGTGCATTTCACAGCATGGCTGCCATGACCTCCCCTGTTTCATTTAGCTCCACTTAGCCCTGAATGTCTGCCGTCATCCACTCGCACACCTCCTCATCCGCCAACAACCCCACAACCAGTCTCCACTGCGGGCGCTGTCTCCCCCCCCCCCACCCGACCACGCAGAAATCCACCCAGTGTGGTGTGTGGTCAGAAACCAGGGGCGGATCTGTGTGGACCCCAATCTGCGGCAACCACCGATTTGCCCCGGGGAACATGGACGGGGGGTATCGACTGTGGAGGAGGGTGGGGATTGTGAGGATGGGGGACCTGTTCCTGGAAGGGAGCTTTCCGAGCATGAGGGCGCTGGAGGAGACGTTTGGGCTGGCGAGAGTGAATGACTTTAGATACTTACAGGTACGGGATTTTGTACGCAGACAGATGCCGTCCTTCCCACGTCTCCCGCCGAAGGGGAGGCAGGACAGAATAGTTTCTAGGGGAGAGGTGGGAGAGGGTAGTCTCAGACGTCTACAAGGAACTAATGGGAGCTGAGGATACGCAGACCGAGGACCTGAAGCTGAAGTGGGAAGAGGAGCTCGGGGGGTGGGGGGTGGGGGGGGGGGGGGGGGGGGGGGGGGAGAGAGAAAGAGAGAGATGGAGAACGGTGTCTGGACAGAAGCCCTGAGCAGAGTAAACACGACCAGTAAATGCGCCAGGCTCAGCCTGATCCAGTTTAAGGTCGTGCACCTGACCCACATGACGGTGGCCCGGATGAGCAGATTCTTCGGGCTGGAGGACAAATGTGCTAGATGCGCCAGAGGGTCGGCTAACCATGTCCACATGTTCTGGTCGTGCCCTAAACTCAGGGGGTATTGACAGGGATTCGCAGATGTCATGTCCCGGGTATTGAAAACTGGGGTGGTAATGAGCCCTGAGGTGGCAGTCTTTGGGGTTTCGGAGGACCCGGGAGTCCAGGAAAAGAGAGAGGCCGACGTTCTGGCCTTTGCTTCCCTGGTAGCCCGGCGACGAATACTGTTAGCATGGAGGGACTCAAAGCCCGCGACGGCTAAGGTATGGCTATCGGACATGGTGAGCTTTCTTGGCCTAGAGAAAGTCAAGTTCGCCTTGAAAGGTTCGCTACTCGGGTTCGCCCGAAGGTGGCAGCCATTTTTTTACTTCTTCGCAGAGGACTAAGCGTCAGCAGGGGGGGAGGGGAGGGGGGGGTGGTCTAGGGTAGAGTAGGGGGATATTGAGGCAGGTCCTTGCGTGACAGAGCCTCTTGACTTTTTTTTTGTACTGTACAATGTCACTTTTTCTATATGCCTGAAATACCTCAATAAAATTGTTTGTTAAAAAAAAAGAAACCAGGGGCGGAATTCTCCAATAATGGGGCTGTGGCCCCACTCCCGTGAAAAATTGCACGGGAATCACTCTGGACTTATCTGGAGAAAGTCCAGGGTGATTCTCCGATTTGTAAGGGGCAAGCAGGGCTCCGGAGTAGTCCTTGCAGCTCCGGCTGCCGATATGGGCCCTGCACTTCTGGTCGGGAGTCCGCGCATGCGCACGGCGGCGGCCTGCGTCGGCCACGAGACATGGCCGACCCACACTGCGGATCGACACCAAGAAGATAGGCCCCCGATCGGTAGCCTGGCCACCCTGAAGGCGCCACCCGTGAATGATCCCCCCCGCCCCCCACCAGGGCGGCCGTGGACTGAGTCAGCAGCTGCCACGCCGAGTTCCCGCCGGGTGGAACCATGAGAGTACCACGCCATCGGGAGCTTGGCCAGCTGCACTCGGTGAATTGCCGCGGGGGCCTCTTTCAATGGCCGCCGTCCAGTGCCGCATCGGCCACGCGTGCCCGATTGGCAGTGATTCTGCAGGGACCGGGAAATCGCAGGAGCGGCGTCAGACCCGATCTCAGGTTTGACGCCCATTCTCCGCCCCCACGCCAATCGTGATTCCAGTGCGGAAACTCGGAGAATCCCGCCCCAGAATCGCTGAAAACTCCGCGTCGACCACCCCCGTCAGTAGCCTCTTATCTAACACAAAAAAAATCACTCCGGGAGTACAGTCGGTGCACATTGGAGAAGTATAGAAACTCCTTCGCCCTCGGCCTCCCAAGCCTCTATGGGTTCACCCCCCGTGTGCTCCATAAATCCCTTCAGCTCCTTCACCACTGCCGATACCCTCACCATCGGGAACATGCTTTCTGAATATACACTGTCTAATCCGGTTAGAACTTTGTAAGTTTCTATGAGATCCCCTCTCATGCTTCTAAACTCCAATGAATATAATCCTAACTGATTTAGTCTCTCCTCATATGACAGTCCCGCCATCCCAGGAATCAGCCAAGTAAACCTTCGCTGCAAACCCTCCATAGCAAGAACATCCTTCCTCAGATAAGGGCACCAAAACTGCACACAATACTCACCAATGCCCTATATAATTGCAGTAAAATATCTCTATTCCTCTACTCAAATCCTCTCGCTATGATTCCCAACATATGACAATCTTCTTTACTACCTGTAGTCCCTGCAGACTTACTTTCAGCGACTGATGCGCGAGGACACCAAGGATACACCATTGTTCATCCCCTAATCATTTAGGTAAACACTTGTTTTCCTGCTGCTGTGATAATCTGCATATCAAAGTACCCCTCAAACAGATGCACTCTTATCAATCCTATTCCTCACTTTATTTTATCCAAATTTAATTTGTTAATCATCATTTTACCCAAATATCTTGACAATTGGCCCAGATTTTATGTAGCAAGATATCCAACAAAATCTGCCATCAGTTAGACTCGCCCTTCACAATTCAGCTCAAAAAATGTTTGTTTACTAAATTTCTGAATGTGCAAGCTGTAACAGGGCAGCAAGGGAAAGACGGCATCTGGGGCCTGAGTGAAAAGGCAACAAAGAGGGTCTCTTCTTAACCAAGGAGATTTATGGAATTAAACACAGGAGGGACTGAGAGGTAGAGTGAATTAAGGAGACTAAAATCAATGTCAAATCAGGTACAGAAAAATAAAATTAACATTTGATATCTTTTAAGTCTCCAGAAATAATTCACATGCTAAAGAAATTAGACTCTATTCTTATAACAGCTTACTTTTGGTTCGAGAGAGGTTGATTGGCAGCCATTAACAATTAAATATTATTAAAAGATTCTTTCACTTGTAGCTATTAGCCTTATAGCCAGATCTTCAGCAATCACGCAATAAACTTAAAATGGAACCAACATGTAAAGTTCAAGTGATGATATTGGGTAAAAAGGCCATTTGTAATGCTTCTCAGCATTCTACAGGACTTTGGAACTGGACTTTAAAAAAAACTTGAGGTGAATCACAGAAAAACTGTGACTTCTTAAATATACCAGTCAAGAGATGGCAGAAGCAATCAGACCACACAATGATATGTATCTATCTCAGATTAAATTATTTGTTTCAACCATTGAACTTCAGTGGCCAAACTTTAAATAACGCTCACACACTAATGAGCTGTGGGGTTCAGTATGTCTGCATGGGCACCCAAATTTCTTGAAATGCTAATCCTGGAAACTGTAGTCACCAAACTGCTGTTGCTGTTGTATCAAAACATTGACAATGTACAGCAGACACCTTAAATCACTTGAGAGATATCACCAACATTGCCTCTGCAAAATCCTGCAAATCCACTGGCAGAATAGGTGGATCAACCTGAGGGCCGTCTTCCAGGCCAATATCCCCAGTATTGAGGGACCAGTCACACTCAACCAGTTATGATGGGAGGGCCACAGTGCCTGGCACAAGACTCCCGAAACAAGTGCTCTACTTAGAGCTTTGCAATGGCAGGGGATCACTAGGAAGGCAGAGGAAACAATACAAGGACACT